>NC_084743.1:8778214-8785714 GCF_033978785.1 Entelurus aequoreus
CTGCAACAAGTGTGGAATTAACACACTACAGGTGTTTAACAGAGGGGGCGGAGCCTGTGGATTGCAACATGTGTGGAATTAACACACTACAGGTGTTCAACAGAGGGGGCGGAGCCTGTGGATTGCAGCAAGTGTGGAATTAACACACTACAGGTGCTCAACAGAGGGGGGCGGAGCCTGTGGATTGCAACAAGTGTGGAATTAACACACTACAGGTGTTCAACAGAGGGGGGCGGAGCCTGTGGACTGCAACAAGTGTGGAATTAACACACTACAGGTATTCAACAGAGGGGGCGGAGCCTGTGGATTGCAACAAGTGTGGAATTAACACACTACAGGTATTCAACAGAGGGGGCGGAGCCTGTGGACTGCAACATGTGTGGAATTAACACACTACAGCACATATGTCAGAGTCAAGGCCCGCGGGCCATATCCGGCCCGCGAGAAGGTTTTTTACGGCCCTTGGGATGATCTTGATTTATTATTAGAACCGGCCCGCAGACCGCAGATCTTTTTTTTTTTTTTTTTTTTTTTTTTTTTAGACCGCAGATCTTTTACACGCACCAAGCGGATGCCGGTCCAAGGTTCCGAAAGGGGGCGAGCGGCCCGCCGGGACGCGCCTGCCGGCCGAAGGGCTGCAGCCCGGCCGGCAGGCGCGGAGCCCGCCGTGCCACGCGCGCCAAGGGGGCGGGCCGAAACCCGGCCCCGAGGCCCTGAGACTTCTGCTTTGTTTCCCCAAACCGCGCGTCACCGCCGGGCCCGCACCACCGTCGGGCTGCAGCCCGAGCGTCGGTGGCGGAACCCGTCATGTGCCGCGCGCGCCAAGCGGAGCGGGGGGGTCAAGCGGGCCGAAACCCGCAGGCCACCCCCTCACCACGAGGCCCTGAGACTTCTGCGTTTGACCCCTACGCGCGGCCCGTCGGGACGCGCCCGCCGTCAAGCCACGAGGGCCAGCCGTCGGGTCGCGGAGCCCGCCGTGCCACGCGCGCCAAGGGGCGGGCCGAAACCAGCGGGGGGTTTCGGGCACCCAACTCGCCTCCCTCCCACGGAGGGAGGAGGGGGGTTTAATGTGAACATTACTGTGCAATCACATATTTAGAGTTTTTACTCAATTCAAGTTTAAAAGTTAAAGTTTAATATTTGTTTTCACTGCATGTTACTTCTCCTTAAACAAAGTGTTGTTTTTGATTTATAGATTTTTGCACTTTATTTTATTGTATTTCAATTTAATTATATTTTAAAAATATTTCAGTTGAGTGGATGATAGAAAATTGCTATTATTGTTTTTTTCTTTGAAGTAAATTTAGCCCACTTTTGCTAAAATAGAAAATATAGGCTACTGATGGTGCCTTGAATACCGGTTTCTTTCATTTAATGTTCATGTTATGGGGATTTTTATATAAAGGAAATGTGTCTTTTGTGTCTGTTGAAAATTAAAGATTACTGACAGAGCCATAAGAAAATATTGCTTTATTTATCTGATCATATTGGAATATATTTGTTAGGTTTTCAGTAGGTTCAATTAGGTTCACTAGACTATATGCGTCATTTAAAAATTTTTCAATGAACATTCGAACAGTCCGGCCCTCGGCTTGTAGCTAAATTTTTTATTTGGCCCTCCGTCCATTTGACTTTGACACCCCTGCACTACAGGTATTCAACAGAGGGGGCGGAGCCTGTGGATTGCAACAAGTGTGGAATTAACACACTACAGGTATTCAACAGAGGGGGCGGAGCCTGTGGATTGCAACAAGTGTGGAATTAACACACTACAGGTGTTTAACAGAGGGGGCGGAGCCTGTGGATTGCAACATGTGTGGAATTAACACACTACAGGTATTCAACAGAGGGGGCGGAGCCTGTGGACTGCAACAAGTGTGGAATTAACACACTACAGGTATTCAACAGAGGGGGCGGAGCCTGTGGATTGCAACAAGTGTGGAATTAACACACTACAGGTGTTCAACAGAGGGGGGCGGAGCCTGTGGATTGCAACAAGTGTGGAATTAACACACTACAGGTGTTCAACAGAGGGGGCGGAGCCTGTGGATTGCAACAAGTGTGGAATTAACACACTACAGGTATTCAACAGAGGGGGCGGAGCCTGTGGACTGCAACAAGTGTGGAATTAACACACTACAGGTGTTCAACAGAGGGGGCGGAGCCTGTGGATTGCAACAAGTGTGGAATTAACACACTACAGGTGTTTAACAGAGGGGGCGGAGCCTGTGGATTGCAACATGTGTGGAATTAACACACTACAGGTGTTCAACAGAGGGGGCGGAGCCTGTGGATTGCAGCAAGTGTGGAATTAACACACTACAGGAGCTCAACAGAGGGGGCGGAGCCTGTGGATTGCAACAAGTGTGGAATTAACACACTACAGGTGTTCAACAGAGGGGGGCGGAGCCTGTGGATTGCAACAAGTGTGGAATTAACACACTACAGGTGTTCAACAGAGGGGGGCGGAGCCTGTGGATTGCAACAAGTGTGGAATTAACACACTACAGGTATTCAACAGAGGGGGCGGAGCCTGTGGACTGCAACAAGTGTGGAATTAACACACTACAGGTGTTTAACAGAGGGGGCGGAGCCTGTGGATTGCAACAAGTGTGGAATTAACACACTACAGGTGTTTAACAGAGGGGGCGGAGCCTGTGGATTGCAACATGTGTGGAATTAACACACTACAGGTGTTCAACAGAGGGGGCGGAGCCTGTGGATTGCAGCAAGTGTGGAATTAACACACTACAGGTGCTCAACAGAGGGGGGCGGAGCCTGTGGATTGCAACAAGTGTGGAATTAACACACTACAGGTATTCAACAGAGGGGGCGGAGCCTGTGGATTGCAACAAGTGTGGAATTAACACACTACAGGTGTTTAACAGAGGGGGCGGAGCCTGTGGATTGCAACATGTGTGGAATTAACACACTACAGGTGTTCAACAGAGGGGGCGGAGCCTGTGGATTGCAGCAAGTGTGGAATTAACACACTACAGGTGCTCAACAGAGGGGGCGGAGCCTGTGGATTGCAACAAGTGTGGAATTAACACACTACAGGTGTTCAACAGAGGGGGGCGGAGCCTGTGGATTGCAACAAGTGTGGAATTAACACACTACAGGTATTCAACAGAGGGGGCGGAGCCTGTGGATTGCAACAAGTGTGGAATTAACACACTACAGGTGTTTAACAGAGGGGGGCGGAGCCTGTGGATTGCAACAAGTGTGGAATTAACACACTACAGGTATTCAACAGAGGGGGCGGAGCCTGTGGACTGCAACAAGTGTGGAATTAACACACTACAGGTGTTTAACAGAGGGGGCGGAGCCTGTGGATTGCAACAAGTGTGGAATTAACACACTACAGGTGTTTAACAGAGGGGGCGGAGCCTGTGGATTGCAACATGTGTGGAATTAACACACTACAGGTGTTCAACAGAGGGGGCGGAGCCTGTGGATTGCAGCAAGTGTGGAATTAACACACTACAGGTGCTCAACAGAGGGGGGCGGAGCCTGTGGATTGCAACAAGTGTGGAATTAACACACTACAGGTGCTCAACAGAGGGGGGCGGAGCCTGTGGATTGCAACAAGTGTGGAATTAACACACTACAGGTGTTTAACAGAGGGGGCGGAGCCTGTGGATTGCAACAAGTGTGGAATTAACACACTACAGGTGTTCAACAGAGGGGGGCGGAGCCTGTGGATTGCAACAAGTGTGGAATTAACACACTACAGGTGTTTAACAGAGGGGGCGGAGCCTGTGGATTGCAACATGTGTGGAATTAACACACTACAGGTGTTCAACAGACAAAGACACATCATGGACATTTGACAAAATGTTTGTATTTTTTTAAATAAACAATTTCTGGATTAAAACTACTATTATTGATTGTATTATTGATATTGTCCAGAAGGTAAGACTCCGCCCCCCTGTGTGTTTAGAAGGTATGACTCCGCCGCCCTGGGTGTCCAGAAAGTAAGACCCCGCCCCCCTGGGTGTCACTCACCTGTGCATGAACTCCATGATCTTGTCTTTGCTGCGCAGGTGTGGCAGCGTGAAGGTGTCCTGCCCCTTCTCAAAGTACTTCAGCGTGGGGAACCCCGAGATCTTCAGGCGCTCCCCCACGGACTTGTGGACCGTGGTGTCCATCGCCGCCAACACACCAGGACTCTGAGGGACACGTTGGCGAGGAGCAGGTCAGCTGACACGAGCTGGCTGGGATGGAGGACTGGTATGCACAAGGTGAGGAACACATGGAGGACTGGGAGGAACTAGGTGAGGAACACTTGGAGGACTGGGAGGAACTAGGTGAGGAACACATGGAGGACTGGGAGGAACTAGGTGAGGAACACATGGAGGACTGGTATGCACAAGGTGAGGAACACTTGGAGGACTGGGAGGAACTAGGTGAGGAACACTTGGAGGACTGGGAGGAACTAGGTGAGGAACACATGAAGGACAGGGAGGAACTAGGTGAGGAACACATGGAGGACTGGGAGGAACTAGATGAAGAACACATGGAGGACTGGGAGGAACTAGGTGAGGAACACATGGAGGACTGGGAGGAACTAGGTGAGGAACACATGGAGGACTGGGAGGAACTAGGTGAGGAACACATGGAGGACTGGGAGGAACTAGGTGAGGAACACATGGAGGACTGGGAGGAACTAGGTGAGGAACACATGGAGGACTGGGAGGAACTAGGTGAGGAACACATGGAGGACTGGGAAGAACTAGGTGAGGAACACATGGAGGACTGGGAGGAACTAGGTGAGGAACACATGAAGGACAGGGAGGAACTAGGTGAGGAACACATGGAGGACTGGGAGGAACTAGGTGAGGAACACATGGAGGACTGGGAGGAACTAGGTGAGGAACACTTGGAGGACTGGGAGGAACTAGGTGAGGAACACATGGAGGACTGGGAAGAACTAGGTGAGGAACACATGGAGGACTGGGAGGAACTAGGTGAGGAACACATGGAGGACTGGGAGGAACTAGGTGAGGAACACATGGAGGACTGGGAGGAACTAGGTGAGGAACACATGGAGGACTGGGAGGAACTAGGTGAGGAACACATGGAGGACTGGGAGGAACTAGGTGAGGAACACATGGAGGACTGGGAGGAACTAGGTGAGGAACACATGGAGGACTGGGAGGAACTAGGTGAGGAACACATGGAGGACTGGGAGGAACTAGGTGAGGAACACATGGAGGACTGGGAGGAACTAGGTGAGGAACACATGAAGGACTGGGAGGAACTAGGTGAGGAACACATGGAGGACTGGGAGCAATGTCGTTCAGGACTGAGCAAGAGGAGCAACAAAGTGAAGAAGAATAACAACCTCTTGGTCTTTGTTCAGAGTTTGGGCTGCTTCCTCGTACTCTGGCTTCATCTTCTTGCAGTGGCCACACCCTGAAGATGGAAGACAGCATGTCTCACTCTGCATGCTACACTCTCTCATTCCCACCCCGCTTGTACTTACACTCCAGTCTGCTTGCTGGCTAATTAGCACATCTGCTAAATGAAATATTATTTCTCTGACGTCTGACTTTGTGCATCATTTTGGATGTAGGGACAAGCAGTAGAAAATGGATGGATGGATATATATAAATATTTATATATACAGTATATATACAGTATATATACACATATACATGTATACATAGACACACATATATGTATACACACATATATATATATACATAAATGCATACACAAATATATACATATATGTATACACATATATACATATACATATACATATATATATATATATATATATATATATATATATATATATATATATATATATATATATATATATATATATATATATATATATAAACACACACAAATGGGGCAGTATAGCTCAGCTGGTAGAGTGGCCGTGCCAGCAACTTGAGGGTTCCAGGTTCGATCCCCGCTTCTGCCATCCTAGTCACTGCCCTTGTGTCCTTGGGCAAGACACCTGCTCCCAGTGCCACCCACACTGCTTTAAATGGAACTTAGATATTGGCTTTCACTATGTAGTGTTTAGAGTCACTAGAGAAAAGCGCTATATAAATATAATTCACTTCACTTCACATATATACAGTACATATATACTGTATGTATATATATATGTAATTTATCTAAAACAATTTATTTTAAAAAAACAACAGTTAATATCCTGATTTTTAATCTATTCACATTTTTTTGTTCGAATCAATAAATAAAAAAAGATAACATTAACATTAGCATGCTAACTTTTTTTTAGCCTACTCTTCCTCGTGCACCACAGATCCATATAAGCTCATACGTGCTAATTGTTAGCAGGCTAGCTTTGTGTGTGTGTAATTGTGCATGCGTACGCCTCAGAGTCCTCCATGCTAACTAACACAACAGCAGCATCCTGTAGAGAAGGTACTTGATGGTAGGATGGTGCAGGAAATAATCTACCTTCCTTAATGAACAACGCTGTCAGACACGTGTTCTCTTCTGCTCCACAGTGCATGAGCCCACAACACGGTGCAGTTGTCGCACCACCAGGATGAATGGCTGTTTGATGGGACGGCCGTTAAAGGCTGAGGCGCACAAAAACAAATTGGTAGCTTTCCAAAAGGTGCTAAATTGCCCTTGTCAAAACAGTTTTCTTCAGGCCGCAACGCTGCAGACTATCAATCAGGAGGAGGCCCAGGCTCCTGGTGGAGTGCCAGCATGCAGCGTGAGGCTCTTTAAGGAGACAACACTCTCATCAAGTCCAACACACACCAACAGTAAAGATAAGACATCATCTACTCCCCATGAAGACAAAACACACGTGCTTCTACATGCACAAAACTATGTAGTAGTCAAGGGAGAACACATTCTAAAAATACAAAGTCAAAAAGTGCAATAAAAGGGCAAACAGAATAAAAAGTTGTAATGTTGAATCCAATAACACGAAGCAGGCTGTTGATTAAAAGTGTCTCCAAAGATCATCAGGAATCAAAATCAATTATTGACATATTTAAGTCTGCAATGACTACACATCAAATATTACACTTTTAAATATTGGGGGGAAAATGTTTCATATTTTGTGTTTTATAGGGAATAAAACAAACAAACAATAAGATAATAATACAAACTTATAATCGGTGGATTGATCTGAAGTTGATCTAGAAATATAAGTGTTGAAAGTGGAAAAAAAAATCTATGACTTGTTTTCAACACTTTTATGAGTGGGACCCTTTTGGATCCCTGAGAATGACATATACATACAGTATATACATATACATATATACATACATGCATATATACATACACTAGCGTTCAAAAGTTTGGGGTCACATGTAAATGTCCTTATTTTTGAAGGAAAAGCACTGTACTTTTCAATGAAGATAACTTTAAACTAGTCTTAACTTGAAAGAAATACACTCTATACATTGCTAATGTGCTAAATGACTATTCTAGCTGCAAATGTCTGCTTTTTGGTGCAATATCTACATAGGTGTATAGAGGCCCATTTCCAGCAAC
>NC_084743.1:8790714-8830714 GCF_033978785.1 Entelurus aequoreus
AAATGAATGAAGTAGAATTTATTTCAAAATTATATTGAATAAAGTTTAATTTATTTCAAATTCAAATAGAAGGAAGTAATTTATTTCAAAATTAAATTGAGTAAAGTAGAATTTATTCAAATTCGATGAAGTAGAATTTATTTCAAAATTAAAATGAATAAAGTAGAATTTATTTCAAAATTATATTGAATAAAGTTTAATTTATTTCAAATTCAAATAGAAGGAAGTAATTTATTTCAAAATTAAATTGAGTAAAGTAGAATTTATTCAAATTCGATGAAGTAGAATTTATTTCAAAATTATAATGAATAAAGTAGAATTTATTTCAAAATTATATTGAATAAAGTTTAATTTATTTCAAATTCAAATAGAAGGAAGTAATTTATTTCAAAATTAAATAGAGTAAAGTGGAATTTATTCAAATTCGATGAAGTAGAATTTATTTCAAAATTAAAATGAATAAAGTAGAATTTATTTCAAAATTATATTGAATAAAGTTTAATTTATTTCAAATTCAAATAGAAGGAAGTAATTTATTTCAAAATTAAATTGAGTAAAGTAGAATTTATTCAAATTCGATGAAGTAGAATTTATTTCAAAATTAAAATGAATAAAGTAGAATTTATTTCAAAATTATATTGAATAAAGTTTAATTTATTTCAAATTCAAATAGAAGGAAGTAATTTATTTCAAAATTAAATTGAGTAAAGTAAAATTTATTCAAATTCGATGAAGTAGAATTTATTTCAAAATTAAAATGAATAAAGTAGAATTTATTTCAAAATTATATTGAATAAAGTTTAATTTATTTCAAATTCAAATAGAAGAAAGTAATTTATTTCAAAATTAAATTGAGTAAAGTAGAATTTATTCAAATTCGATGAAGTGGAATTTATTTCAAAATTAAAATGAATAAAGTAGAATTTATTTCAAAATTATATTGAATAAAGTTTAATTTATTTCAATTTCAAATAGAAGGAAGTAATTTATTTCAAAATTAAATTGAGTAAAGTAGAATTTATTCAAATTCGATGGAGTAGAATTTATTTCAAAATTAAAATGAATAAAGTAGAATTTATTTCAAAATTATATTAAATAAAGTTTAATTTATTTCAAATTCAAATAGAAGGAAGTAATTTATTTCAAAATTAAATTGAGTAAAGTAGAATTTCTTCAAATTCGATGAAGTAGAATTTATTTCAAAATTATAATGAATAAAGTACAATTTGATTCAAATTCAAATTGAAGTAGAATTATTTTCAAAATTAATTTGAATAAAGTTAATATTCATTTCCAAATTAAATTGAACAAAGTAGAATTTATTTCAAATTCAAATAGAATGAAGTAAAATTAGTTTGAAAATTAAATTGAATAAAGTAGAATTTATTTCAAATTCAAATAGAATGAAGTAAAATTAGTTTGAAAATTAAATTGAATAAAGTAGAATTTATTTCCAAATTAAATAGAATAAGTATAATTTATTTCAAATTCAAATGAAAGGAAGTAGAAGAGTCACACTGGACTGAAGTGTGTGTGGAGTGCAACTAACTCACTCTATGAAGAGTCACACTGGACAGAAGTGTGTGTGGAGTGCAACTAACTCACTCTATGAAGAGTCACACTGGACTGAAGTGTGTGTGGAGTGCAACTAACTCACTCTATGAAGAGTCACACGGGACTGAAGTGTGTGTGGAGTGCAACTAACTCACTCTATGAAGAGTCACACTGGACTGAAGTGTGTGTGGAGTGCAACTAACTCACTCTATGAAGAGTCACACTGGACTGAAGTGTGTGTGGAGTGCAACTAACTCACTCTATGAAGAGTCACACTGGACTGAAGTGTGTGTGGAGTGCAACTAACTCACTCTATGAAGAGTCACACTGGACTGAAGTGTGTGTGGAGTGCAACTAACTCACTCTATGAAGAGTCACACTGGACTGAAGTGTGTGTGGAGTGCAACTAACTCACTCTATGAAGAGTCACACTGGACAGAAGTGTGTGTGGAGTGCAACTAACTCACTCTATGAAGAGTCACACTGGACAGAAGTGTGTGTGGAGTGCAACTAACTCACTCTATGAAGAGTCACACTGGACTGAAGTGTGTGTGGAGTGCAACTAACTCACTCTATGAAGAGTCACACTGGACTGAAGTGTGTGTGGAGTGCAACTAACTCACTCTATGAAGAGTCACACTGGACAGAAGTGTGTGTGGAGTGCAACTAACTCACTCTATGAAGAGTCACACTGGACTGAAGTGTGTGTGGAGTGCAACTAACTCACTCTATGAAGAGTCACACTGGACAGAAGTGTGTGTGGAGTGCAACTAACTCACTCTATGAAGAGTCACACTGGACAGAAGTGTGTGTGGAGTGCAACTAACTCACTCTATGAAGAGTCACACTGGACAGAAGTGTGTGTGGAGTGCAACTAACTCACTCTATGAAGAGTCACACTGGACTGAAGTGTGTGTGGAGTGCAACTAACTCACTCTATGAAGAGTCACACTGGACAGAAGTGTGTGTGGAGTGCAACTAACTCACTCTATGAAGAGTCACACTGGACTGAAGTGTGTGTGGAGTGCAACTAACTCACTCTATGAAGAGTCACACTGGACTGAAGTGTGTGTGGAGTGCAACTAACTCACTCTATGAAGAGTCACACTGGACAGAAGTGTGTGTGGAGTGCAACTAACTCACTCTATGAAGAGTCACACTGGACTGAAGTGTGTGTGGAGTGCAACTAACTCACTCTATGAAGAGTCACACTGGACTGAGGTGTGTGTGGAGTGCAACTAACTCACTCTATGAAGAGTCACACTGGACTGAAGTGTGTGTGGAGTGCAACTAACTCACTCTATGAAGAGTCACACTGGACAGAAGTGTGTGTGGAGTGCAACTAACTCACTCTATGAAGAGTCACACTGGACTGAAGTGTGTGTGGAGTGCAACTAACTCACTCTATGAAGAGTCACACTGGACTGAAGTGTGTGTGGAGTGCAACTAACTCACTCTATGAAGAGTCACACTGGACAGAAGTGTGTGTGGAGTGCAACTAACTCACTCTATGAAGAGTCACACTGGACAGAAGTGTGTGTGGAGTGCAACTAACTCACTCTATGAAGAGTCACACTGGACTGAAGTGTGTGTGGAGTGCAACTAACTCACTCTATGAAGAGTCACACTGGACAGAAGTGTGTGTGGAGTGCAACTAACTCACTCTATGAAGAGTCACACTGGACTGAAGTGTGTGTGGAGTGCAACTAACTCACTCTATGAAGAGTCACACTGGACTGAAGTGTGTGTGGAGTGCAACTAACTCACTCTATGAAGAGTCACACTGGACAGAAGTGTGTGTGGAGTGCAACTAACTCACTCTATGAAGAGTCACACTGGACTGAAGTGTGTGTGGAGTGCAACTAACTCACTCTATGAAGAGTCACACTGGACTGAGGTGTGTGTGGAGTGCAACTAACTCACTCTATGAAGAGTCACACTGGACTGAAGTGTGTGTGGAGTGCAACTAACTCACTCTATGAAGGGTCACACTGGACAGAAGTGTGTGTGGAGTGCAACTAACTCACTCTATGAAGAGTCACACTGGACAGAAGTGTGTGTGGAGTGCAACTAACTCACTCTATGAAGAGTCACACTGGACTGAAGTGTGTGTGGAGTGCAACTAACTCACTCTATGAAGAGTCACACTGGACTGAAGTGTGTGTGGAGTGCAACTAACTCACTCTATGAAGAGTCACACTGGACTGAAGTGTGTGTGGAGTGCAACTAACTCACTCTATGAAGAGTCACACTGGACTGAAGTGTGTGTGGAGTGCAACTAACTCACTCTATGAAGAGTCACACTGGACTGAAGTGTGTGTGGAGTGCAACTAACTCACTCTATGAAGAGTCACACTGGACAGAAGTGTGTGTGGAGTGCAACTAACTCACTCTATGAAGAGTCACACTGGACTGAAGTGTGTGTGGAGTGCAACTAACTCACTCTATGAAGAGTCACACTGGACAGAAGTGTGTGTGGAGTGCAACTAACTCACTCTATGAAGAGTCACACTGGACTGAAGTGTGTGTGGAGTGCAACTAACTCACTCTATGAAGAGTCACACTGGACTGAGGTGTGTGTGGAGTGCAACTAACTCACTCTATGAAGAGTCACACTGGACTGAGGTGTGTGTGGAGTGCAACTAACTCACTCTATGAAGAGTCACACTGGACTGAAGTGTGTGTGGAGTGCAACTAACTCACTCTATGAAGAGTCACACTGGACTGAAGTGTGTGTGGAGTGCAACTAACTCACTCTATGAAGAGTCACACTGGACTGAAGTGTGTGTGGAGTGCAACTAACTCACTCTATGAAGAGTCACACTGGACTGAAGTGTGTGTGGAGTGCAACTAACTCACTCTATGAAGAGTCACACTGGACTGAAGTGTGTGTGGAGTGCAACTAACTCACTCTATGAAGAGTCACACTGGACTGAAGTGTGTGTGGAGTGCAACTAACTCACTCTATGAAGAGTCACACTGGACTGAAGTGTGTGTGGAGTGCAACTAACTCACTTCTTCATCCAGTCAGCGATGTCCTTGGCACTGGCACCGTAGTTCTCGTAGTGGAAGAGGAACTTGCCCTTGCTGCAAGACAAGGTGAACACAAACATTTATTTACCTTACACCATCACATGAACACATTATGATGGGACTGTCACTGGTTGTTACAACTCTGTACAGTAGATGGCATTGTAACGCTGCTGATTCACACACAACTAGTCTGCCAGAGAACAAGAAGACAACCTAACAGTTTTGTTGCTCATTTGTTAATGACCGTGGCACATCCGAAGAATATTTATCCATTTTCTTCCACTTATCCGATTCTAAAAATACTCATACAAAAAAACCAAACATGTGCAATAAAAGAACACACAGGTGAAATAGCACTAGCATGCTAGATGTAGCTAATTTGGCAAGTATACACTTCTGTGTCATATATTTTGGTATTTCACGAAAGCTAACTGGAAGCATGCTATTGTTAGCATGCTAGCATAGTACTGTTAGAATGCTCATATGTTTTGTGACTTTATCTGGCCAGCGTGCTAACTGTTAGCATTTCAGTTCAACTTCAGCATTCACACTAAATGTGTGCTAAAATTGCATGTTTTAGTTCTTTGAAAAAGATCTATGCACTGTAGGGTTGCACACAAAAAAAAAATCGATTCACATCCGAATCACGATTCAAAATGATCCCGATTCGAAATCCATTTTCAAAAATAGCTTTAAAATATAAAAATATTTGTAATTAAATTCGAAAATATATATATATCAAAACATATAAAATAAATTTTAATAAAATAAAATAATATTTTATTTAAAAAAAATACATATATTTTTAATTTAAAAAAATACATAAATAGTTTTTATCCCAATCCCACACAAGCAGAAAGAGGCTTTCGAACCTGTTTGAACAAACTTTGATTATAATCATTGTGAGAACGGGTTTGAATGGAGAATAATGTTGGATCCAGACTGGACTCTGAATGGCATCGTCACCCCAGGAGTCGGACGGGATCACGAGGCGCCCACTGATTCCCAAGCTAGTATATCGTAAGACTTTTGAAGGTGAAAACTACCAACATGGCCGCCGTATCCTTTGATCTGTGGCCTGAGTGGAAGAAGACTGGGCCTCTGTGTTTAAGAAGATGATGTGTGTGTACCACATTGTACTGTACTTGGCAGGGGAATGTCCAATCAGCTTGATTGGACATCTTTCTGCGGCGTTAATCCTGGTAGAAGGCAAGTGAGCGGCCATCAAACCTTGCAGCATCAGATAGCTGATGCTAGCACTTTAGCACCCACTGGTCAGCACATGTTTTATCTTCTAATGTAACCGTTAGCTGGGATACGTGCTAATGCTAATGTGCACACACACACACACACACACACACACACACACACACACACACACACACACACACACACACACACACACACACACACACACACACACACACACACACACACACACACACACACACACACACACACACACACACACACACACACACACACACACACAGGTCCTCTCATTAAAGAGACTGCCATGATGATGAAGTAGCAAACTGAGTCAAGGTGACCACCACTTGTCTGGACCAGGTGAAATATTCTGCCATGCAAGTATTATCCTAGCAACACTGTCTGCAAATGTGCTTCTCAATCTGTGTGTGTGTGTGTGTGTGTGTGTGTGTGTGTGTGTGTGTGTGTGTGTAATCTGATGACAGGTGAGTCAGATTACACACACACACAGATTGAGACACAGACACACAAATGAGTACACAGACAGGTGAGTCAGATTACACACACACACAGATTGAGACACAGACACACAAATGAGTACACAGACAGGTGAGTCAGATTACACACACACACAGATTGAGACACAGACACACAAATGCGTACACAGACAGGTGAATCAGATTACACACACACAGATTGAGACACAGACAGGTGAATCTATGGCCACTTGTCCAGGGTGTACCCCGCCTTCCGCCCAAATGCAGCTGAGATCGGCCGTGACCCCAAAAAGGGACAAGCGGTAGAAAACGGATGGAATGTCTAATTGATTAAAATAAAAAATAATAACATTATCAAAAGCTTTGTGTAATAGCTGGTTTTTCATTTTTGAGACATTTCCAAAAAGCGCTAACAATATGTTTGTGTCATTGTCATTATGGGATATTGTGTGTAAAAAATATGGATTCCATTTTGGAATAAAGCTGTAACATAACTGAATGTGGAAAAAGTGAAGCGTTATGAATAGTTTCCAGATGCGCTGTATATAAATATTACAAAAGTAAAAAAAAAAAAAAATTGAATTAAAATATATAATAAATTATAATTAAATAAATATATTTATATTATCAAAAGTTTTGTGTCATAGCTGTTTTTTTTAAATGTTTAAAACATTTCCAAAAAACTCTAAAAATATTTTTGTCACCTCGTCATTAAGGGGTATTGTGTGTAGAATTTGGAGGACTATTTTTTTAAAATTCCATTTTGGAATAAAGCTGCAACATAACAAAATGTGTAAAAAGTGAAGTGTTATAAATACTTTACAGATGCAATGTATATACATATTTAAAATAGGGATGTCCGATAATGGCTTTTTGCCGATATGCCGATATTCCGATATTGTCCAACTCTTTAATTACCGATACCGATATCAACCGATACCGATACCAACCGATATATGCAGTCGTGGAATTAACACATTATTATGCCTAATTTGGACAACCAGGTATGGTGAAGATAAGGTACTTTTTAAAAAAATTAGTAAAATAAGATAAATAAATTAAAAACATTTTCTTGAATAAAAAAGAAAGTACAACAATATAAAAACAGTTACATAGAAACTAGTAATGAATGAAAATGAGTAAAATGAAGTGTTAAAGGTTAGTACTATTAGTGGAGCAGCAGCACGCACAATCATGTGTGCTTACGGACTGTATCCCTTGCAGACTGTATTGATATATATTGATATATAATGTAGGAAGCAGAATATTAATAACAGAAAGAAACAACCCTTTTGTGTGAATGAGTGTGAATGTGTGTAAATGGGGTGGGTTGGTGCACTAATTGTAAGTGTATCTTGTGTTTTTTATGTGGATTTAATAAAAAAAACAAAAAACAAAACGATACTGATAATAAAAAAAACGATACCGATAATTTCCGATATTACATTTTAACGCATTTATCGGCCGACCGATATTATCGGACATCTCTAATATTTATATTATCAAAAGTTTTGTGTCATAGCTGTTTTTCAAATGTTTAATAATTACAATAAACAAGCTCTAAAAAAGTTTTTGGTCACATTGTCATTATGGGGTATTGTGTGTAGAATTTTAATAACAAAAATGAATTTATTCCACTTTCAAGCTGCAAGATGAAAAAAAAACAAATGCTGTGAATACATTAAGGATGCACTGTATTATTATTTGTATTAACAGGTAATAATTAATTTTTAATCATGAATATGATTGAATAAATCTAAAGAAGCATATATTGATTTACATTTGATGGCTTTTAGCTAAAAAAAAGTATAAATGTGTCCACTTTTAATAGTGATGAGCAGTATGTCATCCTGTGTGGAGGCAGAAGACCAGCCATGTTGGAGAAGAGAAACACTGCAGGCCAGTAGCACCTCAACAACCCAGAACTAAAGTCCACTCCAGGGAGTGTGGTGTGGCATGATTACCAGGACTCACTGGAAGTAGCAGAAGGTGGGGTAACCTTTCACATCAAACTCCTGCTTCAGGCCATCAAACTCTGCCGGGTGCACGTTCATGGCGGCCAGGACCTGGGAGGCAACACACAGACATCACAATCTAGCCTGCTAATGTTAGCATGCTAATATAAACTCATATAAATAACTATCTATATTTTCAAGAACACTAATATAAATAACTAGTTACATTTTCAATAACACTAATATAAATAACTGTATTTACACTTTCAATAACATTAATATAAATAACTGTATTTACATTTCCAATAACAATATAAATAACTAGTTACATTTCCAATAACACTAATATAAATAACTGTATTTACATTTTCAATAACACTAATATAAATAACTGTATTTACATTTCCAATAACACTAATATAAATAACTATTTACATTTCCAATAACACGAATATAAATAACTGTATTTACATTTCCAATAACACTAATATAAATAACTGTATTTACATTTCCAATAACACTAATATAAATAACTGTATTTACATTTCCAATAACACTAATATAAATAACTGTATTTACATTTCCAATAACATTAATATAAATAACTGTATTTACATTTCCAATAACACTAATATAAATAACTGTATTTACATTTCCAATAACACTAATATAAATAACTATTTACATTTCCAATAACACGAATATAAATAACTATTTACATTTCCAATAACACTAATATAAATAACTATTTACATTTCCAATAACACGAATATAAATAACTATTTACATTTCCAATAACACTAATATAAATAACTATTTACATTTCCAATAACACTAATATAAATAACTATTTACATTTCCAATAACACTAATATAAATAACTATTTACATTTCCAATAACACGAATATAAATAACTATTTACATTTCCAATACCACTAATATAAATAACTGTATTTACATTTCCAATAACACTAATATAAATAACTGTATTTACATTTCCAATAACACTAATATAAATAACTATTTACATTTCCAATAACACGAATATAAATAACTATTTACATTTCCAATAACACTAATATAAATAACTATTTACATTTCCAATAACACGAATATAAATAACTATTTACATTTCCAATAACACTAATATAAATAACTGTATTTACATTTCCAATAACACGAATATAAATAACTGTATTTACATTTCCAATAACACTAATATAAATAACTATTTACATTTCCAATAACACTAATATAAATAACTGTATTTACATTTCCAATAACACTAATATAAATAACTGTATTTACATTTCCAATAACACTAATATAAATAACTGTATTTACATTTCCAATAACATTAATATAAATAACTGTATTTACATTTCCAATAACACTAATATAAATAACTGTATTTACATTTCCAATAACACTAATATAAATAACTATTTACATTTCCAATAACACGAATATAAATAACTATTTACATTTCCAATAACACTAATATAAATAACTATTTACATTTCCAATAACACGAATATAAATAACTATTTACATTTCCAATAACACTAATATAAATAACTATTTACATTTCCAATAACACTAATATAAATAACTATTTACATTTCCAATAACACTAATATAAATAACTATTTACATTTCCAATAACACGAATATAAATAACTATTTACATTTCCAATAACACTAATATAAATAACTGTATTTACATTTCCAATAACACTAATATAAATAACTGTATTTACATTTCCAATAACACTAATATAAATAACTATTTACATTTCCAATAACACGAATATAAATAACTATTTACATTTCCAATAACACTAATATAAATAACTATTTACATTTCCAATAACACGAATATAAATAACTATTTACATTTCCAATAACACTAATATAAATAACTGTATTTACATTTCCAATAACACTAATATAAATAACTGTATTTACATTTCCAATAACACTAATATAAATAACTATTTACATTTCCAATAACACTAATATAAATAACTATAAATAACTATTTACATTTCCAATAACACGAATATAAATAACTATTTACATTTCCAATAACACTAATATAAATAACTGTATTTACATTTCCAATAACACTAATATAAATAACTGTATTTACATTTCCAATAACACTAATATAAATAACTGTATTTACATTTCCAATAACACGAATATAAATAACTGTATTTACATTTCCAATAACACGAATATAAATAACTGTATTTACATTTCCAATAACACCAACCTTACGTCTCAGGAAGTGGTAACTTGCTCTGCTGTCACTCCCGTCATGTCCTTTGTTGCTTAATGTTGTGTGGCGGCTTTACATTATTGTGTTGTGGCTTTTGCAACGGTGCTGCAGCTGAAAGTCGTGTTAATAGTTTATGTGGGCCACCGTAGCTATCCACCATTTTTGTTTTGACGAGCGATGGTGATGACAGACTTGAGTAATATGCTAGGACATGTTAGCGTGTCAGTTGTGCTTTGCAGTAGCGTGCTTGCCTGCTTCTAATGTACAATTCAGGCCAGGAAAACCAGCATGGAACAGCGTGTGCAACGTTAGCATGACAGTGTTGGCAGGGTTGCACTTACGTATCGTCCTTTTGTCTCCGTGGCTGCTTGCTGGAAGACAGGCTGCATCCTCTTACACACGCCACACCCTGTCAAAGAGCAAGGGAGACACAATCATCATTCATCAAGTCAAGACATATTTCACACTCAGGAGTATACCTGCTTAATTAGCTAAAAAAAAGCTAGCATGCTATAACAGTAGCATACGTCAAGGACAAAAATATATTACTCTGCGATATGAACATGAAAAATGTGTTACAAATGCCAGCATGGTAATGTTAGCATGCATCACGTACCACAATAGGACTCTGGTGTATACCTATACATTTAGCTCAAAGCGCTAGCCTACTTAAGTTAGCATGCTAACAGGTATCATTAAGTAAAACAATATTTGACACTATGGTGTATACCTCCTAAATTAGCTAAAAAAAAGCTAGCATGCTAATGTTGGCATGCTAAAATACTAACTGTAACATGCATCAAGTACCAAAATATATTACTCTGAGGTGTGTACCTGACAAATGTGTTAAAAATGCTAGAATGCATCAAGTACCAAAATATGACTGGTGTATACCTATACAATTGGCTAAAAAAATCTAGCCTACTTAGGTTAGCATGCTAACTGGTATCATTTGTCAAGTGACAAAATACCGTATTTTTCTGACTATAAGTCGCAGTTTTTTTCATAGTTTGGCCGGGGGTGCGACTTATACTCAGGAGCGACTTATGTGTGAATTTATTAACACATTAGCGTAAAATATCGTATAATATTATTGATGTCATTCACGTAAGAGACTAGACGTATAAGATTTGATGGGATTTAGTGACAGATTGTTTGGTAAACGTATAGCATGTTCTATATGTTATAGTTATTTGAATGACTCTTACCATAATATGTTACGTTAACATACCAGTTGGTTATTTATGCCTCATATAACGTACACTTATTCAGCCTGTTGTTCACTATTCTTTAGACATTTTAAATTGCCTTTCAAATGTCTATTCTTGCTGTTGGCTTTTATCAAATACATTTCCCCAAAAATTGCGACTTATACTCCAGTGCGACTTATATATGTTTTTTTACTTCTTTATTATGCATTTTCGGCCGGTGTGACTTATACTCCGGAGCGACTTATACTCCGAAAATACGGTATTTGACACTGGGGTGTATACCTGCTAAATGAGCTAAAAAAGCTTGCATGCTAAAATGCTAACTGTAACATGCATCAAGTACAAAAATACATTACTCCTAGGTGTGTACCTGAAAAATGTGTTAAAAATGCTAGCATGGTAATGTTAGCATGGATCAGGTAAAAAAGATGACTCGGGTGTATACCTATAAAATTAGCTAAAAAAGCTAGCCTACTTACGTTAGCATGCTAACTGGTATCATTCGCCAAGTAATAACATATTTGACGCTGAGGTGTATACCTGCTAAAGTAACTTAACAATCTAGCAAGCTGATGTTAGCATGCTAAACATGGGTCAAGTACCAAAATATATTACTTCAAGGTGTGTACCTGAAAAATGGGTTTAAAATGCTAGCCAGCTAACATTAGCATGCATCAAGTACCAAATATGACTCTGGTCTATACCTATAAAATTAGCTAAAAAAGCTAGCCTACTTACGTTAGCATAGGTGCTAACGTAAGTAATAACATATTTGACGCTGAGGTGTATACCTGCTTAAGTAACTAAACAATCTAGCATGCTAAAATGCTAACTGTAACATGCATCAAGTACAAAAATACAATACTTCTAGGTGTGTACCTGAAAAATGTGTTAAAAATGCTAGCATGGTAATGTTAGCATGGATCAGGTACCAAAAGATGACTCTGGTGTATACCTATAAAATTTGCTAAAAAAGCTAGCCTACTTACGTTAGCATGCTAACTGGTATCATTCGCCAAGTAATAACATATTTGACGCTGAGGTGTATACCTGCTAAAGTAACTTAACAATCTAGCAAGCTGATGTTAGCATGCTAAACATGCGTCAAGTACCAAAATATATCACTTCAAGGTGTGTACCTGAAAAATGGGTTTAAAATGCTAGCCAGCTAACATTAGCATGCATCAAGTACCAAATATGACTCTGATATATACCTATAAAATTAGCTAAAAAAGCTAGCCTACTTACGTTAGCATGGGAGCTAACGTAAGTAATAACATATTTGACGCTGAGGTGTATACCTGCTTAAGTAACTAAACAATCTAGCATGCTAAAATGCTAACTGTAACATGCATCAAGTACCAAAAATATACCTACAAATTTAGCTAAAAAAAAGCTATCTTACTAATGTTAGCATGTGATTGATGACATCATTCGTCAAGTAACAAAACATTTGACGCTGAGGTGTGTCCCTGCAGAAACAAGCTATCATGCTAATATTAGAATGCTAACTTTGTGCACACCCCTGCTTTAGCACAAAGGTAGCAGACACTCACATGGAGCGTAGAACATCATGAGGATGGGCCTGTCCTCCTTCTTCAGCAGCTTCCGGAAGTCCTTCAAATGACAACGTGCATGAGGACATGAAGGATCAGTGTGTGTGTGTGTGTGTGTGTGTGTGTGTGTGTGTGTGTGTGTGTGTGTGTCATTGACCTGGTTGAAGCTCATGACATGTCCTCCAAGACTTACCTTTTCTGTTGCTATGTGAAGGATGTCTTTAGCCTGGGGGTTTTCCTCCCACAGTGGGGGTCCTGAGGGGTCCTTCAGGAAGGCCACCATGGACTGAGAGGTGGGCGTGGCAACAAAGGAAGGTGGGCGTGGCAACAAAGGAAGGTGGGCGTGGCAATAAAAGAAAGGAAGGACGTCAGAGCAGCCATACTTTCACCAATGTTGCAACGCTCATAAATCCCGCACTATAAGCCACTACTTTTTTCCTACGCCTTGTACCCTGCGGTTTGTAAATCGGTGCGGCTAATTTATGGATTTTCTTTCGCTGACGGCCATAAAGTTTTGTGTTCAATAGATTTCATTCAACCCGAGCAGAAACACTGAAAAGGTTTTTTCTTTTTTTGTGCCATAGCGCCGACTTTTGGACCAGGTTGACAATGTACTTCCTGTTTGAATGCCTTAAACCGGAAGTATAGCCGTCCATGGCGTTTCTACTCGTACGGATTCTTCATTCATCACTCCAAGCGACGTTGGTAAGTTTTACAATATAACTAAAACAATTCTTACTTACTAAAGCGTACCATGTGTGACTATAAGTCTGATATATACGTTGTGAAATGGAGTTAATTACACAGTAAATGTTTATTTACATACCTTAATTGTTTCCAAACGGTGTCTGTAACACGGCAGTAAAACGGCTGATCAAACAAAACAGAAGTCATGGTCAAGGACCCACTAGCTGCACAAGCTAGCTCTCCAATCAGCTAAACAGACTCAATATCGCCACGGTGACGTTTGTGAAAGTGAAACAATACAAAAAGAATGTAAGTTAATAATACTAACACACATTTGTAAATGTATTACCATGTTAGCTAATGCTAACGACGCTAGCTTAATGACATTACTACAGCAGGTACAAATATGCATGAAAACCCTCCTACAGACATCACACATGGGACACTTTAGTAAGTAAGAATTGTTTTAGTTGTATTGTAAAACTTACAAACGTTGCTTGGAGAATCCATACAAGTAGAAACGCTATGGACGGCTAGAAAACGGAACGGCACTTGTACTTCCGGTTGAAAGCCAGTCTAAAAAGAAGGGCAGTGCAGCACCTGCCGTGAGTGAACACATCCAAAAGGTGGCGCCGTAGCACAAAAAACGACATTTTTCAGTGTCTTCACTAGTTTTTTTTGTTTTTTAACTATTTGCATTACGGCCGTCAGCAAGGAAAAATCCATGTATCAGCCGCACCGTTTTGTAAGCCACAGGATTCAAAGTGTAGGAAAAAAGTGGCGGCTTTTAGTCCGGAACTGAAGGTAGTTAGAGAAAAATGAGTGGTCGGAACACGTGTGCAGTGACAAGGTGAGGGCTGACACAGGTGAACTCCACAACAAAGATGATGTCACCGTCATTGAAAGAAGATGCGAGGACACACCTTGAAGGTCAAAGGTCGGTCGTAGAGCAGGTGGAAAGTTCCATCTCTGTGGCAGAAGAAGAAGAGTGAAGGACAGGTGAGGGTCAGAAGGAGGAAGTGGCACACTCACCTGTAATGCAGCAACTCAACAGGTGAGGGTCAGAAGGAGGAAGTGGCACACTCACCTGTAATGCAGCAACTCACTGGCAGAACTGGGCTCCACTTTGACTTTCTTGCACAGCTTGCGGCCCTCAGAGTCCCTGGAGAGGACCAGAGTCTACATTCAGTGTGACCCTCATGCAGTCTAATTGTTCATCCATGCTAGTCTGGACTATTTGGACAAAGGCGCCTGCTGAATTACTGCACTGATTGTAATGTATGAAGCTGACATAATGTGGACTACTTCCACAAGATGAACACACAACCTCGCACAGGACCATGAACATGACGGATGGAGGATGGAGGACGGAGGACGGAGGATGGAGGACGGAGGACGGAGGATGGAGGATGGAGGATGGAGGACGGAGGACGGAGGATGGAGGACGGAGGACGGAGGACGGAGGCTGGAGGACGGAGGCTGGAGGACGGAGGACGGAGGATGGAGGACGGAGGATGGAGGATGGAGGATGGAGGACGGAGGATGGAGGACGGAGGATGGAGGATGGAGGACGGAGGATGGAGGACGGAGGACGGAGGATGGAGGACGGAGGATGGAGGATGGAGGACTGAGGACGGAGGACGGAGGACGGAGGACGGAGGATGGAGGACGGAGGCTGGAGGACGGAGGACGGAGGATGGAGGACGGAGGATGGAGGATGGAGGATGGAGGACGGAGGACGGAGGATGGAGGATGGAGGACGGAGGACGGAGGACGGAGGACGGAGGACGGAGGACGGAGGATGGAGGATGGAGGACGGAGGATGGAGGACGGAGGCTGGAGGACGGAGGCTGGAGGACGGAGGATGGAGGATGGAGGACGGAGGATGGAGGATGGAGGATGGAGGATGGAGGATGGAGGAGGTGCAAGGAAGTGAAATATGGGATGAGGACGCTTGAAGAAATGCTATGGAAATACACAAACACTTCAACGTCCTCCCTATGGGACATTTTCACTTTATTAACACTGCAGCACATTATTAGGTACACCTGCATCATCTCCTTTATTACTACACATCATGCACAACATACATATATATATGAATAACTACATCTAAAATAATTAAAACATATAACACATACATACATATATATATATACACATACATATATATATGTATACATACAAATACATACATAAACGCATTCATACTGTATATAAACATTATATACACATACAAATGTATACATATATATACACATACATGTGTATATACATATATATATATACACACACATACATATGTATATATATACACATGTATATATGTACACACACATGTATGTGTGTATATATATGTATATATATAGATATATACACACACACATACATATGTATATATATACACATGTATATATGTACACACACATGTATGTGTGTATATATATGTATATATATACATATATACACACACACATACATATGTATATATATACACATGTATATATGTACACACACATGTATGTGTGTATATATATGTATATATATATAGATATATACACACACACATACATGTTTGTGTGTATATATATATATACACACAAACATACATGTGTATGTATATCTATATATATAGATATATATACAGTACATATGCACATGTATGTGTGTAAATATATATACACACACACACATAAATACATGTGTACATATATACATATGTGTATATACATATATATATACACACACACACACACACATACATATGTATATATATACACATGTATATATGTACACACACATGTATGTGTGTATACATATATGTATATATATAGATATATACACACACACAAACACACATAGGTTTGTGTGTATATATATATACACACAAACATACATGTGTATATATATATATATATATATATATATATATATATATATATATATATATATATATATATATATATATATATATATATATATATATATATATATATTAGGGCTGCAACTAACGATTAATTTGATAATCGATTAATCTGTCGATTATTACTTCGATTAATCGATTAATAATCGGATAAAAGAGACAAACTACATTTCTATCCTTTCCAGTATTTTATTGAAAAAAAACAGCATACTGGCACCATACTTATTTTGATTATTGTTTCTCAGCTGTTTGTACATGTTGCAGTTTATAAATAAAGGTTTATTTAAAAAAATTAAAAAAATTATTTTTTATTTTTTTTAAAGCCTCTGCGCATGCGCATAGCATAGATCCAACGAATCGATGACTAAATTAATCGGCAACTATTTTTATAATCAATTTTAATCGATTAGTTGTTGCAGCCCTAATATAGATATATATATACAGAACATATGCACATGTATGTGTGTAAATATATATATATATACACACACATACATGTGCATATGTACATGTGTGTGTGTGTGTGTATATATATATATATATATATATATATATATATATATATATATATATATATATATATATATACACACATATACACACCTGTACACATATTCGTATACTTATATACATAAATGTGCATATATATATCTATATATATATATAGATAGATATATATACACACATATATACATGTACTGTATATATAAATACGTATATACATACATATATACACATACAGTATATACTAGAGGTGAGAATCTTTGGGCACCTCACAATTTGATTACGATTCAGGAGCTACGATTCAATTAAAAATTGATTATTAAGCCTCGCCGGCTTAATGATGCATCATTAATTCATTTATATTGATGCAGTTTTACATGTCTTTCCGTTTCACTAAATAAACGTTTATCCCTTCAAAAAAAACTATTCATTCGTAATAAGAAAAGGTCACGTTAACTGCCACGTTTATTAAATGAATGAAAAAGTGAACAAGTGGAACATAAGTGGCAGAAAGTAAAGGAGCTGGGAGAAACATCTCAGAACTGTCTGCATTACTTTATTTACAATAAATACATCGATTATTGACGTTTACTAATCAATTCTATAATCATCCATGTCCCAACTGCCACGCATCTAAAAATAGATTATATATATATATATATATAGAGAGAGAGAGAGAGAGAGAGGGCTATACCAACATTTGTTTTCAACAATGGGAAAAAGATGGAGGCAAGGACACTATTCATATTTGTGAAGACACGTAATAGTTGATTTAAATGTGCCAATGGTCCATGGGCCAAATACCCGCAATAGCACCGTGAGTGAGGAATGTGTAGGCTTATAGCACCATACTGTACATCAATATGATGCACTACACACTGTGTCTAATACAGTTAGCATCTTTTATGTACTTCTTTCAGATCATTTTCTGCAGATGTTCATCATTTCCAGGTGTGGTTCTAGAACTACATACTTTGCTAAACTACCAAGGGTGTAGCTTTTCCTTATTGGACACGGGCGAAGCATGGCGCCCAAGGTCATCCTTTTCCACAGAGCGTCAAAAAGTCTCTATTTTTAACGTAGGGCAGGGGTTCTTTAAGTCAAACGTAACTTCTTAGACTGCAAAAAAAACAACATAGATTTTATGATCAATAAACTGCAATACTACCTAAACATTTGTTTTCCCCTCAACATTCTAGTGACTGAGCTGCCATTTTTTTCCATAGAGCATCAAAAAGTCTCTACTTTAAACGTAGGGCAGGGGTTCTTTAAGTCTAATGTAAAGTGTTAGTCCGTAAAAAACATCTACAGATTTTATGATTAAAAAAAACTGTAATACTACCTAAACATTTAGAGTGTTTTTTTACACCAAGTTACTGCAACTGTGGTTTTCACGTAAACATTTTTGGTGACTGAGCTGCCAGTTTATACCATAAAATCTATAGCCATTTTTACAGTGCATTACTATAAATTGAAAAATATTATCAGGTACACTACCGTTCAAAAGTTTGGGCTCACCCAAACAATTTAGTGGAATAGCCTTCATTTCTAAGAACAAGAATAGACTGTCGAGTTTCAGATGAAAGTTCTCTTTTTCTGGCCATTTTGAGCGTTTAATTGAGCCCACAAATGTGATGCTCCAGAAACTCCATGTGCTCAAAGGAAGGTCAGTTTTGTAGCTTCTGTAACGAGCTAAAGTGTTTTCAGATGTGTGAACATGATTGCACAAGGGTTTTCTAATCATCAATTAGCCTTCTGAGCCAATGAGCAAACACATTGTACCGTTAGAACACTGGAGTGATAGTTGCTGGAAATGGGCCTCTATACACCTATGTAGATATTGCACCAAAAAGCAGACATTTGCAGCTAGAATAGTCATTTACCACATTAGCAATGTATAGAGTGTATTTCTGTAAAGTTAAGACTAGTTTAAAGTTATCTTCATTGAAAAGTACAGTGCTTTTCCTTCAAAAATAAGGACATTTACATGTGACCCCAAACTTTTGAACGCTAGTGTATATTAACCGTAAAATCTACCTTCTCTTTTTACAGTGTCTTTTGAAAAATGATAGCACTGATGATTTTAGGGTAAATGTCTGGCGACTGAGCTGCCAGGTCAAATGTGACTTTTTGACGGTGTAGCCATGCGGACATGCCATCAACGATGGCTTTAAAGGGGTCAGCGGGATTACGTTTGCTAGCCATCCTATGACGGGGCAAAGGAAATGACCACTTTGGGCTTCCCTGATCAAGGAGATCAAATGTGGTCCTGGGACTCCAGCACAGCAAGTATCTCTCCTGGGTTGCAATAATAGATTGAGTAATCAAACAAGAGTCAAAGTCTTTCTGATGAACTGGCATGTTTAAATGTAAAAGGTTGCCAACCAAGTATTACATAAACTCTAATCTGGCTGTGAGCAGGCTACTTACTGTATGAACGAACACATGTTGTCGTAAGATACACAAATCACATTTATATCGGGGGAATCAGAGTCACACACTTCTACTAAAGTTTTACATTAAAGTGAGCACCTTTTCAAACATGGTGCAGCACTACTTTTACCTGTTTGGCCACACCCACTTTATCGCAAACACCAGAGAGAAGCAGTTGTGATTTGGCAGAGTGTGACATCTGAGGCACATGGCTAACTTACCGTAAATTCCAAGACGCTACTTTTTTCCTACACTTCGAAATCTGTGGTTTATAAAATGCGTGGATTTTTCTCCGCTGACGGCCACAATGCAAATAAAACCATGCAAACACACTTATTGTGTTATTGTTTGTGCTATGGCGCCATCTTTTGGAGGTGTTCGCTCACTGCTCGTGCTGCAGTGTCCTTCCATTTAGTGCTTTGAACCGGAAGTACAAGTGACTTTCCATCTTCTAGTAGTTCATAGCGTTTCTACTCGTATGGATTCATCGCTCCAAGAAACAGTTGTAAGTTTTACAATTTAACTAAAACAATTCAGCGTAACATGTGTGATGTCTGTAGGAGTGTTTTCATGCATATTTGTACGCGCTATCGTGATGTAAACAAGCTAGCGTCGTTAGCATTAGCTAATATGCTAACATGTTTACGAGTGTCTGTGTTAGTGTAATTAACTTACATTCTTTTTGTATTGTTTAATTTTCACAAATTCCTCAGTAAATTTCCCAAAACGTCACCGCGGAGTTATTGAGTCAGTTTAGCTAATTGAGAGCTAGCTTGTGCAGCTAGTGGGTCCATGACTATGACTTCTGTTTTGTTTGATCAACTCTTTTACTGCCGTGTTACAGACACCCTTTGGAAACAATTAATGTATGTAAATAAACACGTACTAAATATTTATGTGTAAATAACTCATTTCACAACGTACATATCTGTGACTTATAGTCTGGTGCGGCTAATATATGGAACAATATATAGATTTTTTTGGTGTAAAATTTAGTGGGTGTGACTTATATTCAGGTGCGCTCTATAGTCCATGATTTGCGTATTCAAATGGGGGCGTGGCCAGGCAACTCTTAATACATGAGGCCCCTGGACTGTTTGGTAGATTAAAGAAGAGTTTCCCTGACAACGAGGGCCGGCGTTTAACCTCAAGCAGGTTCCATGCTGGGATGTTTGTGTTCCCATTGATGAAGACTCGCTGCCTTGCTCTGCAGCCCCCAGGATGACATCATTCGTGGCCATGGACTCTGTCATGTGGTCCCAGTGTCTCGCTTCCACCTCTCTGCCTTGGCCACGTGCCATCACACACCGTCTGTCCTCACGTGGAGCTTCCATCTTGGAGGCGCTCCAAGGGAGACATATGGCACAGAGGCTGGCACAGGAAGCAACGTGGGCTACTGGGGTTCTAGCCGCCTTTGGGGGGTGCCATCAGAAACCAGGTTCAGGTTTGCTTTGGTACCAGAAACTCCCGCTTGAGTACACACGTGTTAACCTTGTGGGGACCGATGGTAAAGTGTTAACCTTGTGGGGACTGATGGTAACGTGGTAAACTTGTGGGGACCGATGGTAACATGTTAACCTTGTGGGGACCGATGGTAAAGTGTTAACCTTGTGGGGACCGATGGTAAAGTGTTAACGTTGTGGGGACCGATGGTAACGTGTTAACCTTGTGGGGACCGATGGTAACGTGTTAACCTTGTGGGGACCGATGGTAAAGTGTTAACCTTGTGGGGACCGATGGTAACATGTTAACCTTGTGGGGACCGATGGTAACGTGGTAAACTTGTGGGGGCCGATGGTAAAGTGTTAACCTTGTGGGGACCGATGGTAAAGTGTTAACCTTGTGGGGACCGATGGTAACGTGTCAACCTTGTGGGGACCTGGTAAAGTATTAACCCTGTGGGGACCGATGGTAAAGTATTAACCCTGTGGGGACCGATGGTAACGTGTTAACCTTGTGGGGACCGATGGTAACGTATTAACCTTGTGGGGACCGATGGTAATGTGTTAAACTTGTGGGGACCGATGGTAAAGTGTTAACCTTGCGGGGACCGATGGTAACGTGTTAACCTTGTGGGGACCGATGGTAACGTGTTAACCTTGTGGGGACCGATGGTAACGTGTTAACCTTGTGGGGACCGATGGTAAAGTGTTAACCTTGTGGGGACTGATGGTAACGTGGTAAACTTGTGGGGACCGATGGTAACATGTTAACCTTGTGGGGACCGATGGTAAAGTGTTAACCTTGTGGGGACCGATGGTAAAGTGTTAACGTTGTGGGGACCGATGGTAACGTGTTAACCTTGTGGGGACCGATGGTAACGTGTTAACCTTGTGGGGACCGATGGTAAAGTGTTAACCTTGTGGGGACCGATGGTAACGTGTTAACCTTGTGGGGACCGATGGTAACGTGGTAAACTTGTGGGGGCCGATGGTAAAGTGTTAACCTTGTGGGGACCGATGGTAAAGTGTTAACCTTGTGGGGACCGATGGTAACGTGTCAACCTTGTGGGGACCTGGTAAAGTATTAACCCTGTGGGGACCGATGGTAAAGTATTAACCCTGTGGGGACCGATGGTAACGTGTTAACCTTGTGGGGACCGATGGTAACGTATTAACCTTGTGGGGACCGATGGTAATGTGTTAAACTTGTGCGGACCGATGGTAAAGTGTTAACCTTGCGGGGACCGATGGTAACGTGTTAACCTTGTGGGGACCGATGGTAACGTGTTAACCTTGTGGGGACCGATGGTAACGTGTCAACCTTGTGGGGACCTGGTAAAGTATTAACCCTGTGGGGACCGATGGTAAAGTATTAACCCTGTGGGGACCGATGGTAACGTGTTAACCTTGTGGGGACCAATGGTAACGTATTAACCTTGTGGGGACCGATGGTAATGTGTTAAACTTGTAGGGACCGATGGTAAAGTGTTAACCTTGTGGGGACCGATAGTAAAGTGTTAAACTTGTGGGGACCGATGGTAACGTGTTAACCTTGTGGGGACCGATGGTAACGTGTTAACCTTGTGGGGACCGATGGTAACGTGTCAACCTTGTGGGGACCTGGTAAAGTATTAACCCTGTGGGGACCGATGGTAACGTGTTAACCTTGTGGGGACCGATGGTAACGTATTAACCTTGTGGGGACCGATGGTAATGTGTTAAACTTGTGGGGACCGATGGTAAAGTGTTAACCTTGTGGGGACCGATAGTAAAGTGTTAAACTTGTGGGGACCGATGGTAACGTGTTAACCTTGTGGGGACCGATGGTAACGTGTTAACCTTGTGGGGACCGATGGTAAAGTGTTAACCTTGTGGCGACCGATGGTAAAGTGTTAACGTTGTGGGGACCGATAGTAAAGTGTCAACCTTGCGGGGACCTGAGAAAGTGTTAAACTTGTGGGGACCGATAGTAAAGTGTCAACCTTGTGGGGACCGATGTCATTTGCTAGATGTGGGAAGAGTGCAAGAAAGGATGCATGTGTGTGGAGTAGGAATAAAGGAAGTGTTCCTGGGTCTACAAAGGAGGTATGGTCCCTGATGGCAGGTGCAGTCTACAAAAGAGTCATGAGACAAAGTTGTGGATGAGAGCCCTCGTGTGTCTTCATGTGCGACAAGAAGAGATCTACTTTGGCAGGAAGTTGCAGATGTTCCCACTAAGTTGTCAGGACATGATGCAATCAAGTCCTTTACAAGCCTCTTGTCACACCGCTGTCACACCGCTCCTACACCGCCATAAATCCTGTGGATGGATGGCGGCAGAGACGTTGTGATGGAGCAAACTTTTCTACTGCTTTTAAAGCTGCTGTCAGAGGCAATGTTCCGATAAAGGAGGCGTAATGTCACACGAGATAAAGGAGTCTTCTGATGTCTCTCTCACACACACACACACACACACACGCACACACGCACACGCACACACGCACACACACGCACACACACGCACACACACACACGCACACACACGCACACGCACACGCACACGCACACACACACGTACATACCCGCAGTTGACCCAGGCAATGGTCCCCTGGCCCTTGACCGTGAGGGCCACGTCAGACAGCAGTTTCAGGTGAGTGTCTCCTGATGAAGCTGCAGGTGGACAAGAAGAGAAGTCTACCGTCTGTGGAGTGGATTTACTGACAGAACACACCAACATGTTTCTACTCACGCCCAACCATTTGAAAGTCCAACCATTTTCTACCGCTTGTCCCTCATAAAAACTATTAATTACCAAGTATAAAAACGATTTGCAAAAATGAAAACTATTTTCTTAAATAAAAAAACAATCACCAATTACTGTTTTTATACTCACAAATAGTTTTTTTATTTGAATAAAATTGTTATTTTAGTTCCGAATATTTTTTTTTTTTGAAAACAGGTTTTTTTTACCTGCAAATCGGGTGTTTTAATGGCAGAAAATTGTTTTTAAACCCTGGATGTTTTTTCTACTTTTTTATATATTTGAAAATCGTTTTTTTTAACTTGCAGAAAATTTGTACTTGTATTAATTATTTTTGAGAATTTTTTATTTATTTGCAAAACTTTTTTTAAAATGCAAATCATTTTTGACTTACATTTTTTTTCATAATTATGAATTTTTTACTTGCAGAAAATTGTTTTTATACTTGCAAATAGTTTTTTTAATTGAATAAAAAATGTTTATACTTGCAAATCATTTTTGTTATTTTTAATAAAAACAATTTTTTACACTGGCAATTTTTTTTTCTGCATAAAATTGTTTTTAGACTTACGAATATATTTTTTCACTTGCGAATACATTTTTCAATTGAAGAAAATTGTTTTTATACTTAAGAAAAACAAATTTCTACTTGCAAAACATTTTTTTAATTAAAGAAAATTGTTTTTGTTTACTGGCAAATCTTTTTTTTAATGCAAGAAAATCGTTTTTTTTTTTAGCTGAGAAATTTTGGGCGCTAGAAAAAGCCTCTTGTTGGACAAACAGTGAAAGGTCCCATGCTGGGAGGAAGGGTCAGGTTACTGGGGACAGAACCACCTTTGACTGGGCCAGGAAGCTTTCATCAACATGCAATGTGAGAGCACACAGAAGATGGCACCATTGGACGCTGACACAGACTCTCTTCTAAAGGGAGACTCATTTAGTCTTACCACACTAAAAGACCCTCCAGATATTATTTTACAAAAAAATTGAGTAGCCATAAATGTACACATTTATTGGAGAATGACACGAAAGAATGGACTTATGCTGTCTGTGAGTTGAAGTGGAGTGGTAATTGGGTTTTTTTGGTCAGACATAGCGGTCACAGTAATTCATGAATTTAGGCGGACACATTTGTTACTGGATACTTTCTAATATGGAGACTTTGTATGTGTAGGTAATATGCAACTATAATGACTTGATACCTGTTTATGTTGAATTAATTATGTGCTGTTGTATTATTTCATGATTATTACTATGTCTGGCTTCATATTAAACTGACAAATTAAAGCAAATCTACAATAAATAATAATAAACTCCATTTCATCAGCAACATTAATTCAGGAGCACAAAACAAACATGAATAAAACAATTTGTGCTGATATTTAGTATCAACATGAAAGAGTCAGGATTAATGTCTGCACTCAGCACCTTTTGTAGGCCACTCATTTTCACTCTTAGAAGCATCATACTGATACAACATGATACTGATACATGATACAACATGATACTGATACAGCATGATACTGATAAAGCAAGTTCTTTGTGTGGTCCATCCCCCTATTTGAGAAGGACTGATGTACAGTAACTGACACATCATACTGATACTGTGTCTGCTGCCTGCTTGATAGTTTGGGAACTGACAAAGGCGTGACCAGTGTTTTATTTAGAAGGTTCCTCTCCAGGCCTGGACTATATTTAGACTCCTGCCTGGGGTCCAAACATCTGGACATGACTTAGGGACAGTCTGTCGGATTTTCATTTTAGAAGGACTGACTCAAGAAACCTTTCAATCAGACAACGGTGGATACGTTTTTTTCAAAGGCGATACTGATTATTAGTAGTCAAGGAGGCCGATAAGTCTACTCCATTTTATACACTTTTATAACACTTGATGGTTTTAATACATTGTAAGGTTTCCAAAATATTGTCAACATTTCAATAAAATCATTTTGGACGTAGATTATAGTTGAGACATTTTTCAAGATGGTGGACATCATTTCTTCCTGGACGTTACAGAAAGTATGAGAATGTTTGAGCTGCTGCCTCACCTTTACTTGTCACAGGGAAAGCCTGTAAATAATGTGTCAAAGTACTTTATTTTTCTATCTATTTTGACTGCAAAAAATACACGTACTGCCTGCTGTTGAGTATCTTGTCAACTGTAATACTATCTATTAATACAACAAATACTATACTACCATACTTTACAAACATTTTTTGTTAAAAAGAAATACATCAATATCTGCTTGACTTATGATTTCAAAACAAGTTATTCATCAAATTGTACACTAAAAATGACAGTAGATTTTACCGTAAAAACCTAGCAGCTCAGTAGCCAGGATTTTACCGTAAAAAAACAGTAAAAACACTTTTACATTTACAGTAATATGTCGTGAAAATCAACGTAAATTTTACAGTAAAATTAAACTGCCAATTTTGGGGTTTTTTTTACAGCAAAATCAAAAAGAGTTTTTTCAGTGTTTAGGTAAAAAAAAATTATGATCAAATGCCAATGCTTTTTTCCTACTCTTTGAACCCTGCGGCTCATGAAACGGTGCGGCTAACTTATGGATTTTTCTTTGCTGACGGACAAAAAATGCAAATACTTTAAACAAAAAAAAAACGAAGAAGCAAAGACACTGAAAAAGTGTGTTATTGTTTGTGCTATGGCGCTATCTTTTGGACGAGTGCGCTCACTGCAAGTGTTGCAATGCCTTTCTGTTTAGCCTGCTTTCAACTGCAAGTAGAAGTTCTGTCTTCTAGCTGTCCATAGCGTTTTTACTCGTATGGATTCTTCATTCATCGCTCCAAGCAACGTTTGTAAGTTTTATAATATAACTAAAACTATTCTTACTTACTAAAGCGTCCCATGTGTGATGTCTGTAGGAGTGTTTTATGCATATTTGTACGTACTATCATAATGTCATCAAGCTGGCGTCGTTAGCATGAGCTAATATGCTAACAGGTTTACAAGTGTCTGTGTTAGTATTATTAACTTACAATACCATTCTTTTTGTATTGTTTCACTTTCACAAATTCCTCAGTAAATTCACCAAAACTAAAAGTTATTGAGTCTGTTTAGCTGATTGGAGAGCTAGCTTGCACAGCTAGCGGGTCCATGACCATGACTTCTGTTTTGTTTGATCAGCCGTTTTACTGCCGTGCTACAGACACTGTTTGGAAACAAAGAATGTAAATAAACATTTACTAATTATTTCTGTGTAAATAAGTAATTTCACAACATATATATCTGTGACTTATAGTCCGGTGCGGCCAATATATGGGAAACATTTAGTGGGTGTGGCTGTACCAATAATATTTTTGATATACTAAACAGTGGTATCATGTGTGTATATATTGTATCTGCTGATGTAGTTGTACATTCAAAAATAAAGAGTAGATGTCTGCTAATGAGCAGTGAGGTCAACCTTGTCTCCTTTACCTGTCTTGGTGTAGAGCACCAGAACGTTGGTCCTGGTCCTGAGCAGCTTCTTCAAGTCTTTGTGGTCGCTGATCTTCTCTATGAGGGGGGACACCTTAACTGCATCCAGCACCGACGTCAGCCACACCTGCCCACACCAAATACAAATGGTTACATCATGAATCAATTTAAGTGGACCCCGACTTAAACAAGTTGAAAAACTTATTTGGGTGTTACCATTTAGTGGTCAATTGTACGGAATATGTACTTCACTGTGCAACCTACTAATAAAAGTCTCAATCAATCAATCAAAACACCTGCCCACACCAAACACAAAGGGTTACACCTGCCCACACCAAACACAAAGGGTTACACCTGCCCACACCAAACACAAGGGGTTACACCTGCTCACACCAAACACAAGGGGTTACACCTGCCCACACCAAACACAAAGGGTTACACCTGCTCACACCAAACACAAGGGGTTACACCTGCCCACACCAAACACAAGGGGTTACACCTGCTCACACCAAACACAAGGGGTTACACCTGCCCACACCAAACACAAAGGGTTACACCTGCTCACACCAAACACAAGGGGTTACACCTGCCCACACCAAACACAAGGGGTTACACCTGCTCACACCAAACACAAATGGTTACACCTGCCCACACCAAACACAAGGGGTTACACCTGCTCACACCAAACACAAGGGGTTACACCTGCCCACACCAAACACAAGGGGTTACACCTGCTCACACCAAACACAAATGGTTACACCTGCCCACACCAAACACAAAGGGTTACACCTGCCCACACCAAACACAAACAAATGATTAAACAAACTGCAGCAGGATCCTAAGCAGAGTAAAAAATGCGCACTCAGCAGAAATCTTGCAGGGAGATGATCTGCTCGCTACAGCGTTCTAAATCAATACGTAAGAGGTACCACGTGATAAATAACGCTGTTAGCCTTGCTATGATTGGTGGTGCACATGTTGCGCTACGTCAGCGGGAAGAAAGCTGCTGATCTCTGCAGGATGAAAAAAAACGACATCAAGGTGGTTTTTTGGACCTTGTCTCGGCCCAAAGGTTTATGAACTTCCACTTGCTGTCATCCAATACCTATGACAAGGTGCGCTACACAGTGTGATATCACCGTGTGATCCACACCTATATCACCTGGCAGAGGCCAGGACCTATCCAGTGTCCCACATGTAGGTGGTAATAATATTCCTCATCAGTCTACTCCTTTCCCACAGAGGTCCAACAATTATCAGCCCCATATTTGGCATTTGGACATATATCGTATCGGCCTCTTTTCATCAGTCTCCATCCATCTTCTTCTGCTTAGCCAGTTAGAATAATACATCATGTTGGATATAGAGAACATACAAACCCTGTATTTATGGAACCTAAATGACTCAAACTTCATGATTTGGTGTGTTTGCAAAGAGCTAAAATGATGAGCAAAGTAAACTATAAGCTGCTAGCCAGGAATGTACAACAAATATTCTCAATAAAAGAGTAGAACTATAAGCTTAGAGGACAATGTCATTTAAAACATCTGTATGCACGTACAACACTTAAGACCTTTAGCATGTCAGTATGTGAAGTTAGGTTATGGAATGGTTTAAGCAAAGAAACCCAACAATGTACTGATGTGACAGGAGCTTCTTGAAAGTGTTTACTAAGTACAAAGAAGAACAAACTTTATTGAAAGTTCATCTCATTATGAGAATCACAGTTGATTTGAAGTCACTCCAGAATGTAAACTGTTACAAGATGACAACAGGAAGTGAACATATGTTATGACGTAGAAAAGGAGCTTTTTGGACATGTGAATAGAGATGAGAACGTGCAAGCTATAAGACGTATCACATGTAAATGTATGCATGCTCCAAATAAACTCATGCCAAACTATTGTTACGACCCCGACCTTGTGGGAGGGGCTTCGTGCTCAGACTGTGTTCCTGTTGGCTTGGTTGCCCTTCTCTCCCTCTCTCTCCCTCTTAGTTTGCAGGTCCTGCACCTAGTTTGACTAATTGGAGGAAGGATGACCAGCTGGGAGCTCTAGGAGTCCACTGTCTGTCCATTTGTTAACCCTCTCACTCCTTTTTTGTTGCATTCAATCTTCTTTTGCACACATTTAACTTCAGTCTGGTTGTATCCCAGAGGCAGCCGTAACAATATGAAACACACACACACGTCTGATGGTGTGTAATATTTTACAGCAGTGCAATAACATCCTTTGGTTCACACTTGTTTTGGGAGCACAAGAAAAGTAATAAGTCAACTGTCCTCTTTGTTTGAGTTGCAAGTGAGCGGCCTGGCTGAGAAACTGACGCTTAGATGCAACTGCACTGGTTTATGGAAAGATGTGCTTAACACTGTTGTAGCCTTCAAAGTCTATAAAAACACTTCAAAACCCTCCATCAATCTTTATATACACACTGTAAGTATATACATAATGTAGTAACAGACACCTTCATAACAATATGTAATATTTACAATATACACACTGCAAGTATATATATATAATGTAGTAACAGACACCTTCATAACAATATGTAATATGTACAATATACACACTGTAAGTATATATATATCATGTAGTAACAGACACCTTCATAACAATATGTAATATGTACAATATACACACTGCAAGTATATATATAATGTAGTAACAGACACCTTCATAACAATATGTAATATGTACAATATACACACTGCAAGTATATATATAATGTAGTAACAGACACCTTCATAACAATATGTAATATGTACAATATACACACTGTAAGTATATATATATCATGTAGTAACAGACACCTTCATAACAATATGTAATATGTACAATATACACACTGTAAGTATATATATATAATGTAGTAACACACACGTTCATAACAATATGTACAATATACACACTGCAAGTATATATATAATATAGTAACAGACACCTTCATAACAATATGTACTATGAATAATATTTACCCTATTTTGATCATTTTAATTAATGCCGGAACTAATTCTACAGCGCATTTATTTCCGTTTTAATAGCAGCACACTTCCGACTTCCAGTGTGTTCCTACTTCCAGATACGAAACACATGTGTGTGTTCTAATCATGGCAGACTTGGTAACAAACGACAAAGACAACTATTTTGGGACAAATTAGGATTCACAACCTTATCTTTTTTAAGCTGAATATACAGAGGATGAACCACTACGTCTAGAAGCCAGCACGAAGGAACAGTGAAACATTGGAGCAGGCGGAAGCCGAGAGAGTGAGGTGAAAGTGACTCGAAGCTGCAAAATGTGGAATTTGGAGCCATGCTATTTTGACATAAATGGAGAGCTTACCCAAATAAACTGGAAAAAATGTCCGTGGCCAGCTGGACCAATGTATAATGACATCATATGCTGTCTAGCTTTCTGTGTACAAACAAAACATGAAATAATACTTTACAGATACTGTAATATGATTGTTCATGTTTTTCACTCAGTACAGATTGGTGTCCTATCACAGTGTTGTGCGTTACAAACTCAAACGCGTTTTGTGTTGTTGTAGAAGCTAGCTTATCTCTTGCCGTAGTTATCTTCTACAGCTAATACCGTAGCATGCCGATATGTTACTACGCTAGAAAAAGAGTTCCTCAGTGTTTACTCTTACAAAAACAATGTTGCTACAGTTTGGTTATTATACAGGTTACACAACGTAAATTAAGTATTGTTGACGCTTTTTTAAAAGTGATTTAGTGGTAGAATTGATTGCTAACATTAGCTGCATTGCTAGCTACCTAGAACCAGCTGATTTTTACATGTCAGAATGCAAAAATAAACTTTTGTCAGTTCAGGGTTAAAGTAAGGCTGGGCGATATGGCCTTTTATTAATATCTGGATATTTTTAGGCCATACACAATATACCATACTTGCCAACCTTGAGACCTCCGATACCGGGAGGTGGGGGGCGTGGTTAAGAGGGGAATATATTTAAGCTAGAATTCACCAACTCAAGTATTTCATATATATATATATATATATATATATATATATATATATATATATATATATATATATATATATATATATATATATATATATATATATATATATATATATATATATATATATATATATATATATATATATATATGTATGAAATACTTGACTTTCAGTGAATTCTAGCTATATATATATATATATATATATATATATATATATATATATATATATATATATATATATATATATATATATATATATATATATATATATATATTTTATTATACATATAAATAAAAGAAATACTTGAATTTCAGTGTTCTGGAGGCTATCCAGTAGATGGCAGTATTGTCCTGTTTAAGAGTGTCACAACATTGCTGTTTACGGCAGACGAACTGCTTTACGGTAGACTAAACGTGACTGCTGTTGTTGTGTGTTGTTACCGCGCTGGGAGGACGTTAATGAAACTGCCTAACAATAAACCCACATAAGAAACCAAGAACTCGCCCTCCATCATTCTACAGTTATGAAGTCATTGGGCAGGCACGCTGTTTATATTGTGGGAAAGCGGACGTGAGAACAGGCTGTCCCCACTCAGGTCCGCATTGAGCTGGAGGGGGCGTGGCCTCCAGCTCCGGCTGAATACCGGGAGTTTGTCGGGAGAACATTTCTGCCGGGAGGTTATTGGGAGAGGCGCTGAATACCGGGAGTCTCCCGGTAAAAACGGGAGGGTTGGCAAGTATGCCATATACAGTATATGTGGATATTTAGCCTTAGCCTTGAATGAACACTTGATGCATATAATCCCAGCAGTATGATGATTCTATGTGTCTACATTCAAACATTCTTCTTCATACTGCATTCATATATGCTACTTTTAAACTTTCATGCAGAGAGGGACATCACAACTAAAAGTGTATTTATGAAACAGTTATTAAGCAGTGGCACAAACATTCATGTCATTTACAAAACAGAACGTGCAAGATTGTCAGAGACATTTTAAAACAAGCTATTAGTGCACTTTTGTGCATGATGTCACTAAGATGACATATCAAAACAACACTCAATTAAAGTGCACTTTTTGTACAGAAAGCCACAACAATAGTTTAAAACAAATAAAGTGCACTTTTGTGCATGATGTCACACAAGATATTCCAAAAAGTGTCAAATAAAAATGAGCTGCATAAACAGGAAATCAAATAGTGTATGTCCTTCACTATGTGGTAGGTTCCTGCGGACGTTATCTCCTTCTGTTGTTGACTATTTGTTTCATACGGTGTTGATGTGGAAATGGAAGACGCCAGGCTTCGACATTTTGTTGGTGTGGCACCGAACGGAGATGTTGACATGCGGAGTTTCAAGCACTCCTTATTCTCTAGCGCAGACCTGGGCAAATTTAGGCCCGGGGGCCACATTAAGCTTTTCAATCTGGCCCGCCGGACATTCCCAAATATTTTTTTTTAGATCTTTAAGATGGAAAGTGTAGCTGCCACTATGATGTGCGGTCATGTTTTCAAATTATCGTAAGTCTTGAACTATACAAAATATTTCAATAGTTGGAATCTGGGCTTTTGCATGATATACTAGTTACTATGGTCATCTAATTAGTTACTATGGTCATCTAATTAGTTACTATGGTCATCTAATTAGTTAACAAGGTCATCTAATTAGTTACTATGGTCATCTAATTAGTTACTATGGTAATCTAAATCACAGCAGCTCAGATGAGGTACCAAGCAGTGCGGGCAGGGGAGCGTTTCCAGAGCGGCCAGCCTGAAATGCGGGTGTCAGGGACAGACGTGGAAGGAGATTTTTACAACAAAGTTCTAAACCTTAGTGATATATCACATATATGTTTTGATATATATATATATATATATATATATATATATATATATATATATATATATATATATATATATATATATATATATATATATATATATATATATGGGTGGCTGACTAAATACTTTTTTGCCCCACTGTGTATATATATATATATATATATATATATATATATATATATATATATATATATATATATATATATATATATATATATATATATATATATATATATATATATATATATATATATATATATATATATATATATAATGTTTTTTTACCCTTTGCGTTCATATTTCGCTGTGTTTGTTGCATTTTTGTTGCCTTTCGCTTGATTGTAAAATATGTGGATGGAGAAGAGGGGGTGTGACGTTCATATGTTGTCAATATTCAGTGTTTTATCGTTCATAGGTAATATTGTAAATCCCACATTCTTTATTTACATGTACGTTCTGGGTGTGTCATTCAGTAAAGAAATTAAAAATAAAGTTTTTAGTGTTCAATCAGACATTATTGTGAGGTTTTGTATTAGTGTTCCTAAAAATCAGATACACCGGCCCCCAGACACGTTTTTTTCTCTAAATTTGGCCCCCGAGTCAAAATAATTACCCAGGCCTGCTCTTGATGCTACAAATTAGTAGTGCTGCTACTTTTTGTAGCAACGCTTTTTCCGCATACTTGATATATTACTACGTCAGTTCAACATCTTCCCGCTTGAAGCCAAACCACCGCCAGATGATGGACCCCCTGCTGTTTTTCTTGGGAATTAATTCTTCTTCCTCCATTTGTTACCAGATTCATACCTTCTTTCTCTCGTATTACCACTCTGCTTGCACCACAGCTAACTTCACCTATGTCGCTACCTCTCTGCTGGGCGAGGGCTTATGACGATGCACGCGCGACAGTATGTGACGTATGTAAGAAGGTGCGCTTGTTTTATGTCTCTGACAACAACGAGTGAGAAAAGCCTGTAGTGTAATGCCTGCAGCTAAAAGAACGTATACTCCAATACTCACGATATAGTCAATTTCTATTTTGCACAGAGACAAACCCACGATATATCCAGTATATTCCATATATCGCCCAGCCCTACTTTAAAGAAGTTGTTACAAAGTCAGAGGGCAACACTTACGTCCACAGCCAGAAAAGCTTGTTGGACTTTCTCAACTCCTGCAGCGTGTGGAGTGAAAGAGCCGACATGGGACCGAGACGATACTGAGACAATTTCATCAAAGACCAGACGCAAAGCAATAAATGTGCTGGAGTGATTGTGCACACTCTAATTGGCGCCATGGCTGTTTATGCACGCTGAGAAGTACATTAGGAGGCAAACGGCGTGTGCTCGCTCAGCAGATAACACCTGATGTCTGTTTTCAGCCGCACCTGTCATTTTATCACTTTAATTACCAGCCTGGGAGTCCTGTGGGACTCTTAAACTACGCTCAACATAAAGAGGGAAATATAGATACTAAAGTAGATTTATGCAAATCCAGATGAGGTTGTTGTCTGGAGGCTCAGTGATGACACTGAGGGCGTCCTCGGCCATGAGCTTGTCAGGAGGATTAGACTTTGTGTTGCCATCACAAACACTGACACACCTGAGAGTCATCAGGTGGATCATCAACATGATCCTGCTGGCCTTTGCTCAAACGTTAAAGTACCAATGATTGTCACACACACACACAAGTTATCAGTCATGTTATTTGTCAACAAGTTAGCTTTTGTCAGTGTGTGTGTCACTGACACTCTAATGTGTGTCTTCAACACCACATAACATGAGTGGGTGCAGGGTGCCCACTAGTGGGGAGTATAGGGAAAGGAAAGTTGCAGACTTGCATCAAAATAATCCCCTCAATTCCCCCAAAAAGGGATGAAGTGGCTTGACTATAAAGACAATATAACATACATCCATAAATGTGGATGCATATGCAAAAGTGCAATATATTTATCTGTACAGTAATCTATCTGCACCTTCTTTTGTAAATGCACCTTATTGCTCTTTCTTCCTGCACTACAAGCAACTAATGCAACAACATCTTGTTCTTATCTGTACTGTAAAGTTCACATTTCAATGACGATACAGGACGTCGAAGTCTGAGACAGACAAGTCTTTTTACACGTTAAGATCGCTACACGACCCTAACCCAGTGTTTGTGTTGCAATGACTATCCAGTGTTTGTGTTCCAGTAACCCTAACCCTAACCTTCAACCCTAAAACTAAACCTAACCCTAACCCTATCCAGTGTTTGTGTTGCAGTAACCCTAACCCCAACCCTAACCCTAACCCTAACCTAACCCAGTGTTTGTGTTCCAGTAACCCTAACTCCAACCCCAACCCTAACCCTAACCCAGTGTTTGTGTTGCAGTGACTATCCAGTGTTTGTGTTCCAGTAACCCTAACCCTAACCTTCAACCCTAAAACTAAACCTAACCCTAACCCTATCCAGTGTTTGTGTTGCAGTAACCCTAACCCCAACCCTAACCCTAACCCTAACCTAACCCAGTGTTTGTGTTCCAGTAACCCTAACTCCAACCCCAACCCTAACCCTAACCCAGTGTTTGTGTTGCAGTGACTATCCAGTGTTTGTGTTCCAGTAACCCTAACTCCAACCCCAACCCTAACCCAGTGTTTGTGTTGCAGTGACTATCCAGTTATTGTGTTCCAGTAACCCTAACTCCAACCCCAACCCTAACCTAGTGTTTGTGTTGCAGTGACTATCCAGTGTTTGTGTTCCCCTAACCATAACTCCAACCCCAACCCCAACCCTAACCCTAACCTAGTGTTTGTGTTGCAGTGACTATCCAGTGTTTGTGTTCCCCTAACCATAACTCCAACCCCAACCCCAACCCTAACCCTAACCTAGTGTTTGTGTTGCAGTGACTATCCAGTGTTTGTGTTCCCCTAACCATAACTCCAACCCCAACCCCAACCCTAACCCTAACCCAGTGTTTGTGTTGCAGTGACTATCCAGTGTTTGTGTTCCAGTAATCCTAACTCCAACCCCAACCCCAACCCTAACCCTAACCCAGTGTTTGTGTTGCAGTGACTATCCAGTGTTTGTGTTCCAGTAACCCTAACTCCAACCCCAACCCCAACCCTAACCCAGTGTTTGTGTTGCAGTGACTATCCAGTGTTTGTGTTCCAGTAATCCTAACTCCAACCCCAACCCTAACCCTAACCCAGTGTTTGTGTTGCAGTGACTATCCAGTGTTTGTGTTCCAGTAACCCTAACTCCAACCCCAACCCCAACCCTAACCCAGTGTTTGTGTTGCAGTGACTATCCAGTGTTTGTGTTCCAGTAATCCTAACTCCAACCCCAACCCTAACCCTAACCTAGTGTTTGTGTTGCAGTGACTATCCAGTGTTTGTGTTCCCCTAACCATAACTCCAACCCCAACCCCAACCCTAACCCTAACCCAGTGTTTGTGTTGCAGTGACTATCCAGTGTTTGTGTTCCAGTAATCCTAACTCCAACCCCAACCCCAACCCTAACCCTAACCCAGTGTTTGTGTTGCAGTGACTATCCAGTGTTTGTGTTCCAGTAACCCTAACTCCAACCCCAACCCCAACCCTAACCCAGTGTTTGTGTTGCAGTGACTATCCAGTGTTTGTGTTCCAGTAACCCTAACTCCAACCCCAACCCTAACCCTAACCCAGTGTTTGTGTTGCAGTGACTATCCAGTGTTTGTGTTCCAGTAATCCTAACTCCAACCCCAACCCCAACCCTAACCCTAACCCAGTGTTTGTGTTGCAGTGACTATCCAGTGTTTGTGTTCCAGTAACCCTAACTCCAACCCCAACCCTAACCCTAACCCAGTGTTTGTGTTGCAGTGACTATCCAGTGTTTGTGTTCCAGTAACCCTAACTCCAACCCCAACCCTAACCCTAACCCTATCCAGTGTTTGTGTTCCAGTAACCCTAACTCCAACCCCAACCCTAACCCTAACTCCAACCCCAACCCTAACCCTAACCCTAACCCAACCCTAACCCAGTGTTTGTGTTGCAGTGACTATCCAGTGTTTCTGTTCCAGTGACCCTAACTCCAACCCCAACCCTAACCCTAACCCAGTGTTTGTGTTGCAGTGACTATCCAGTGTTTGTGTTCCAGTAACCCTAACTCCAACCCCAACCCCAACCCTAACCCTAACCCAGTGTTTGTGTTGCAGTGACTATCCAGTGTTTGTGTTCCAGTAACCCTAACTCCAACCCCAACCCCAACCCTAACCCTAACCCAGTGTTTGTGTTGCAGTGACTATCCAGTGTTTGTGTTCCAGTAATCCTAACTCCAACTCCAACCCCAACCCTAACCCTAACCCAGTGTTTGTGTTGCAGTGACTATCCAGTGTTTGTGTTCCAGTAATCCTAACTCCAACCCCAACCCCAACCCTAACCCTAACCCAGTGTTTGTGTTGCAGTGACTATCCAGTGTTTGTGTTCCAGTAATCCTAACTCCAACCCCAACCCTAACCCTAACCCAGTGTTTGTGTTGCAGTGACTATCCAGTGTTTGTGTTCCAGTAACCCTAACTCCAACCCCAATCCTAACCCAGTGTTTGTGTTGCAGTGACTATCCAGTGTTTGTGTTCCAGTAACCCTAACTCCAACCCCAACCCCAACCCTATCCAGTGTTTGTGTTCCAGTAACCCTAACTCCAACCCCAACCCTAACCCTAACTCCAACCCTAACCCTAACCCAACCCTAACCCAGTGTTTGTGTTGCAGTGACTATCCAGTGTTTCTGTTCCAGTGACCCTAACTCCAACCCCAACCCTAACCCAGTGTTTGTGTTGCAGTGACTATCCAGTGTTTGTGTTCCAGTAACCCTAACTCCAACCCCAACCCCAACCCAAACCCTAACCCAGTGTTTGTGTTGCAGTGACTATCCAGTGTTTGTGTTCCAGTAACCCTAACTCCAACCCCAACCCCAACCCTAACCCTAACCCTAACCCAGTGTTTGTGTTGCAGTGACTATCCAGTGTTTGTGTTCCAGTAATCCTAACTCCAACCCCAACCCTAACCCAGTGTTTGTGTTGCAGTGACTATCCAGTGTTTGTGTTCCAGTAATCCTAACTCCAACCCCAACCCCAACCCTAACCCTAACCCAGTGTTTGTGTTGCAGTGACTATCCAGTGTTTGTGTTCCAGTAACCCTAACTCCAACCCCAACCCTAACCCTAACCCAGTGTTTGTGTTGCAGTGACTATCCAGTGTTTGTGTTCCAGTAACCCTAACTCCAACCCCAACCCTAACCCAGTGTTTGTGTTGCAGTGACAATCCAGTGTTTGTGTTCCAGTAACCCTAACTCCAACCCCAACCCTAACCCAGTGTTTGTGTTGCAGTGACTATCCAGTTATTGTGTTCCAGTAACCCTAACTCCAACCCCAACCCTAACCCTAACCTAGTGTTTGTGTTGCAGTGACTATCCAGTGTTTGTGTTCCCCTAACCCTAACTCCAACCCCAACCCTAACCCAGTGTTTGTGTTGCAGTGACTATCCAGTGTTTGTGTTCCAGTAATCCTAACTCCAACCCCAACCCTAACCCTAACCCAGTGTTTGTGTTGCAGTGACTATCCAGTGTTTGTGTTCCAGTAACCCTAACTCCAACCCCAACCCCAACCCTAACCCTAACCCAGTGTTTGTGTTGCAGTGACTATCCAGTGTTTGTGTTCCAGTAATCCTAACTCCAACCCCAACCCTAACCCTAACCCAGTGTTTGTGTTGCAGTGACTATCCAGTGTTTGTGTTCCAGTACCCCTAACTCCAACCCCAACCCCAACCCTAACCCAGTGTTTGTGTTGCAGTGACTATCCAGTGTTTGTGTTCCAGTAACCCTAACTCCAACCCCAACCCCAACCCTAACCCTATCCAGTGTTTGTGTTCCAGTAACCCTAACTCCAACCCCAACCCCAACCCTAACTCCAACCCCAACCCTAACCCTAACCCAACCCCAACTTTAACCCAGTGTTTGTGTTGCAGTGACTATCCAGTGTTTGTGTTCCAGTGACCCTAACTCCAACCCCAACCCTAACCCTAACCCAGTGTTTGTGTTGCAGTGACTATCCAGTGTTTGTGTTCCAGTAACCCTAACTCCAACCCCAACCCTAACCCTAACCCAGTGTTTGTGTTGCAGTGACTATCCAGTGTTTGTGTTCCAGTAACCCTAACTCCAAACCCAACCCTAACCCAGTGTTTGTGTTGCAGTGACTATCCTGTTATTGTGTTCCAGTAACCCTAACTCCAACCCCAACCCCAACCCTAACCTAGTGTTTGTGTTGCAGTGACCATCCAGTGTTTGTGTTCCCCTAACCATAACTCCAACCCCAACCCCAACCCTAACCCAGTGTTTGTGTTGCAGTGACTATCCAGTGTTTGTGTTCCAGTAATCCTAACTCCAACTCCAACCCTAACCCTAACCGAGTGTTTGTGTTGCAGTGACTATCCAGTGTTTGTGTTCCAGTAACCCTAACTCCAACCCCAACCCTAACCCTAACTCAGTGTTTGTGTTGCAGTGACTATCCAGTGTTTGTGTTCCAGTAACCCCAACCCCAACCCTAACCCTATCCAGTGTTTGTATTCCAGTAACCCTAACTCCAACCCCAACCCTAACCCCAACCCTAACCCAGTGTTTGTGTTGCAGTGACTATCCAGTGTTTGTGTTCCAGTAATCCTAACTCCAACTCCAACCCTAACCCTAAC
>NC_084743.1:8835714-8868214 GCF_033978785.1 Entelurus aequoreus
ATTGTTTATTATCAATAGCACTATATATATTGGTATTCATATTGCTCCATTTTTAGTGTAATAATGCTCATTGTCATTTCTGTATTTTTTTTTTAAATTTTCGCTAACTGCTTATTTGCTATTACTTTTACCATCATATTTGTACATGTCGTATTTGCTGATGTTGCTCTGTTGTTGTTGTTGTTGTTGTTGTGTTTGCTGTTGTTGTTTTTGTCTCTCTGTCTAATCCCCCTCTTGTCCCCACAATTCCCCCCTCTGTCTTCCTTTTTCTCTCTTTCTATCCCCTCCTGCTCCGGCCCGGCTGCACCAAATGATAATATAAATACATTTAATAAAGTCAAAATACAAGTAAGGCAACAAGAGAAGTATCCTACACTTCTCTTTTGTAAAGTAAATCTGAACAGCCGATATGGGCATCTACATCTGCTGTATGATTTGCCCGAGAAGCTGGGCAGGACATAAAAAAAATAAAAATAAAAATAAAAATAAAAAAGATCGCTACACGACAAGAGTGTGACAAAAGTCAGGTGTAAAAAGACAGCCAATCAGGGTTCCTGCTTCACACAAATCTAAATACACGTACACCATAATAATACCCGTATGTTGAAGCACAGTACGTCTGACTATGCCGTAATGCGCTGACAATCCATCAAGAGTGTACGTAGCTTGCCAAAGTCGCACTTAAACACTTTGACAGATTTTTGAGCGCCGTGTTTAATGTTCTGTATTCTCAAAGTTTTGGTGTTGCTTGCTAACCTGTACTTGCTAGCGTCATTTATTGAACAGGCGTCAACTTGCAGTCCACACCTCTCTCTTATGTGTGACTGCCATCTACTGGTCACACTTATCATTACACCTTGTACCAAATAAAATTGCTTCGAGGTAGGCAAGCACAACAGGAATATATCTGTACATTAGGTGCACCGGGTTATAAGGCGCACTGTGGATTTTTGAGAAAATGAAAGGATTTTTTATTTTTATTTTTTTAAACATAAAAATACGGACATTTTTTTTTTTTTGTTACACACATAAATCGAAAAACAGACACACATTAATAAAACAGCCACACGCAGATCTGATTACACACAGACTGAGATACAGACACACAAATTAGCACACACGTGAATCAGATGACAGACGCACAGATTGAGATAGAATTTGCAAAAAGTTTTGCTCCAATAATACTTCCATGGCTCTCAGCCTAAACACTTGTTTTGAAAGAATGCAATCACTTGACGGATGTTTCTGCCAAAAGCAATAAAAATGTGTTTTAGGCACCAAACCTTCATCGGGCAGCCGCTCAATATGGGTAAAAACAAACAATCAAATATTCATGCTGGCGTCTCCGGACTTGAGCAGAATGAGAAACAGAACCCAGACCCTGGGCGGTGATGGCGACTTGCAGGCCATCAGTCATCAAAACAACACAAAGAGTGAAGAAGAAGACATTGACTTGATGTCTAACTGCTGCAACAAACACACTGCTACCTCCTCTTACACATACCCCAGCTTTTCCACAAACCTGCTGTCTTGGTGGGTTTTATGTTTTAGGTTCCGAGCAAGGAATAATTCACATCACAAGCCTTTTGGAATGCCACGTTAAACCCCGCAGGATCCGACCAAAACATCCGCTCTTACTCGCTAGCATTATAGTTAACATTAGCGTATACCTAGTGAAAGACATAGCTTTGTCTTTCCAAACATCAGGTCAATGACCATGCATTGAAGTCTGAAGAATACACAGCACACCGTTGACTTACTTATGACCCAATACAAACAACCTATCCTAGTCATGGCACAAAAAACTGCAACCAACACAAAACGTCTACACACATTGTCAGAATAATTGTATGTAAGTTATCACAAAACTTTCTGTTTCCATGCCCGGCGAGAGGACAAAAGCTGTCTTTGATCTTATCAAGCAAAAGGCTTGTAAAACTCCACTGTGCACGATGGGAAGCGACATGAAGGTGTCGGTTTCTTTGATCTATTGTGATCCACAGGAAGATCTTGTCTTGACCCCAGATCTACAAAGTGGAGAGGAAGCAGGACCTGACGCAAGCTCCAGGCATCTTTTTTTTTTTAACCGTTTTGTGACCGAGGGGAACAGCTGTTTACGGCCCCCTCTCCCCTTAGAAACAGCTGTTGCCATGTAATCAGGGAAAGTCCAAATAAAAGGCGGGCTCTGTACCGAGGATGTCGTTGTGGCTTGTGCAGCCCTTTAAGACACTTGTGATTCAGGGCTATATAAATAAACATTGATTGATGATTGATTGATTGAAAAGAGGAGGCGTGCAACCATTTCGTCAGAGCGTGGTGGACAACTCTACAAGAGTACAGCCCAGACCTTTCTCCTCATGAGCCAAATGGAATCCTGTCTCTATTTTATTCCTTGCTTCTTGTCTGTTTAATAGATGTCATCGGGGTTTGAACCTGACACACATGGTTATACATAACAACCTGCTCACTGAACTTTGCAGATTTTTTTTTTTTTTAAAGTCCAATCACAAAACATAATTCATAGCGTAGCAAAGCTAGCATTGGTGTATACCTAGTGAAAGACATAACTTTGTCTTTCCAAGCATGGGAAGGAAAAAAGTGAGTGTGAAGGACAGAAGTGAATGACATTCACTGAATTAAAGAAGTAAATCTTTAAAAAGATGACAAGAGCTTGTGGCTAGCTAACTTGAAGCAGTTGCCTCAAGCAGAATGAGTCTGTAAAGCCAGCCAAAAATGTTAAAACAATATCTAAACATTTATCCATGAAAAAATGGAGAAGCTGCCGATGGTGTGTTTGACAAATAGAAGCAGCTGGAAGGGTGTACTGTAAAAGTCCCCTCTCCAAGATAAATACTGCACATTTGTATTACATAACTTAAAAAAACTATGGTTACAATGTAAGGACATAAACATTTCGTATCACGGTTATGGGGACCTAAATTATCACAGGTATTATTGTTGCGGTATTGTTCAATGTGTTCAAAAAGTACTTTTAGAAAGAACAAAATATTTTAACCAAGTTTTTTTTTTTTTTATAACAAAGATAAATACACACTATATATACTTTCAAGGTAGAGGAAATATTGTATTGGTTCCATAGGAGCTAACAAAAATGTTGTGTGTTTCAATAGGTTTATTTCTTCCATTTTAATTTGTAAATGTTTGGAATGTTTCTTTAATAAACAAAATGTGTGTGATCACTTCCAGTTTGGATGTGACGTCACGTGAGTTCACTTCCTGTTGAAACTTGACACTGTGGACTTTATATCCAGCACTTTGCCATCGAGTCATGTGTTTGTACACGTTTAGATTGGGGTATAAAGTTTCTTAACGGGGAAAGACATTAAAGCTTTTGTTTTCATGTTAGCATTGAAGCTAGCTCAGAAGCTAACCCTAGTCGGTTCCTAATTCTATCAAAGTGTGGTTGTTAATGACGATTTATGAAACGTTTGTGGTCTGCACACATAGGCATGTTTGGCCCCATGCCGACTACACATGTAGGCCCGGGCCGACCACACATGTAGGCCCGGGCCGACCACACATGTAGGCCCGGGCCTACATGTGTAGTCGGCCCGGGCCTACATGTGTCATCTGCGTTAGCAGCAGCCGTATGACCATTTAGAAGCGCCATTTTTTCATTCTTACCTGTCGTCATAGTGACAGTTATGCCTAACGCAAACATCGCAAAGTATAGTCGAAATCAGTTTGGGTGCGTTAGGACTAACTGTCACCATGACGACAGGTAAAAATGAAAAAATGGCGCTTCCAAATGGTGAGGTGGCTGCTGCTCAGGTAGACGACAGGTCAGGTGACAGCTGCAGTGGTGTGTCACAGGGCAAAGTGGGAGCCGTAAATGAGAGCGCTGACAAGAAGGTGACAGATGCTTGAGCACACCTTTCTCTGCCTGCCAGGTAAGGTGCTGGCAGGTGTTGAGCCGCCGCCTGCAGCCTCCGCTGTGACTAATGTGCTTCATCGAAAGCAGACGCTGGTAGAGAAAAGTCTCCATCCCAAGAAACAGAGTTTGATCAGTGCTTGCCTTCCGACCACTAATGAGCATTCTGCACTTTAGATGATCCTCCCTCACACAATACCTGATGTCATTATGTCGAAGAGTCTAGCAGGACACACACACACACACACACACACGCACACACACACACGTAATACACACAAACCCTTGGACTGCCTTTGTTTGCAGAAGGCTGCCAATAAAAGGAAGCGAATGAACGTGTGTAGTGTCAGCCACATAATCACTCTCACACACACACACACACACACACACACACACACACACACACACACACACACACACACACACACACACAGATACATGCAACTGTGACATACTAGTAACATATTTTTATTGAAGGCCACATCCTAATGATGTCATTGTAACAGTGGATATAAATTCACACAATACCACACAACCCAATACCACACCACACAACACAATACCACACGATACCACCACACCACACAACACAATACCACACAACACCAATACCATGAATTGATTAACGTGGACCCCGACTTACACAAGTTGAAAAACTTATTGGGGTGTTACCATTTAGTGGTCAATTGTAGGGAATATGTACTGTACAATCTACTAATACAAGTTTCAATCAACCACCACACCACACCACACAACACCACACAATACAATACCACACCACACAACACCACAATACAATACCACACAAACACCACACCACAACACAACACAATACCACACCACACCACACAACACAACATAACACAATACCACACCACACAACCATGACTTAACCAGCAAGTTGTGTCCAGACTGGCAACTTTGCTAGCCAGGCAACATGAGATGTAGGCGGGATTCCTCCACACGCTACAGCAACACGGCCGACCAAAGCCGCCAGGCGGGAGAAGAACATGATAAAACAAGCGAGTGTTTTTGCCAAAGATCCGCAAAAAGCTCACCAGGAGGAGCAAAAGGAGCATTTTGTCTTCCCGCATCTGACTCCAGTCGCTGCTCCGTGACGCCATGATGCCGCTGCGTTGCCACGTCTAGACACGCATGCGCACGCAGCGGTTTGTCGGCGGGTGCGCAAGGTCTTCTGGGAAACGTAGTCTATTGGAGCTCACGTCACCGTTTTGGAGTGAAACGCTTTGTTTTCTGCGCTGTAGGTGCTTTTCTGTTGTTGGTGACTACCTAACATCGCTCCAAGCACATGCAGCAGAGCATATGACACTTTTGCAGCTAAAATAACAATTACAGGCCAAATGTTTCCATGTTTTTGTGACCGAGCCCAATCCCAAACCCTAATTTTAAACCTAATCCCAACCTTCAAATATGTTTGACAATTTTGAATTTAGGAATAAGAATCGTTAGTGTAAACTACCGTAGAAAATGCACTACTGTATAGCTTCCAAAAAAGTGCACACCAAGTCTAATGTTCTTTTCAACTTTTATTTTGAAACTTCTGCTAAAACAGGCTCCATTCCAACATTTTTAGGGCCCTATTGAAATTGCTTTGTGTTATATTATCCTCACACTTTAATCGCATTTATGAAGCCCTTAAATCACACAAAAATACACCAAATGTTCAGCGACAAATTAAAATATTTTTGTGTGCCTGGACGGGAAATTTTCAAACTGACTCAATAGCGCCCCCTTAAAAATGAGAAAAAAATTTGCCCCGCTACCAGATTCACATATTGTCAAGAAAATAGATGGAGACGTCTGTCATGATAGGACTCACGGAAATGTCTCAACAACCTATACTTGAAAAGAAACAGGAAGTCGGACAATTTTGGTTTCAGATGACCATTTTTAGGCTAAAATCAGGGGTTGTACTTTAGCAAACTCCTCCAAGAGATTTTGACCAAATGAGCCGCGGTTCAAATTAAATATACAGGACAGATGATGACAGATAAATTGCGAAGGAAATTTTTCTACATCAGTGATTCTCAAACTGTGGGCTCTACCTAGTAGTACGCTAAAGAATCACCTAATTAAAGTAAAGTGATTTTTTTTTTCTCCTATATTCAAACACAGTGTTACTGTTCAAACTGTGTGTAATGTTACGGTGGCCAAAAATATTCAATAAACTTGTTAAATAAAACCTCTGCCTTATTCTTAATGAATACGTAGGCCTACTACACGACTTTATTTTAATGTTCCTCATTATGGTGGTACTTGGAGAGCCAAATGTTTTCTGAGGTGGTACTTGGTGAAACAAGTTTGACAACCACTGCTATAAAAAGTGTGAATAATTCATTTTTGGAATGTGATACTGTATATTTATTTTGGAAGGAGATTGGAGATTGAAAGACAATGATATAGAGATGCCCCCATTCATAAAAGAATGTGTTATATTTACGAAAAGTAGCAAATTATTAATATTACTAGTTGCAAGCTATAAGTCGATTTCTGAAAGTGAAACCCAAATTCTCCCATTGGATTAATGATTTTAAATTAATACAATCTTGGAAAATGGTAAAATAACAAATACAATAAAAACAAATAGAAAAGCCTTTAAATGATAATCTTTATTGGAGGAATTGAAATTGTTTTGGATAAGCCCAATTTGTTTTTTTTTATTTAATTATTTTCTTAATTTGTTGTATTGTCTCTTACTACATGTTTATTTGTATAAATATGTGGATCGCTCAACCCTGTGAATGTCTGTAATGTTGGTCGAATTTCATTTCAAACATTTATTCAATGTCACATATTTTCATTTTTCTTTACAATATGTCCGAAATGTGTTTGAAGTGCCTTGATTTGTTGGTATATTTTGTTTTTGTGTTCAAGAAAAAACAACAACAACAAAACTAGCAACACTTCCTCCCTCTCGGCCAATCACCACGAAGGTGTGGTACGTTCATGACCATGGGAACTCTGGATACCTCCCACACACGAACACAACATAGACCAGTGATTTTCAACCACTGTGCCGCGGTCGTGAGATATTGTCTGCAACTTCACCTAATTGGTCCAAAAAATATTTTTTTGCAAATCAATAATCATAATAATGTGCCGTTGTCTAGTGCCTGTAGAGCTTGGCAGGGTAATCTTGTAATACTCCATACCAGTAGGTGGCAGCAGGTAGTTCATTGCTTTGTAGAAGTGGGAACGCGTCAAGGATGGTTTGTCGTGATCCCAATATGCAGAGCACAGCAGGAGACAGTGTGCAGGTAAAAAGATATGTAAAGCTTAAACCAAAAATAGGAAAAGGCACTGAAGCTTAGGGATGGCTATGTAAAACAAAAGTAAAACTGAACTGGCTACAAAGTCAACAAAAACAGAATGCTGGACGACAGCAAAAACTTACAGCGTGTGGAGCAAAGACGGCGTCCACAAAGCACATCCCGTACATGACATGACAATCAACAATGTCCCCACAAAGAAGGATAGCGTATGCACAACTTAAATAGTCTTGATTGCCAAAACAAAGCAGGTGCGGGCAATAGCACTCAAAGGAAGGCGTGAAGCTGCTACAGGAGAACCAAACAGGAAAAGTCACCAAAATAACAGCGCAAGACAGGAAGTAAAGCACTACACACAGGAAACAACAACAAACTCAAAATAAGTCAAGACAACCTGGTGGAGTTTCATTTTTTAAACTTTTTCTGCTAGTGGTGTGCCTCCATATTTTTTTTATGAAAAAAATGTGCCTTGGCTCAAAAAAGGTTGAAAAACACTGACATAGACCCAGCAGGTCATTACAATATGTTACATTGCTGCATTGTGGGAGTTTTCTTTCTTCTGTAGAGTGATTTAACCTGCTTTAAAATCCAAATATGTCGCAGTGATTGCATTTTTTCAGAAGTTTGGTCGTGTATTATTTGAAACTATCGTTTCCAGTTGCTGACGTCACATGTTGTTTTCCCACAATGCATAGCGAATGAGCCACGTAAACGCAAGGCTAGCGGCTGCGATGATTGCATCTATGGCTCACATCTGCCCGCCTTCAAACATCTCCTTCTGAAGGATGCTGCTTCATCTCTCAAGGTCGTCAATGCAAGCGAAACTTTTGTTTTTCTTCACGTTAGCTTGTAGCAATCAGCTAGCTCGCTTGACTTCCTTAGCATGCTAACGTTAGCCTGTGATTAGCTGCTAAGTGGCTAACCTGTCAGAGCGTCTACTTCTCTATGGTTTAAAACATTACACTTGCTTAAAATATTCAACTTCTACTGGAAACGACAGCTTCAACTACACGCTTCCGTATTTTATTTGATATTAATGACGTAGTGAGTGACTATTTTGTCGCCGTCCTAAATGAACGCTACTGTTTTATTCTTCAGTTTTTGTTTATTTCACCGGCCAAAATAATGGTTTCGAATACAACGTTGAAACAATCCTCTTGGTTTGGTTACTGGCGATGAAGAGGAAGCCATTAACTAGAGCAGTGTTTTTCAACCACTGTGCCGCGGCACACTGGGAGATACAGTCTGGTGTGCCGTGGGAGATGATGTCATTTCACCTAATTGGGTTAAAAGTAGTTTTTGCAAACCAGTAATTATAATCCGCAAATAATGTGCCGTTGTTGAGTGTCTGTGCTGTCTAGAGCTCGGCAGAGTAACCGTGTAATACTCTTCCATATCAGTAGGTGGCAGCAGGTTGCTAATTGCTTTGTAGATGTCGGGAACATGGTTTGTCGTGATCACAATATGCGGTAGGCATTGTGCAGGTAAAAAGGTATCTTAACACTTAAACCAAAAATAAACAAAAGGCATTGAAGCTTAGGTATGGCTAGGCAGAACGAAATTAAAACTGAAGTTGCTGCAAAGTAAACAAAAACAGAATGCTGGACGACAGCAAAGACTTACGGCGCGTGGAGCAGACGGCGTCCACAAAGTACATCCATACATGACATGACAATCAACAATGTTCCCACAAAGAAGGATAGCGTCCGCACAACTTAAATGGTCTTGATTGCTAAAACAAAGCAGGTGCGGGGAATAGCGTTCAAGGAAGACATGAAACTGCTACAGGAAAATACCAACAAAACAGGAAAAGCCACCGAAATAGGCGCAAAAGACAAGAACTAAAACCCGACACACAGGAAAGCGTCAGAAACCTCAAAATAAGTCACAACGTAATGTGACAGGTGGTGACAGTACACCTACTTTGAGACAAGAGTGATAGTGAAGCATGCTTGGTTATGCTTTGAATTCATGTCCAACAATTGCGAAAACCACTTTTTATTGTCAATATTGGCTGCTGAGTTTCATTTTTCAATGATTTCTCCTGGCTGTGTGCCTCGGGAATTTTTCAATGTATACAATGTGCCTTGACTCAGAAAAGGATGAAAAACACTGCACTAGAGGAGCTGTCCATGGTCGTGACGTCACACTTCCGGCTTTGCTCATGTTCAGTATAACCCATCCATCCATTTTCTACCGCTTTCGCCCATTATTTAAAAGGAAAAAAAGGAGTTTTTGTTTTGTTTAAATATTGTAGTCATTGAAAAATGGATCTCCTCATAGGTTGTGTGGCGTGTCAGGACATCTCTGAGATGGCCTCGGTGCTGTTCGCCTCAGTGATTCGGGTCGTGGACGGCCTGCCCCTGTCGGCGTCCACGGACTACGAGCAGGACAAAGACCTGCAGGAGACCAAGAGACACCTCAAAGGTCTCTCCAAGAAGCTGGGCCAGTTTCCCGACCGCTGCACCCTGAGATGCGGCCTCTACAATGTCAAGTAAGAACTTTCTAATGTCTCCGTGGGTGGCCATGTTTTTTTTTTGTTATCCTGGAAAGCATAGACCAGAGGTCTCCAAAGTGCGGCTCGGGGGCAAATTGCGGCCTGCAGCTAATTTTTTTAATATCTTAAAAATAAAATATAAAAGTGGAACAAAAGAGCAATAAGAAAAAAGTGGCAATGTTGACTCGAATAACACATATTGCCATGCAGGCTTTAATCTAATTGCTCAAGTAATAATGAATCAAAATGAATGTTATTGACCTTCAATTATTTCACCTAAAATATTCCACTTTAAAAAAAAGTTGGGACAAAATATTGCATGTTTATTTTATTTTTTTCACAAAAAACAAAGTTTTCTTTAACAAAAAGGGCATTGACATATTTGACCCAAACTGGGTCAATTATGCCACGCCCCATAAGCCTGACTTTAATTTTTCAAATTAGTGATTGTACTGCTTAAAAAAAAAAAAAAAAAAGATTTCTCCCTATATGTGTGTATATATATATATATACATATCTGTTTATATTCTTTTATTTTATTTCTGATTATTATTATTAATAATATATTATTATTTATTTTTTCTTTATTTAATTGATGTATTTGCAAATACTACTTTGTTTTTCTGCTGTTTTAATCTTTTTTTGGGGGAGTATGATTGGGATATAAACAAACAAAAAATATTTTTGACATTTAGGGCAGACAACAGATGTATGTGAATTAGGGCTGCAAATAACAACTCATTTGATAATCGATTAATCTGTCGATTATTACATCGATTAATAATTGGATAAAAGAGACAAACTACATTTCTATCCTTTCCAGTATTTTTGGGGGAAAAAAACAGCATACTGGCACCATACTTATTTTGATTATTGTTTCTCAGCTGTTTGTAAATGTTGCAGTTTATAAATAAAGGTTCATAAAAAAAATATTTTAAAAAAATATTTAAAAAAAGGAGCCTCTGCGCATGCGCATAGCATACATCCAACAAATCGATGACTAAATTAATTGGCAACTATTTTTATAGCCAACAATTTTTTTAATCGATTAGTTGTTGCAGCCCTAATGTGAATATGATGTAATGCAGTGGTCCCCAACCACCGGGCCGTGGATCGATTGGTACCGGGTCGCACAAGAAATAAATAAATAAATAAATAAAAATTGTTTTTTAATTTTTATTAAATCAACATAAAAAACACAAGATACACTTACAATTAGTGCACCAACCCAAAAAACCTCCCTCCCCCATTTACACTCATTCACACTCAATCGCACAAAAGGGTTGTTTCTTTCTGTTATTAATATTTCTGGTTCCTACATTATATATCAATATATATCAATACAATCTGCAGGGATACAGTCCGTAAGCACACATGATTGTATTTTTTTATGACAAAAATACAAAACAAAAAAAACAACCTATATGAATAATTGACCTATATAAAGCTCCAATTATTTCACATCAAATATTCCACATAGAAAAAATTTGGGGTGAAAATATTGCATGTTTTGTTTTTGTTTTGCCATTAAAAACTGAGTTTTGATGAAAAGAGCGTCAATTTAAAAGAAATAAACTTTATATCGACTAATTGACCGGAAGTTGATCTGGAAATTTACGCGTTGAGTAAAAAAAAAAAAAAATCAATATTACTTTCTTTTTTTTTAGTAGACCCTTGTGGGTTCCCCAGGACCAAATTTGAGGGGAGCCCTAAAGGTGAAAAAAAATCCATATATTGCCTTGGTTTTGAAAATAGAAAAGCCTGCTTTGATTTTTCAGTGTGGCCCTCTGTAGAAAAAGTTTGGACACCCCCGGCTTAGAGCAAGCTTTTTAGTGATTGTTGCAGCCTAGAATGGCCAAATGTGTTTGCGTGGACACATTATAAGGGTGTGATAGAGGTCCCAAAGTGGAAGGAGAAGAATAAGAGTGTTTGTGTGTCAGTTTCAGCAGTGCTCTGGGCGTGGGCTACATGATGGTGTGCTCCTCAAGCTACCCCAACGTGCTGGCCTTCTGCTTCCTGGACGAGCTGCAGAAGGAGTTCATCGTCACCTACGACAGCAGGCGGGTGGTCGGCGCCGTGCGGCCGTACTCCTTCATCGAGTTCGGTGAGTGTCGTACGCCGCCCGCATCACACCCGCCTCTGGACCCACCCCAAGGAGATCCTGTTGTTGTGCTGTGGTCTCATGTCAGACACCTTCATCCAGAAGACCAAGCAGCGCTACAACAGTCCTCGCTCGCTCTCCACCAAGATCAACCTGGCCGACATGCAGACTGAGATCAAACTGCGGCCGCCTTACCCGCTGACCCCCGACGACCTGCACGCCATCAACGGCTTGTCGCCACGCCTGTCCTCCAAGTACAAGGGCATCGGTGAGAGCGCTCGTGTTAACTCTTGTTGGTTGTCCTCAACATCACATGATTGTCACAATATACCATCCTGTGAGACACAGAACAGCAAGCTACATGTGGCTGTCAACAAAACACTGTCCTTTCATTTGCACAACTGACAGTGAAAAGGCTGGAAGACACACGCTCAGTGGCCTAGTGGTTAGAGTGTCCGCCCTGAGGTGGGTAGGTTGTGAGTTGAAACCCCGGCCGAGTCATACCAAAGACTATAAACATGGGAGCCATTACCTCCCTGCTTGGCACTCAGCATCAAGGCTTGGAATTGGGGGTTTAATCACCAAAAATTATTCCCGAGCGCGGCCACCGCTGCTGCTCACTGCTCCCCTCACCTCCCAGGGAGTGAACAAGGGGATGGGATGGGTCAAATGCAGAGAGTAATTTCACCACACCTAGTGTGTGTGTGACTATCATTGCTACTTTAACTTTTAACACATCTGTTATTACTGTCATCAAGACAATAACAAAGCACACTGGTTGCATCATCAAGTAATGCACATAATCCAACAAGTCAGAAGAATGTTGAGTTTATTAATGCCATCATTAGCGAGTTTCACCATCAATTCATGCACGCAGTCCAACAAGTCAGAAGAACATTGAGTTTATTAATGCCATCATTAATGAGGTTCACCATCAATTCATGCACATAATCCAACAAGTCAGAAGGACATTGAGTTTATTAATGCCATCATTAGTGAGTTTCATCATTAATTCATGCACGTAATCCAACAAGTCAGCAGAACATTGAGATTATTAATGCCATCATTAGTGAGTTTCACCATCAATTCATGCATGTAATCCAACAAGTCAGAAGAACATTGAGTTTATTAATGCCATCATTAGTGAGGTTCACCATTAATTCATGCACATAATCCAACAAGTCAGAAGGACATTGAGTTTATTAATGCCATCATTAGTGAGTTTCACCATTAATTCATGCATGTAATCCAACAAGTCAGAAGAACATTGAGTTTATTAATGCCATCATTAGTGAGTTTCACCATCAATTCATCCATGTAATCCAACAAGTCAGAAGAACATTGAGTTTATTAATGCCATCATTAGTGAGGTTCACCATTAATTCATGCACATAATCCAACAAGTCAGAAGGACATTGAGTTTATTAATGCCATCATTAGTGAGTTTCACCATTAATTCATGCACGTAATCCAACAAGTCAGAAGAACATTGAGTTTATTAATGCCATCATTAGTGAGTTTCACCATCAATTCATCCATGTAATCCAACAAGTCAGAAGAACATTGAGTTTATTAATGCCATCATTAGTGAGGTTCACCATTAATTCATGCACATAATCCAACAAGTCAGAAGAACATTGAGTTTATTAATGAATCATTAGTGAGGTTCACCATTAATTCATGCACGTAATCCAACAAGTCAGAAGAACATTGAGTTTATTAATGAATCATTACCATCTCTCTCAGCCCCCACTCAGACGTTGGAGCCGCCCACCTTGCCAGGTGTGGTGTCCTGTGTGCTGAGTGTCCTGTGCGGGGGTCTCAACCTGCTGCGAGGGGTCCACGCCATGGAGAGTGTCCTGCAGGTGACGTCCTCCTCGTGTGTCCCCACCTGTCACACACACTAATCAAACCTTGCATGTGCAGAACGAGGAGGAGGACTTCAACTACGTGATGGCCTTCTTCCTGGGCACCGCTGCCTGTCTCTACCAGGTCAGCTGGCATCACACTTTAACACATCAATTATCACACCACCTGTCTCTACCAGGTCAGCTGGCATCACACTCTTAACACATCAATTATCACACCGCCTGTCTCTACCAGGTCAGCTGGCATCACACTCTTAACACATCAATTATCACACCGCCTGTCTCTACCAGGTCAGCTGGCATCACACTCTAACACATCAATTATCACACCGCCTGTCTCTACCAGGTCAGCTGGCATCACACTCTAACACATCAATTATCACACCACCTGTCTCTACCAGGTCAGCTGGCATCACACTCTTAACACATCAATTATCACACCGCCTGTCTCTACCAGGTCAGCTGGCATCACACTCTTAACACATCAATTATCACACCGCCTGTCTCTACCAGGTCAGCTGGCATCACACTCTAACACATCAATTATCACACCGCCTGTCTCTACCAGGTCAGCTGGCATCACACTCTAACACATCAATTATCACACCGCCTGTCTCTACCAGGTCAGCTGGCATCACACTCTAACACATCAATTATCACACCGCCTGTCTCTACCAGGTCAGCTGGCATCACACTCTAACACATCAATTATCACACCGCCTGTCTCTACCAGGTCAGCTGGCATCACACTCTAACACATCAATTATCACACCGCCTGTCTCTACCAGGTCAGCTGGCATCACACTCTAACACATCAATTATCTCACCGCCTGTCTCTACCAGGTCAGCTGGCATCACACTCTAACACATCAATTATCACACCGCCTGTCTCTACCAGGTCAGCTAGCATCACACTCTAACACATCAATTATCACACCGCCTGTCTCTACCAGGTCAGCTGGCATCACACTCTAACACATCAATTATCACACCGCCTGTCTCTACCAGGTCAGCTGGCATCACACTCTAACACATCAATTATCACACCGCCTGTCTCTACCAGGTCAGCTAGCATCACACTCTAACACATCAATTATCACACCGCCTGTCTCTACCAGGTCAGCTGGCATCACACTCTAACACATCAATTATCACACCACCTGTCTCTACCAGGTCAGCTAGCATCACACTCTAACACATCAATTATCACACCACCTGTCTCTACCAGGTCAGCTAGCATCACACTCTAACACATCAATTATCACACCGCCTGTCTCTACCAGGTCAGCTGGCATCACACTCTAACACATCAATTATCACACCACCTGTCTCTACCAGGTCAGCTGGCATCACACTCTTAACACATCAATTATCACACCGCCTGTCTCTACCAGGTCAGCTGGCATCACACTCTAACACATCAATTATCACACCGCCTGTCTCTACCAGGTCAGCTGGCATCACACTCTAACACATCAATTATCACACCGCCTGTCTCTACCAGGTCAGCTGGCATCACACTCTAACACATCAATTATCACACCACCTGTCTCTACCAGGTCAGCTAGCATCACACTCTAACACATCAATTATCACACCGCCTGTCTCTACCAGGTCAGCTGGCATCACACTCTAACACATCAATTATCACACCACCTGTCTCTACCAGGTCAGCTAGCATCACACTCTAACACATCAATTATCACACCACCTGTCTCTACCAGGTCAGCTAGCATCACACTCTAACACATCAATTATCACACCGCCTGTCTCTACCAGGTCAGCTGGCATCACACTCTAACACATCAATTATCACACCACCTGTCTCTACCAGGTCAGCTGGCATCACACTCTAACACATCAATTATCACACCGCCTGTCTCTACCAGGTCAGCTGGCATCACACTCTAACACATCAATTATCACACCGCCTGTCTCTACCAGGTCAGCTAGCATCACACTCTAACACATCAATTATCACACCGCCTGTCTCTACCAGGTCAGCTGGCATCACACTCTAACACATCAATTATCACACCACCTGTCTCTACCAGGTCAGCTGGCATCACACTCTAACACATCAATTATCACACCGCCTGTCTCTACCAGGTCAGCTGGCATCACACTCTAACACATCAATTATCACACCACCTGTCTCTACCAGGTCAGCTAGCATCACGCTCTAACACATCAATTATCACACCACCTGTCTCTACCAGGTCAGCTAGCATCACACTCTAACACATCAATTATCACACCACCTGTCTCTACCAGGTCAGCTGGCATCACACTCTTAACACATCAATTATCACACCGCCTGTCTCTACCAGGTCAGCTGGCATCACACTCTAACACATCAATTATCACACCGCCTGTCTCTACCAGGTCAGCTGGTATCACACTCTAACACATCAATTATCACACCGCCTGTCTCTACCAGGTCAGCTGGCATCACACTCTAACACATCAATTATCACACCGCCTGTCTCTACCAGGTCAGCTAGCATCACACTCTAACACATCAATTTTCACACCGCCTGTCTCTACCAGGTCAGCTGGCATCAGACTCTAACACATCAATTTTCACACCGCCTGTCTCTACCAGGTCAGCTAGCATCACACTCTAACACATCAATTATCACACCGCCTGTCTCTACCAGGTCAGCTGGCATCACACTCTAACACATCAATTATCACACCGCCTGTCTCTACCAGGTCAGCTGGCATCACACTCTAACACATCAATTATCACACCGCCTGTCTCTACCAGGTCAGCTGGCATCACACTCTAACACATCAATTATCACACCGCCTGTCTCTACCAGGTCAGCTAGCATCACACTCTAACACATCAATTATCACACCGCCTGTCTCTACCAAGTCAGCTGGCATCACACTCTAACACATCAATTATCACACCACCTGTCTCTACCAGGTCAGCTAGCATCACACTCTAACACATCAATTATCACACCGCCTGTCTCTACCAGGTCAGCTGGCATCACACGCTAACACATCAATTATCACACCGCCTGTCTCTACCAGGTCAGCTGGCATCACACTCTAACACATCAATTATCACACCGCCTGTCTCTACCAGGTCAGCTGGCATCACACTCTAACACATCAATTATCACACCGCCTGTCTCTACCAGGTCAGCTGGGATCACACTCTAACACATCAATTATCACACCGCCTGTCTCTACCAGGTCAGCTAGCATCACACTCTAACACATCAATTTTCACACCGCCTGTCTCTACCAGGTCAGCTGGCATCACACTCTAACACATCAATTTTCACACCGCCTGTCTCTACCAGGTCAGCTAGCATCACACTCTAACACATCAATTATCACACCGCCTGTCTCTACCAGGTCAGCTGGCATCACACTCTAACACATCAATTATCACACCGCCTGTCTCTACCAGGTCAGCTGGCATCACACTCTAACACATCAATTATCACACCGCCTGTCTCTACCAGGTCAGCTGGCATCACACTCTAACACATCAATTATCACACCGCCTGTCTCTACCAGGTCAGCTGGCATCACACTCTAACACATCAATTATCACACCGCCTGTCTCTACCAGGTCAGCTAGCATCACACTCTAACACATCAATTTTCACACTGCCTGTCTCTACCAGGTCAGCTGGCATCACACTCTAACACATCAATTTTCACACCGCCTGTCTCTACCAGGTCAGCTAGCATCACACTCTAACACATCAATTATCACACCGCATGTCTCTACCAGGTCAGCTGGCATCACACTCTAACACATCAATTATCACACCACCTGTCTCTACCAGGTCAGCTGGCATCACACTCTAACACATCAATTATCACACCGCCTGTCTCTACCAGGTCAGCTAGCATCACACTCTAACACATCAATTATCACACCACCTGTCTCTACCAGGTCAGCTGGCATCACACTCTAACACATCAATTATCACACCACCTGTCTCTACCAGGTCAGCTAGCATCACACTCTAACACATCAATTATCACACTACCTGTCTCTACCAGGTCAGCTGGCATCACACTCTAACACATCAATTATCACACCGCCTGTCTCTACCAGGTCAGCTGGCATCACACTCTAACACATCAATTATCACACCACCTGTCTCTACCAGGTCAGCTAGCATCACGCTCTAACACATCAATTATCACACCACCTGTCTCTACCAGGTCAGCTAGCATCACACTCTCACACATCAATTATCACACCGCCTGTCTCTACCAGGTCAGCTGGCATCACACTCTAACACATCAATTATCACACCGCCTGTCTCTACCAGGTCAGCTGGCATCACACTCTAACACATCAATTATCACACCGCCTGTCTCTACCAGGTCAGCTGGCATCACACTCTAACACATCAATTATCACACCGCCTGTCTCTACCAGGTCAGCTGGCATCACACTCTAACACATCAATTATCACACCGCCTGTCTCTACCAGGTCAGCTGGCATCACACTCTAACACATCAATTATCACACCGCCTGTCTCTACCAGGTCAGCTGGCATCACACTCTAACACATCAATTATCACACCGCCTGTCTCTACCAGGTCAGCTAGCATCACACTCTAACACATCAATTTTCACACTGCCTGTCTCTACCAGGTCAGCTGGCATCACACTCTAACACATCAATTTTCACACCGCCTGTCTCTACCAGGTCAGCTAGCATCACACTCTAACACATCAATTATCACACCGCATGTCTCTACCAGGTCAGCTGGCATCACACTCTAACACATCAATTATCACACCACCTGTCTCTACCAGGTCAGCTGGCATCACACTCTAACACATCAATTATCACACCGCCTGTCTCTACCAGGTCAGCTGGCATCACACTCTAACACATCAATTATCACACCGCCTGTCTCTACCAGGTCAGCTGGCATCACACTCTAACACATCAATTATCACACCGCCTGTCTCTACCAGGTCAGCTGGTATCACACTCTAACACATCAATTATCACACCGCCTGTCTCTACCAGGTCAGCTGGCATCACACTCTAACACATCAATTATCACACCGCCTGTCTCTACCAGGTCAGCTGGCATCACACTCTAACACATCAATTATCACACCGCCTGTCTCTACCAGGTCAGCTGGCATCACACTCTAACACATCAATTATCACACCGCCTGTCTCTACCAGGTCAGCTGGCATCACACTCTAACACATCAATTATCACACCGCCTGTCTCTACCAGGTCAGCTGGCATCACACTCTAACACATCAATTATCACACCGCCTGTCTCTACCAGGTCAGCTAGCATCACACTCTAACACATCAATTTTCACACTGCCTGTCTCTACCAGGTCAGCTGGCATCACACTCTAACACATCAATTTTCACACCGCCTGTCTCTACCAGGTCAGCTAGCATCACACTCTAACACATCAATTATCACACCGCATGTCTCTACCAGGTCAGCTGGCATCACACTCTAACACATCAATTATCACACCACCTGTCTCTACCAGGTCAGCTGGCATCACACTCTAACACATCAATTATCACACCGCCTGTCTCTACCAGGTCAGCTGGCATCACACTCTAACACATCAATTATCACACCGCCTGTCTCTACCAGGTCAGCTGGCATCACACTCTAACACATCAATTATCACACCGCATGTCTCTACCAGGTCAGCTGGCATCACACTCTAACACATCAATTATCACACCGCAATGTCTGCTCTCACTGTGATGCAGACTTATGGGATGTTTACATCCTCCCCTTCACATCAACAATTCATCATCTTCACAACAGGCTAAAAAAACAAGCGTCTTTCTGGCCATCTCCGGGTCTAAGTTGGATGTTGTGGGTTTATGTCCACAACCTTCTACTATCCAGGGGGAAGGCAGGATTTATCATTGAGAATTTACTTTCACCAACTCAGAGGCCATGCAGCAGCTCAAGTTAGCTCTCTGTGATCAAAAGTAGTTCCTCTACGTTAGCACTTATAACAACAATATGGCTAATACTTGTTAATATTCAGGTCCTCGCATGTAAATGGAGTGTTGGTGGCACCTTTTAGACATTTTTAGAGGACTTTATGGGCTGGATAGTGTACTGCATTGTTAGCCACCTCCTACTTGCTGTATTTTACGACTTAGAATGCACAAAGAAAGAAAAAGGTGTTCTTGTCTTACATAAGGATTGTGAATGATAGACAACTCCAAATAAAAGTGCAATTCCCCTTTAACTAAAATGTCAATCCAATTAAAGTGCAAATAAAGATATAGCTTCGACACTTAAGTCATGTTTTATTGCGCTTCAGAAACTTCTCTGACTTGAGCTGCAGACTTCTTCTGTTTGGTGTTGTCATTACTGCCACAAGTGGTGGGAAAGTGTACTACGACACATTTGACAAAGGGTTCAACTCTTTGAGACAATTGTCTGCACTTCCTGTTTGTTGCAACATTTGAATATTGCAGATGTGTTTCTACTTGACACATGTGGTTTATTTCACACACCATAATGCAGATGTGTTTTATTCCACACACCATAATGCAGATGTGTTTGTACTTGACACATGTGTTTATTTCACACACCATAATGCAGATGTGGTTTATTCCACACACCATAATGCAGATGTGGTTTATTCCACACACCATAATGCAGATGTGTTTGTACTTGACACATGTGTTTATTTCACACACCATAATGCAGATGTGGTTTATTTCACACACCATAATGCACATGTGTTTATTCCACACACCATAATGCAGATGTGGTTTATTCCACACACCATAATGCAGATGTGTTTGTACTTGACACATGTGTTTATTTCACACACCATAATGCAGATGTGGTTTATTTCACACACCATAATGCACATGTGTTTATTCCACACACCATAATGCAGATGTGTTTGTACTTGACACATGTGTTTATTCCACACACCATAATGCAGATGTGGTTTATTCCACACACCATAATGCAGATGTGTTTGTACTTGACACATGTGTTTATTCCACACACCATAATGCAGATGTGGTTTATTCCACACACCATAATGCAGATGTGTTTGTACTTGACACATGTGTTTATTTCACACACCATAATGCAGATGTGGTTTATTCCACACACCATAATGCAGATGTGTTTGTACTTGACACATGTGTTTATTCCACACACCATACTCTTGTTTGCATTGAAGATCTATTGTTGCCTTTGTCCTAAAAAGTCTGAGGCGTGTGTTTCAGTGCTTCCTGTTTGCCTACTTCTCACTGTGGCGCGACCTGAAGTCCTTCCTGGCGTTGGCGCTGGTGTGCGTGTGCAACATGTACCTCTACCAGCTCAGGAACGTGTGGCAGATCCTCTTCCACGTGGCCGTGGCCGCCGCCATGACGCTCAGCATCCGCCTCAGGCAGCCGCTGGGCAAGGCGCCGGACTACAACGTCTGACCCTGAACACAACACCCTAAGACTTTTGCAGCAGCAACACCCAGGTGTCACACACACACACACACACACACACACACACACACACACACACACACACACACACACACACACACACACGCTCCTTGACGACTAAGGTTCAGGTTTTGTTGAAGCTATGCAACGCTGCCTCACACACACCTTTTTGTTGTGTTCTCCCTTTGACATTATTTATTGGTGAATGGTTTTGTCATGTGACCACTGAGCGGCCAATCACAGTAGAGAACACAAGGTGGTGTTGGAATGACTCATCATCACTTATTGTTTCATACAGCAGCTTCATGATGCGTTCAGTGACTGACTTGTACCTAATTGTGACATTTTTAAGAGCAATAAAAGGCTAAAGTGCTGCTCCGCATATCAACTCACTGCTGCCCCCTGCTGGTGAAACTTGCCGTTCTAATGAGGAGTGACCATTTGGAACACATTCTAAAAATACTATTAAGCAAAAAACATAAGTCTAATAAATAAGCAAGCAGGTGAAATGTAATGAGGACAACATACAATGTTGGGAACATTTCAAACTGTCAATGTTCAAAAAATAATACTGAATTAAAACCAATGTTATGAATTGACATATTTAAGGCTCCAAATACTTCACATCAAATATTACACTTTGAAATATTTTTTGAGAGGAAAATGTTGCAAAAAGTCCGTTAAATAAATTGTATGATTGAACACTTTTATGAGCTGCGATGAGGTGGCGACTTGTCCAGGGTGTACCCCGCCTTCCGCCCGATTGTAGCTGAGATAGGCTCCCGCGACCCCGAAGGGAATAAGCGGTAGAAAATGGATGGATGGAACACTTTTATGAGTGGGACCTTTTTGGATCCCCAAGAATTTTAGAAGATTGTTTTTTTAAACTGTCATTTCTTAGAAAATATTAATGAATCAAAATACATTTTATTGTAATATTTGTCAACTTTTCAGTGTAGCAACTTTGCACCTCCTGACTGGTTTATTAAATATAAACAAGAACTTTATTCTTCTTGCATAAAGTCCACTTTTTAGCATCTCTGATGCTTTTCTTGCAACATGACAAGATGGAGTGTTAAAGTACTCTCTAGTCCAAACTAAATATCACTCCTAGTCCTACTTCACTCCTAGTCCTACTTGGTACATCACTCCTAGTCCTACTTCACTCCTAGTCCTACTTGGTACTTCACTCCTAGTCCTACTTAGTACATCACTCCTACTCCTACTTCACTCCTAGTTCTACTTAGTACATCACTCCTACTCCTACTTCACTCCTAGTCCTACTTGGTACATCACTCCTAGTCCTACTTAGTACATCACTCCTACTTCACTCCTAGTCCTACTTGGTACTTCACTCCTAGTCCTACTTAGTACATCACTCCTACTTCACTCCTAGTTCTACTTGGTACTTCACTCCTACTCCTACTTCACTCCTAGTCCTACTTGGTACATCACTCCTACTCCTACTTCACTCCTACTCCTACATGACTCCTAGTCCTACTTACTTTCCCAGGAGACTTGGTGCTAGCACTGTTAGTCTTCAAAGATGTTGACAAATCTAAACATGTATCCATGACAATATGGAGAAGGTGCTGATGGTGTGTTTGACAGATAGGAAGTAGAAGTCCACTCTCCAAGGTAAACACCACACTGTGGTGGGCGTGGTCTAATACGTTGAGGCGCACACTTCCTGCGTGTCATTGTTGTTCCTAGTCTTGTAGTGGAGACTAGAAAGAAAAGGCGATGTCGCGCGTGATTTGATATAAGAGTGTTTTGAGTTAAGAGCGGCGTGAGGGAACCAATGCAAGCAGGACTGTGACAAAGAAGAGGAGAAGCAGAGTGAAAGATGTTTAGTGAGTTGAAGGCCTCGCTGAGGAACATTCACTTTTCTTTCCAAAGCATAAATATTTGTACAAAATATAAATCTGCTGCTTAGAAAATTAGAAAATGTAACTCTTGACATCCTTTAGGCTCCTCCCACTGACTCCGCCCCTTAGCTCAGGGTCTAGCGCTCCTCTCACAAGCCCACAAGACCTTCAAACTTTGGTCTCCAGACGTGATCCACGCTTGGCTGGCTTCTTCTACTTCCTCTCGCTCCACACCAGGACCAGGACCAGGACCAGGACCAGGACGGTGGTAGATGTGCGCTAGCTGGCGGAGGAGGGCCCGCTGATGAGGAAGTAAGTCATCATGTCTCCTTTGCCTTTGACCGTGACCACACCTCGGTACTCCAGACGGTAGTTGTAGGACGTCAGCACCTGCTGCAGGTCCGCCGTCACCTGAACACACCAGACATTTATTTTGAAAGGGCTTTCCAGAAATAATCTACACATATTGCAAAATGGACGCTTTTAAGTGTGATCGATGCTGTATTACTTCCCCTGAACCGCGGGGGCCTGTTTTGTCCCTTTTCCATCAAACACTGGTACCTCCTCGGACCTCGCCCACACCCGTCCAGGAAGGCCAAGATTTAAAACTGCTTGGTTTTTATTGGCTCCTCAAACTTAACTTTGAAATGGACTCTCTAGCGCCTCCTTTAAAAATGGCAACTCATTGACAGGAAGTCGGCCATCTTGGTTCAAATGAAAGCGCATGCGATGACAAATTGCCGAGGTCATGTGACGTGACCGTGGCTTGGTGCCAAATCTTGAACGTTTCTTACCTGCCTCAACAAACCCAGACCTTGGTCAGACCCCTGACACCCCAACATGGTGGGCGGAGCCTAAAAGCCCTCCTCGCCACCAACCTTGGGACTGGCATTGCAAACTCATGCCAGCTTTTAAGATCGTGATGAGACACCACCGCCGAAAACTACAATGTCAACTTCCTTGTGATTGATGCTGTATTACTGCCATAGTCAAAGTTTGGCCAAAAACATTGAAGTCTTACTCAGCAGCTGTTTGATTAGAACATTCTTCTTCCTTTTAGTTTCCATCAACACATTTGGAGGTGGTGTTAACGCCATGTAAAGTCGCTAATGATAATTGCTAGCCTTTCTGTGGCAAATCCAATGTAAATTAGCATCAAGCTAGCACATTACTTTACTCACTCAGGCTCCAACTGGACGTGACGTGCAACAAAGTATGGAAACATGTTTAGTTTGACGTGAGTCCATACCAGGTACCAGTGCTTGGTCCCTACTAGGTAGAGAATGTGGTACCAGTGCTTGGTCCCTACTAGGTAGAGAATGTGGTACCAGCGCTTGGTCCCTACTAGGTAGAGAATGTGGTACCAGTGCTTGGTCCCTACTAGGTAGAGAATGTGGTACCAGTGCTTGGTCCCTACTAGGTAGAGAATGTGGTACCAGTGCGTGGTCCCTACTAGGTAGAGAATGTGGTACCAGCGCTTGGTCCCTACTAGGTAGAGAATGTGGTACCAGCGCTTGGTCCCTACTAGGTAGAGAAAGTGGTACCAATGCTTGGTCCCTACTAGGTAGAGAATGTGGTACCAGTGCTACTAGGTAGAGAATGTGGTACCAGTGCTTGGTCTCTACTAGGTAGAGAATGTGGTACCAGCGCTTGGTCCCTACTAGGTAGAGAATGTGGTACCAGCGCTTGGTCCCTACTAGGTAGAGAATGTGGTACCAGTGCTACTAGGTAGAGAATGTGGTACCAGTGCTTGGTCCCTACAAAAGTAGAGAATGTGGTACCAGCGCTTGGTCTCTACTAGATAGAGAATGTGGTACCAGTGTTTGGTCCCTACTAGGTAGAGAATGTGGTACCAGTGCTTGGTCCCTACTAGGTAGAGAATGTGGTACCAGTGCTTGGTCCCTACTAGGTAGAGAATGTGGTACCAGTGCTTGGTCCCTACTAGGTAGAGAATGTGGTACCAGTGCTACTAGGTAGAGAATGTGGTACCAGTGCTTGGTCCCTACTAGGTAGAGAATGTGGTACCAGTGCTACTAGGTAGAGAATGTGGTACCAGTGCTACTAGGTAGAGAATGTGGTAGCAGTGCTTGGTCCCTACTAGGTAGAGAATGTGGTACCAGTGCTTGGTCCCTACTAGGTAGAGAATGTGGTACCAGTGCTACTAGGTAGAGAATGTGGTACCAGTGCTTGGTCCCTACTAGGTAGAGAATGTGGTACCAGTGCTACTAGGTAGAGAATGTGGTAGCAGTGCTACTAGGTAGAGAATGTGGTAGCAGTGCTTGGTCCCTACTAGGTAGAGAATGTGGTACCAGTGCTACTAGGTAGAGAATGTGGTAGCAGTGCTACTAGGTAGAGAATGTGGTAGCAGTGCTACTAGGTAGAGAATGTGGTAGCAGTGCTACTAGGTAGAGAATGTGGTAGCAGTGCTTGGTCCCTACTAGGTAGAGAATGTGGTACCAGTGCTACTAGGTAGAGAATGTGGTAGCAGTGCTACTAGGTAGAGAATGTGGTAGCAGTGCTTGGTCCCTACTAGGTAGAGAATGTGGTACCAGTGCTACTAGGTAGAGAATGTGGTACCAGTGCTACTAGGTAGAGAATGTGGTAGCAGTGCTTGGTCCCTACTAGGTAGAGAATGTGGTACCAGTGCTACTAGGTAGAGAATGTGGTACCAGCGCTTGGTCTCTACTAGATAGAGAATGTGGTACCAGTGTTTGGTCCCTACTAGGTAGAGAATGTGGTACCAGTGCTTGGTCCCTACTAGGTAGAGAATGTGGTACCAGTGCTTGGTCCCTACTAGGTAGAGAATGTGGTACCAGTGCTTGGTCCCTACTAGGTAGAGAATGTGGTACCAGTGCTACTAGGTAGAGAATGTGGTACCAGTGCTTGGTCCCTACTAGGTAGAGAATGTGGTACCAGTGCTACTAGGTAGAGAATGTGGTACCAGTGCTACTAGGTAGAGAATGTGGTAGCAGTGCTACTAGGTAGAGAATGTGGTAGCAGTGCTTGGTCCCTACTAGGTAGAGAATGTGGTACCAGTGCTTGGTCCCTACTAGGTAGAGAATGTGGTACCAGTGCTACTAGGTAGAGAATGTGGTACCAGTGCTTGGTCCCTACTAGGTAGAGAATGTGGTACCAGTGCTACTAGGTAGAGAATGTGGTAGCAGTGCTACTAGGTAGAGAATGTGGTAGCAGTGCTTGGTCCCTACTAGGTAGAGAATGTGGTACCAGTGCTACTAGGTAGAGAATGTGGTACCAGTGCTACTAGGTAGAGAATGTGGTAGCAGTGCTACTAGGTAGAGAATGTGGTAGCAGTGCTTGGTCCCTACTAGGTAGAGAATGTGGTACCAGTGCTACTAGGTAGAGAATGTGGTAGCAGTGCTACTAGGTAGAGAATGTGGTAGCAGTGCTACTAGGTAGAGAATGTGGTAGCAGTGCTACTAGGTAGAGAATGTGGTAGCAGTGCTTGGTCCCTACTAGGTAGAGAATGTGGTAGCAGTGCTACTAGGTAGAGAATGTGGTAGCAGTGCTACTAGGTAGAGAATGTGGTAGCAGTGCTACTAGGTAGAGAATGTGGTAGCAGTGAGCAGAACATGAGCTGATGCAAGGTGGTGGTTGTGTGTTTGAGTCCTGGTCACATTCAAGTTTTATACATTTGTGTTTTCATTTTGTTGTTTTGCATTCACACAAAAATAAAAGATTAAACTATTTCTTTGTCATAAATTAGTTTTAGGAGAAAAAAGTTGAATTCAAGTATTGAAATCAAATCCTGCATTCAAATAACAGCCAGTTGGTATTGTGGCAAATGATGTGATTGATGTTGTATTACTTCCATCACTGCATCAGATGGAGGACTTAAATGTCCAACTCTGATTCTTGCAATGAAGTATTTGGTATAATTATAATAAAATTATAATAAAAGTTTCATGTTAAAAAAGCTCCTCTGCTTGCATGAGAGTGTCTAAAAACGGATTCTTATAAAAAATTAATGAATACCTAAAAAAATCATTTTTGAAAATAATGAATCTATTTAGAATCAGGAAGAATAAGAATGGCAGTTCTGATGTGAATCAACATTTGAGTTGATCTGCCTGATGGATTCTTCTCACTTGATGAGACAAAAACTTGATCTTCTATTCCTCTTTTGGTCAAATCCACAAGTTGGTTTCCTTTTGTGGTTGATGCTGTATTACTGCCATTCCCCAAGTTTGACCTAACCACTCCTGTTTTGGATGATATCACAATCACAGTGGTCACCTGGATCTTCTCAGGTCCTCTTGACCGTGTGACTCACCAATGTTGTACTTGGGCTTCTCTTTTTAATTACACCATAACTAACCTCTTTTTGTTCCACTAATTAACTCTTTTACACTATTATTCAACTCTTTTACACTATTATTCAACTCTTTTACACAATTATTCAACTCTTTTACACTATTATTCAACTCTTTTACACTATTATTCAACTCTTTTACACAATTATTCAACTCTTTTACACTATTATTCAACTCGTTTACACAAATATTAAACTCTTTTACACTATTATTCAACTCTTTTACACTACTATTCAACTCTTTTACACTATTATTCAACTCGTTTACACAATTATTAAACTCTTTTACACTATTATTCAACTCTTTTACACTATTATTCAACTCGTTTACACAATTATTCAACTCGTTTACACTATTATTCAACTCGTTTACACAATTATTCAACTCGTTTACACAATTATTCAACTCTTTTACACTATTATTCAACTCGTTTACACAATTATTCAACTCGTTTACACAATTATTCAACTCGTTTACACAATTATTCAACTCTTTTACACTATTATTCAACTCGTTTACACAATTATTCAACTCGTTTACACTATTATTCAACTCGTTTACACTATTATTCAACTCGTTTACACAATTATTCAACTCTTTTACACAATTATTCAACTCTTTTACACTATTATTCAACTCGTTTACACAATTATTCAACTCGTTTACACAATTATTCAACTCTTTTACACTATTATTCAACTCGTTTACACAATTATTCAACTCTTTTACACTATTATTCAACTCTTTTACACTATTATTCAACTCGTTTACACAATTATTCAACTCGTTTACACAATTATTCAACTCGTTTACACAATTATTCAACTCGTTTACACAATTATTCAACTCGTTTACACTATTATTCAACTCGTTTACACTATTATTCAACTCGTTTACACTATTATTCAACTCTTTTACACTATTATTCAACTCTTTTACACTATTATTCAACTCGTTTACACTATTATTCAACTCGTTTACACAATTATTCAACTCTTTTACACTATTATTCAACTCGTTTACACAATTATTCAACTCGTTTACACAATTATTCAACTCGTTTACACAATTATTCAACTCGTTTACACTATTATTCAACTCGTTTACACTATTATTCAACTCGTTTACACAATTATTCAACTCGTTTACACTATTATTCAACTCGTTTACACAATTATTCAACTCGTTTACACAATTATTCAACTCTTTTACACTATTATTCAACTCTTTTACACTATTATTCAACTCTTTTACACTATTATTCAACTCGTTTACACTATTATTCAACTCGTTTACACAATTATTCAACTCGTTTACAGTATTATTCAACTCGTTTACACAATTATTCAACTCTTTTACACTATTATTCAACTCGTTTACACAATTATTCAACTCTTTTACACTATTATTCAACTCGTTTACACAATTATTCAACTCGTTTACACAATTATTCAACTCGTTTACACTATTATTCAACTCGTTTACACTATTATTCAACTCGTTTACACTATTATTCAACTCGTTTACACAATTATTCAACTCGTTTACACTATTATTCAACTCTTTTACACTATTATTCAACTCTTTTACACTATTATTCAACTCGTTTACACAATTATTCAACTCGTTTACAGTATTATTCAACTCGTTTACACTATTATTCAACTCGTTTACACAATTATTCAACTCTTTTACACTATTATTCAACTCTTTTACACTATTATTCAACTCTTTTACACAATTATTCAACTCTTTTACACTATTATTCAACTCGTTTACACAATTATTCAACTCGTTTACAGTATTATTCAACTCGTTTACACTATTATTCAACTCGTTTACACAATTATTCAACTCTTTTACACAATTATTCAACTCTTTTACACTATTATTCAACTCTTTTACACAATTATTCAACTCTTTTACACTATTATTCAACTCTTTTACACTATTATTCAACTCGTTTACACTATTATTCAACTCTTTTACACTATTATTCAACTCTTTTACACTATTATTCAACTCTTTTACACTATTATTCAACTCTTTTACACTATTATTCAACTCTTTTACACTATTATTCAACTCGTTTACACTATTATTCAACTCTTTTACACTATTATTCAACTCGTTTACACTATTATTCAACTCTTTTACACTATTATTCAACTCTTTTACACTATTATTCAACTCTTTTACACTAGTATTCAACTAATTACATGATTCAGCTGTTTCTATTTGAGATGATTGAAGTAGTTGACACTAATGGCAGAGTTTGAGAGGTCAGAGGTCACCTGGATCCTCTCAGGTACGCCGGTGCTGTCCATGCGACTTGCCACGTTGACCGTGTTCCCCCAAATGTCGTACTGAGGCTTCCTGGCTCCGATCACCCCGGCAACCACGGGGCCCATGTTGAGACCTGAGGCGAGAAGGCGGTTATTGGTGAGTGGCGAGGAGGGGGCGGAGTCAGCGCACCTATCTTCATCTTGAAGTTGTTGAAGGAATGTTGGTTGATGTGCTGCATCTGCTCCATCAGCCTCATGGCGTAGTCGGCCAGGGCGCGGATGTGCGAGCGGCCCGCCTTGTCGTACGTGGACTCGTTCAGGCCCGACGCCGCCATGTAGGTGGAGCCGATGGTTTTGATCTTCTCCAGCTGGCGGAAGCGCTCCTCGCTGATGATCTGCTCACGGGAGACGGACGGGAGGTGACGCCCACGTCAGGGGAAGGGGGCGGGGCCAGGGCGTCTCACCTCGTCAAAGTCGGCGATGATCTCGTTGAGGAGGCGCAGACATTCCACGCCCTCGTTGTTGGCCTCCAGCTCCACGTAGAACTCTGAGAAGTTGCTGATGGAGGCGAACATGACGGCCACGCACTCGCACCACTGATAGTACAACTCATCATTACGACGCTCGCGCTGCAGGAAGTGAGCTGCCACGTCTTTGGGCAGGATGTTGTGCAGCAGCCGCCGGTTGTACGCCTGAAGCTCCTCCATCTCCTCCTTCTCCTCCGTCGCCTGCACACCATCTATATTAGTACACCTCCACACCATCTATATTAGTACACCTCCACACCATCTATATTAGTACACCTCCACACCATCTATATTAGTACACCTCCACCCAAACTATTTAGTACACTAACACCACCACCTGCACACCATCTATATTAGTACACCTCCACACAAACTATATTAGTACACTAACACCTCCACACAAACTATATTAGTACACTAACACCTGCACACAATCTTTATTAGTACACCTCCACACAAACTATATTAGTACACTAGCACCTCCACACAAACTATATTAGTACACCTCCACCCAAACTATATTAGTACACCTCCACCCAAACTATATTAGTACACTAACACCTGCACACAATCTTTATTAGTACACTAACACCTCCACCCAAACTATTTAGTACACTAACACCTCCACACAAACTATATTAGTACACTAACACCTCCACCCAAACTATTTAGTACACTAACACCACCACCTGCACACCATCTATATTAGTACACCTCCACACAAACTATATTAGTACACTAACACCTCCACCCAAACTATTTAGTACACTAACACCTGCACACAATCTTTATTAGTACACTAACACCTCCACCAAAACTATTTAGTACACTAACACCTCCACCCAAACTATATTAGTACACTAACACCTCCACCCAAACTATTTAGTACACTAACACCTGCACCCAAACTGTATTAGTACACTAACACCTCCACCCAAACTATTGAGTACACTAACACCTGCACCCAAACTATATTAGTACACTAACACCTGCACTCAAACTATATTAGTACACTAACACCTCTACCCAAACTATTTTAGTACACTAACACCTCCACCCAAACTATTTAGTACACTAACACCTCCACCCAAACTATATTAGTACACTAACACCTCCACCCAAACTATATTAGTACACTAACACCTCCACCCAAACTATTTAGAACACTAACACCTGCACCCAAACTATATTAGTACACTAACACCTCCACCCAAACTATTTAGTACACTAACACCTGCACCCAAACTATATTAGTACACTAACACCTGCACCCAAACTATATTAGTACACTAACACCTGCACTCAAACTATATTAGTACACTAACACCTCTACCCAAACTATTTTAGTACACTAACACCTCCACCCAAACTATATTAGTACACTAACACCTCCACCCAAACTATTTAGTACACTAACACCTGCACCCAAACTATATTAGTACACTAACACCTGCACTCAAACTATATTAGTACACTAACACCTCTACCCAAACTATTTTAGTACACTAACACCTCCACCCAAACTATATTAGTACACTAACACCTCCACCCAAACTATTTAGTACACTAACACCTGCACCCAAACTATATTAGTACACTAACACCTGCACTCAACTATATTAGTACACTAACACCTCCACCCAAACTATATTAGTACACTAACACCTCCACCCAAACTATTTAGTACACTAACACCTGCACCCAAACTATATTAGTACACTAACACCTGCACTCAACTATATTAGTACACTAACACCTCTACCCAAACTATTTTAGTACACTAACACCTCCACCCAAACTATATTAGTACACTAACACCTCCACCCAAACTATATTAGTACTCTAACACCTCCACACAAACTATATTAGTACACTAGCACCTCCACCCAAACTGTATTAGTACACTAACACCTCCACACAAACTATATTAGTACACTAACACCTCCACCCAAACTATATTAGTACACTAACACCTCCACCCAAACTATTTAGTACACTAACACCTGCACCCAAACTATATTAGTACACTAACACCTGCACTCAACTATATTAGTACACTAACACCTCTACCCAAACTATTTTAGTACACTAACACCTCCACCCAAACTATATTAGTACACTAACACCTCCACCCAAACTATATTAGTACTCTAACACCTCCACACAAACTATATTAGTACACTAGCACCTCCACCCAAACTGTATTAGTACACTAACACCTCCACACAAACTATATTAGTACACTAACACCTCCACACAAACTATATTAGTACACTAACACCTCTACCCAAACTATTTTAGTACACTAACACCTCCACCCAAACTATTTAGTACACTAACACCTCCACCCAAACTATATTAGTACACTAACACCTCTAC
>NC_084743.1:8873214-8925714 GCF_033978785.1 Entelurus aequoreus
ACACACACCCCTTAATTACCTCACACACCACGACACATACTGATGGAGGAGGAACACACACCCCTTATTTACCTCACACACACCACGACACGTACTGATGGAGGAGGAACACACACCCCTTTTTAACCTCACACACACACCACGACACGCACTGATGGAGGAGGAACACACACCCCTTAATTACCTCACACACCACGACAAGTACTGATGGAGGAGGAACACACACCCCTTAATTACCCCACACACACCACGACACGTACTGATGGAGGAGGAACACACACCCCTTAATTACCTCACACACACCACGACACGTACTGATGGAGGAGGAACACACACCCCTTATTTACCTCACACACACCACGACACGTACTGATGGAGGAGGAACACACACCCCTTAATTACCTCACACACACCACTACACGTACTGATGGAGGAGGAACACACACCCCTTAATTACCTCACACACACCACGACACGTACTGATGGAGGAGGAACACACCCCTTATTTACCTCACACACACCACGACACGTACTGATGGAGGAGGAACACACATCCCTTAATTACCTCACACACACCACGACACGTACTAATGGCGGAGGAACACACACCCCTTATTTACCTCACACACACCACGACACGTACTGATGGAGGAGGAACACACACCCCTTAATTACCTCACACACACCACGACACGTACTGATGGAGGAGGAACACACACCGCTTATTTACCTCACACACCACGACACGTACTGATGGAGGAACACACACCCCTTAATTACCTCACACACACACCACGACACGTACTGATGGAGGAGGAACACACACCCCTTATTAACCTCACACACACCACGACACACTGATGGAGGAGGAACACACACCCCTTAACCTCACACACACCACGACACACTGATGGAGGAGGAACACACACCCCTTATTAACCTCACACACACCACGACACGTACTGATGGAGGAGGAACACACACCCCTTATTTACCTGAAGGCCACACCTGTCCTTTACTCTTTTATATTGTTACACAAACTGTTATACACTATTGCTACATTCTTTTTATTCAACTGTTTTAAGTGTTATACATTATTGTTTATTTGCTTTTTAACTGTTGTATATCAAACCACCGCTTTACACCATTTTTACACCGTTTTATTCAACTGTTATTAAACTGTTTTAATAAAGAGTATTTTTCTGCACCTCAGGGAAGCTGCAAAAGGGGGCGTGGTCACCACAGGGACTGCGGGGCGGGTCCAGGGTGTAGTTGAGAAAGTGGGCGTGGCAGGCGTTGACGGCGTCCAGGCTGATGTTAAGCTCCGCCCCAATGCAGCTGCGCAGGTCGCGGCCGCTGCAGGTGAACTGAGAGAGGTCAGAGGTTAAGGAGGCGTGGTCACAGGGCGAGGGTCCGTGAACGCTCACGATGTTGACGAAGGCCGAGAGGAAGACCACCAGGATGGTGACCACGCCCAGCAGGGTGCTGTTCAGTCGGGACTGCACCATCCTCCTGGACAGGGTCTGCAGGGGGGCCGGGAAGACCTGGACCAGGACACTGGATTAGGAAGACTTGCTACAACACAAGGTCATCATGACACAGACCCCATAGCAGCTGTAGACCGAGGACAACATGACATGACACAGACCCCGTAGCAGCTGTAGACCGAGGACAACATGACATGATACAGACCCCATAGCAGCTGTAGACCGAGGACAACATGACATAACACAGACCCCATAGCAGCTGTAGACCGAGGACAACATGACATGATACAGACCCCATAGCAGCTGTAGACCGAGGACAACATGACATGACACAGACCCCGTAGCAGCTGTAGACCGAGGACAACATGACATGATACAGACCCCGTAGCAGCTGTAGACCGAGGACAACATGACATGATACAGACCCCATAGCAGCTGTAGACCGAGGACAACATGACATGACACAGACCCCGTAGCAGCTGTAGACCGAGGACAACATGACATGATACAGACCCCATAGCAGCTGTAGACGGAGGACAACATGACATGACACAGACCCCGTAGCAGCTGTAGACCGAGGACAACATGACATGACACAGACCCCGTAGCAGCTGTAGACCGAGGACAACATGACATGACACAGACCCCATAGCAGCTGTAGACCGAGGACAACATGACATGATACAGACCCCATAGCAGCTGTAGACCGAGGACAACATGACATAACACAGACCCCGTAGCAGCTGTAGACCGAGGACAACATGACATGATACAGACCCCATAGCAGCTGTAGACCGAGGACAACATGACATGACACAGACCCCGTAGCAGCTGTAGACCGAGGACAACATGACATGACACAGACCCCGTAGCAGCTGTAGACCGAGGACAACATGACATGACACAGACCCCGTAGCAGCTGTAGACCGAGGACAACATGACATGACACAGACCCCGTAGCAGCTGTAGACCGAGGACAACATGACATGACACAGACCCCATAGCAGCTGTAGACCGAGGACAACAACATCAGCAGCGTGAGGATGAGCAGGCACGCCATGAAGGAGCCCATCATCAGTCTGGACCTGCGGGGAAGTACACTTCATTAAGTACACTTGCATCAGTACACTTCCATCATCAGTACACTAGAACAAGAACACTTCCATAAGTACACTATACAAAGTTCAATACATAAAGTACACTATAACAAGTACACTTCCATCGATACACTTCAACAAGTACACTGTAACAAGTACACTTCCATCGATACACTTCAACAAGTACACTGTAACAAGTACACTTCCATCGATACACTTCAACAAGTACACTGTAACAAGTACACTTCCATCGATACACTTCAACAAGTACACTATAACAAGTACACTTCCATCGATACACTTCAACAAGTACACTGTAACAAGTACACTTCCATCAGTACACTTCCATCAGTACACTTTGACAAGTACACTATAACAAGTACACTTCCATAAGTACACTTTGAAAAATACACTTCCATAAGCACAGTATAACAAGTACACATTCATCAGTACACTTTGACGAGTACTTTTTTGACAAGTACACTTTGACAAGTACACTATGATAAGCTCACTATAACAAGTACACCTCCATCAGTACACTTTAACTAGTACAAGTAACCTTTTGACAAGTACACTTCGATAAGTACACTTTGATGAGTACATTTCATAAAGTAAACTATAACAAGCTCACTATAACAAGTATACTTCTATCAGTACACCTTAACAAGTACACTTCAACAAGTACACTTCAAATGACAGAAGCTGTGCAGGGGAGTAAAGTAGTTGAGTGTTTAAGTGTTATTCAGGTGTGCAGGGGAGTAGCAGTATAAAAGTGTTGTGCAGGGGAGTAGCAGTATAAAAGTGAGTAGTCACCAGGGCATGAGGAGCATGTGGTGCAGGGGAGTAGCAGTATAAAAGTGTTGTGCAGGGGAGTAGCAGTATAAAAGTGAGTAGTCACCAGGGCATGAGGAGCATGTGGTGCAGGGGAGTAGCAGTATAAAAGTGAGTAGTCACCAGGGCATGAGGTGCAGGGGAGTAGCAGTATAAAAGTGAGTAGTCACCAGGGCATGAGGTGCAGGGGAGTAGCAGTATAAAAGTGAGTAGTCACCAGGGCATGAGGTGCAGGGGAGTAGCAGTATAAAAGTGAGTAGTCACCAGGGCATGAGGTGCAGGGGAGTAGCAGTATAAAAGTGAGTAGTCACCAGGGCATGAGGTGCAGGGGAGTAGCAGTATAAAAGTGAGTAGTCACCAGGGCATGAGGAGCATGTGGTGCAGGGGAGTAGCAGTATAAAAGTGAGTAGTCACCAGGGCATGAGGAGCATGTGGTGCAGGGGAGTAGCAGTATAAAAGTGAGTAGTCACCAGGGCATGAGGTGCAGGGGAGTAGCAGTATAAAAGTGAGTAGTCACCAGGGCATGAGGTGCAGGGGAGTAGCAGTATAAAAGTGAGTAGTCACCAGGGCATGAGGAGCATGTGGTGCAGGGGAGTAGCAGTATAAAAGTGAGTAGTCACCAGGGCATGAGGTGCAGGGGAGTAGCAGTATAAAAGTGAGTAGTCACCAGGGCATGAGGTGCAGGGGAGTAGCAGTATAAAAGTGAGTAGTCACCAGGGCATGAGGTGCAGGGGAGTAGCAGTATAAAAGTGAGTAGTCACCAGGGCATGAGGAGCAGGGGAGTAGCAGTATAAAAGTGAGTAGTCACCAGGGCATGAGGAGCAGGGGAGTAGCAGTATAAAAGTGAGTAGTCACCAGGGCATGAGGAGCATGTGGATGCAGAAGATGAAGAGGAAGACCAGGGAAGAACACAACATGGATGCCCCCAAGCGAGAGTCCACCTGTCTGGAATACTACACACAACTCTCAGATTATTATTATTTACATGTACATTCATATATATAATTATTATTATTTACATGTACATTCATATTCATGTATAATATGAATATTGCTATTATTAATCATGTAGATGAATATTCCTAGTCTGACCTTCTTCTCCAGGTCAGGTTCTCTGAAGGTGAGCAGGAACTTCTTGACATGTTCTGAGCGCAGGCGGTCGATGCTGCGAGCGTCTATAGCACGTGCCAAGAACTCATCCACCTCATCCTCCGCCTTCATCTTGTCTTCTGTCTGTCTGCACACACACATACACTACTTTTACTACACTACACTACACTACTTTTACTACACTACACTACACTACTTTTACTACACTACACTACACTACACTACTTTTACTACACTACACAACACTACTTTTACTACACTACACTACACTACTTTTACTACACTACACTACACTACTTTTACTACACAACACTACTTTTACTACACTACACAACACTACTTTTACTACACTACACTACACTACTTTTACTACACTACTTTTACTACACTAAACAACACTACTTTTACTACACTACACTACTTTTACTACACTACAAAACACTACTTTTACTACACTACACAACACTACTTTTACTACACTACACAGCACTACTTTTACTACACTACACTACTTTTACTACACTACACAACACTACTTTTACTACACTACACTACACTACTTTAACTACACTACACTACACTACTTTTACTACACTACACAACACTACTTTTACTACACTACACTACTTTTACTACACTACTTTTACTACACTACACAACACTACTTTTACTACACTACACAACACTACTTTTACTACACTACACTACTTTTACTACACTACTTTTACTACACTACACAACACTACTTTTACTACACTACACTACTTTTACTACACTACACAACACTACTTTTACTACACTACACTACTTTTACTACACTACACAACACTACTTTTACTACACTACACAACACTACTTTTACTACACTACTTTTACTACACTACACAACACTACTTTTACTACACTACACTACTTTTACTACACTACACAACACTACTTTTACTACACTACACAACACTACTTTTACTACACTACACAAGACTACTTTTACTACACTGCACAACACTACTTTTACTACACTACACTACTTTTACTACACTACACAACACTACTTTTACTACACTACACTACACTACTTTTACTACACTACTTTTACTACACTACACTACTTTTACTACACTACACTACACTACTTTTACTACACTACACTACATTTACTACACTACACAACACTACTTTTACTACACTACACTACACTACTTTTACTACACTGCACAACACTACTTTTACTACACTACACAACACTACTTTTACTACACTACACTACTTTTACTACACTACACTACTTTTACTACACTACACAACACTACTTTTACTACACTACACAACACTACTTTTACTACACTACACTACTTTTACTACACTACACAACTACTTTTACTACACTACACAACTACTTTTACTACACAGCACAACACTACTTTTACTACACTACACAACACTACTTTTACTACACTACACAACACTACTTTTACTACACTACACAACACTACTTTTACTACACTACACTACTTTTACTACACTACACAACACTACTTTTACTACACTACACAACACTACTTTTACTACACTACACTACACTACTTTTACTACACTACACAACACTACTTTTACTACACTACACAACACTACTTTTACTACACTACACAACACTACTTTTACTACACTACACTACTTTTACTACACTACTTTTACTACACTACACTACTTTTACTACACTACACAACACTACTTTTACTACACAACACTACTTTTACTACACTACACAACACTACTTTTACTACACACACACACCCTCCATCACTGTCACACTATGATAGATAAATAGTACTTGATTGATTCCCTCAGGAAAATTTAACTACAACTATTAAAAGAATAAAAACATACTTTTATAAGTTATTGAACGCTAGTTCCAAAGCAAGCTGAAAATAGAAGATCCACAACAGAAGTGTGCTGCCCCCAGGTGGCCACACATGGGGATGCCGCTGGAGGCAGCGTCATGGCGATGATGTCACAGGCAGCGGCTGCAAAGTGGTTTCCATAGCAACAGGAAGAGCAGGCTAAAGATGAAAGGTGTGTTTGACTCACTTGTCCTTGGGGTCCTCGAAGCCCTGCAAGGTGAAGAAGACAAAGATTGTCCTCAGCTGATGCACCACTCTGATCAACAGTCCAATCACCATGGTAACCAGGAGGCCAATGTCAACTGTCAATCAATTTACTCATTTGTTGACATCAAATTTCACATCTTTGAAATGATTGAACTTCACTTTATTCTTCTTCTCTTTTAATCCTCCTTTTCTACTTCCTTGTTTCTTTTAAACAAATTATCTTCATGAGTGACAAAATAATAAGTACTAAAAAAATCATCTTAAACATTTTAAGAAAAGGAAAGTAGATTTGGTATTATTTGACTAATTATTCTCTTTTATTGAAATATTTAGTTTGCAAAGGAAATAATTATTTTGTTTGGTATTGAATTTAATCTATTTTATTATTATATTATATTTATTATATATACGATTATTTTAACGTCATAAACTTATTTTATTGGAACATATCTACCTTATTTAGTTTATTCAATTGTTCTGTTGTTTTATTTCTTCTTTAAAATGAATACTTTTAATTGTATTTCTCTATCCTTCATAATATTTAGACATTATAAATATTGTATTTATTCATCCCAAAATAAATTGTCACACAAAATGTTTGAACAATCAGTTTAAAAAATAACAACAAAGAAATCAGAAAATAAACAACATTTTAGGATTAAATCAGGATAGCATCTTTTATCATATTTATATTTTATTTCATATTAGAATTCTTTGCAAATATATTATTTTGTATTCAATGTATTATCTTTAGTTTAGTACGTCTATCTTACATGAATATATATTCTTCTTTCTTATCTCTAATTTAACCTTCTGGTATTCTTATCAAAACACTATTTCATTTTTATTCATTTATATATTTCAAAATTATACATTTTTTGTCTTGTTTTAAACGATTTGATTTCATTCCATGTCTTTTTATATATTACTTTACAGACTTCCAGTTGGAAGAAATGTTTTAGTTGAACTAAATCAGCTGGATGCTCTGATGACCCTTAAAGAGAAAGAAGTGATGGCCCGTTAAGAAAAAAACAATTATTCCTCCTTAAAAAAATTTTAAAAAACTGATTCCCCCTTAAAAAAAAAAAGTGATGTCGCCTTAAAAAAAAAAAAGGTGATGTCGCCTTAAAAAAAAAAGGTGATGTCGCCTTAAAAAAAAAGGTGATGTCGCCTTAAAAAAAAAAGGTGTTGTCGCCTTAAAAAAAAAGGTGTTGTCGCCTTAAAAAAAAAGGTCATGTCGCCTTAAAAACAAAAAAAAGGTGATGTCACCTTAAAAAAAAAAAAGGTGATGTCGCCTTAAAAAAAAAAAAGGTGATGTCACCTTAAAAAAAAAGGTGATGTCGCCTTAAAAAAAAAGGTGATGTCGCCTTAAAAACAAAAAAAAGGTGATGTCACCTTAAAAAAAAAAAAGGTGATGTTGCCTTAAAAAAAAAAAAAAGGTGATGTCGCCTTAAAAAAAAAAAGGTGATGTCACCTTAAAAAAAAAGGTGATGTCGCCTTAAAAAAAAAAGGTGATGTCGCCTTAAAAAAAAGGTGATGTCGCCTTAAAAAAAAAAGGTGTTGTCGCCTTAAAAAAAAAGGTGTTGTCGCCTTAAAAAAAAAGGTGATGTCGCCTTAAAAACAAAAAAAAGGTGATGTCGCCTTAAAAAAAAAAAAGGTGATGTTGCCTTAAAAAAAAAAAAAGGTGATGTCGCCTTAAAAAAAAAAAGGTGATGTCACCTTAAAAAAAAAAAAGGTGATGTCGCCTTAAAAAAAAAAGGTGTTGTCGCCTTAAAAAAAAGGTGTTGTCGCCTTAAAAAAAAAGGTGTTGTCGCCTTGAAAAAAAAAGGTGATGTTGCCTTAAAAAAAAAAAAAGGTGATGTCGCCTTAAAAAAAAAAAAAAGGTGATGTCGCCTTAAAAAAAAAAAAAGGTCATGTCGCCTTAAAAAAAAAGGTCATGTCGCCTTAAAAAAAAGGTGTTGTCGCCTTAAAAAAAAAGGTGTTGTCGCCTTAAAAAAAAAGGTGATGTCGCCTTAAAAAAAAAGGTGATGTCGCCTTAAAAAAAAAAAAAAGGTGATGTCGCCTTAAAAAAAAAAAAAGGTGATGTCGCCTTAAAAAAAAAAAAAGGTGATGTCGCCTTAAAAAAAAAAAGGTCATGTCGCCTTAAAAAAAAAGGTCATGTCGCCTTAAAAAAAAAAAAAGGTGATGTCGCCTTAAAAAAAAAGGTCATGTCGCCTTAAAAAAAAAAGGTGTTGTCGCCTTAAAAAAAAAAGGTGTTGTCGCCTTAAAAAAAAAAGGTGATGTCGCCTTAAAAAAAAAGATGATGTCGCCTTAAAAAAAAAAAAAAGGTGATGTCGCCTTAAAAAAAAAAAGGTGATGTCGCCTTAAAAAAAAAAAAGGTGATGTCGCCTTAAAAAAAAAAAAGGTGATGTCGCCTTAAAAAAAAAAAGGTCATGTCGCCTTAAAAAAAAAGGTCATGTCGCCTTAAAAAAAAGGTGTCGCTTTAAAAAAAAAAGGTGTTGTCGCCTTAAAAAAAAAAGGTGATGTCGCCTTAAAAAAAAAAAAAAAGGTGATGTCGCCTTAAAAAAAAAAAAGGTGATGTCGCCTTAAAAAAAAAAAAGGTGATGTCGCCTTAAAAAAAGAAAAAGGGATGCCCCCTTAAAAAAAAAAACAGAAAAAGTGATGCCCCCTAAAAAAAACAGAAAAGAAAAAGTGATGCCCCCTTAAAAAAAAGAAAAAAAAGTAATGCCCCCTAAAAAAGAAAAAAAGAAAAAGTGATACCCCTAAAAAAAGTGATAGTGCCCCCTTAAAAGAAGTGACGTGTTACCATCCTCTTCATCTCCTTGGACACCTGGTTGTTGGCCAGGTGGTTGTAGAAGGTTCTGTCGGTCCAGTTGTGACTGACTGAGTTGGTCCTCTGGCGACTCATCTTGGCGATCATGGCCTTCTCTTCTTTCTGACAACAACAACATCCATCACTGACCTTGGGCTGCTTGCCTGTGTCTCTCTCAGAGGTCATAGTCACACACACACACACACACACACACACACACACACACACACACACACACTAGGTGTGGCCAAATTATCCTCTGCATTTGACCCATCACCTTTGTTCACCCCCTGGGAGGTGAGGGGAGCAGTGAGCAGCAGCAACTTTCATGCTTCTTTCAAAACAATCAATTGCATTGATTTGCCATCAAATTTAAGGTTTTTGTTGCTGCTAAAGTGCTAACTGCATGTTGGTAACATTCTGCTAAATATTCCTCAGATTAACTTCATTTAAACTGTTATTATTTTTGGAGCATTTGTGAAGATTTAAGAATATATAAACACATTACAAGAAGTATTGAGAAAACTGTGTAGAGTTTTTTGCTAAAGTGCTAACAATCTGCTTCTAATATTATAAACACATTTCAACAAGTGTTGCTAAAGTGCTAACAATCTGCTTCTAATATTATAAACACATTTCAACAAGTGTTGCTAAAGTGCTAACAATCTGCTTCTATTATTATAAACACATTTCAACAAGTGTTGCTAAAGTGCTAACAATCTGCTTCTATTATTATAAACACATTTCAACAAGTGTTGCTAAAGTGCTAACAATCTGCTTCTATTATTATTAACACATTTCAACAAGTGTTGCTAAAGTGCTAACAATCTGCTTCTATTATTATAAACACATTTCAACAAGTGTTGCTAAAGTGCTAACAATCTGCTTCTATTATTATAAACACATTTCAACAAGTGTTGCTAAAGTGCTAACAATCTGCTTCTAATATTATAAACACATTTCAACAAGTGTTGCTAAAGTGCTAACAATCTGCTTCTATTATTATAAACACATTTCAACAAGTGTTGCTAAAGTGCTAATAATCTGCTTCTATTATTATAAACACATTTCAACAAGTGTTGCTAAAGTGCTAACAATCTGCTTCTATTATTATAAACACATTTCAACAAGTGTTGCTAAAGTGCTAATAATCTGCTTCTATTATTATAAACACATTTCAACAAGTGTTGCTAAAGTGCTAACAATCTGCTTCTAATATTATAAACACATTTCAACAAGTGTTGCTAAAGTGCTAACAATCTGCTTCTATTATTATAAACACATTTCAACAAGTGTTGCTAAAGTGCTAACAATCTGCTTCTATTATTATAAACACATTTCAACAAGTGTTGCTAAAGTGCTAACAATCTGCTTCTATTATTATAAACACATTTCAACAAGTGTTGCTAAAGTGCTAACAATCTGCTTCTATTATTATAAACACATTTCAACAAGTGTTGCTAAAGTGCTAACAATCTGCTTCTATTATTATAAACACATTTCAACAAGTGTTGCTAAAGTGCTAACAATCTGCTTCTATTATTATAAACACATTTCAACAAGTGTTGCTAAAGTGCTAACAATCTGCTTCTAATATTATAAACACATTTCAACAAGTGTTGCTAAAGTGCTAACAATCTGCTTCTATTATTATAAACACATTTCAACAAGTGTTGCTAAAGTGCTAACAATCTGCTTCTAATATTATAAACACATTTCAACAAGTGTTGCTAAAGTGCTAACAATCTGCTTCTATTATTATAAACACATTTCAACAAGTGTTGCTAAAGTGCTAATAATCTGCTTCTATTATTATAAACACATTTCAACAAGTGTTGCTAAAGTGCTAACAATCTGCTTCTATTATTATAAACACATTTCAACAAGTGTTGCTAAAGTGCTAACAATCTGCTTCTATTATTATAAACACATTTCAACAAGTGTTGCTAAAGTGCTAACAATCTGCTTCTATTATTATAAACACATTTCAACAAGTGTTGCTAAAGTGCTAACAATCTGCTTCTATTATTATAAACACATTTCAACAAGTGTTGCTAAAGTGCTAACAATCTGCTTCTATTATTATAAACACATTTCAACAAGTGTTGCTAAAGTGCTAACAATCTGCTTCTAATATTATAAACACATTTCAACAAGTGTTGCTAAAGTGCTAACAATCTGCTTCTATTATTATAAACACATTTCAACAAGTGTTGCTAAAGTGCTAATAATCTGCTTCTATTATTATAAACACATTTCAACAAGTGTTGCTAAAGTGCTAACAATCTGCTTCTATTATTATAAACACATTTCAACAAGTGTTGCTAAAGTGCTAACAATCTGCTTCTATTATTATAAACACATTTCAACAAGTGTTGCTAAAGTGCTAACAATCTGCTTCTATTATTATAAACACATTTCAACAAGTGTTGCTAAAGTGCTAACAATCTGCTTCTATTATTATAAACACATTTCAACAAGTGTTGCTAAAGTGCTAACAATCTGCTTCTAATATTATAAACACATTTCAACAAGTGTTGCTAAAGTGCTAACAATCTGCTTCTATTATTATAAACACATTTCAACAAGTGTTGCTAAAGTGCTAATAATCTGCTTCTATTATTATAAACACATTTCAACAAGTGTTGCTAAAGTGCTAACAATCTGCTTCTATTATTATAAACACATTTCAACAAGTGTTGCTAAAGTGCTAACAATCTGCTTCTATTATTATAAACACATTTCAACAAGTGTTGCTAAAGTGCTAACAATCTGCTTCTATTATTATAAACACATTTCAACAAGTGTTGCTAAAGTGCTAACAATCTGCTTCTATTATTATAAACACATTTCAACAAGTGTTGCTAAAGTGCTAACAATCTGCTTCTATTATTATAAACACATTTCAACAAGTGTTGCTAAAGTGCTAACAATGTGTTCCCTCCAATCTGATGACAAATTAGGAGTAATGTTGAGAAAAGTGTGTGATTCTTGTTCTGGTGTGGTTGCTAAAGCGCTAACTTGATGTGAGCATGCGTACCCGCTTCTGGCTGCATCCCACGATGAGGAAGGTCTCGATGCGGTTCCTCTTCAGGTATGCGTTCCTCTCGCCTCCCGTGCCCGCCTCCACGTGGTAGTCGCCGTTGAGGTAGGCGAGCGTGGCCTCGGTGATGTGGATGCGCCTGCACGGCACACAAAGTTGACGTTATCGCTGAAGCGCGGTGTCTCTGAGGGCGTGGCTCACCCCGCCTCGCCGCCAGCCTCCATCTGATTGGCCAGAGTCACGTCGTTGGACCAGACGTCAAACTGCCACTTCCTGAGGCCCAGCACGCCGCAGTGCACGCGGCCGCTGTGGATGCCCACGCGCATGTTGACGTTGACGCCCGTCACCTCCCTCACCAGCCTGACACACACACAGGTGAGGAACAGGTGTGGCCCATGACGTCATATTAGGGCGGGGCCTTACGAGATGGCTTCGATCATGTCCAAGCCCATCTCCACGCAGCAGTGGGCGTGGTCAGCGCGGGCCTCAGGCAGGCCGGACACGCAGTAGTAGCAGTCGCCCAGGATCTTGATGCGCAGGCAGTGGTTCTCCTGGAGGGGGCGGAGTCAATGTAGGGGGCGGAGTCAATGCTGACAATGAGCGTCCTTTCACAATCAAAAGACCACCAGCAGATCAATAATTCATCAGGGATTTCAAAATAAAAGGCGTACGATGCTATTGATTGTGGTCACTTCATTAGGCACAGCATGCAATAAAACCTTGTGAGGTTTTAATGTTTTTTATCCAACTATTATTATTCAATTACTATTCAACTGTTTTAAGCTATTACTTAACTACATTTAATTCAAGTGTCTTGCACAACTATTAAACTATTTTATTAAGCTGTTTCAAGCTATTAACTTTTTTTAATTCAACTATTCAACTGTTTTTATTAAGCTGTTTTAAGCTATTACTTAACTATTTTTAATTTAAGTGTCTTGCACAACTATTAAACTGTTTTATTAAGCTGTTTTAAGCTATTACCTAACTATTTTTAATTCAACTGTCTTACACAACTATTAAACTGTTTTCATTAAACTGTTTTAAGCTATTACTTAACTAGATTTAATTGAAGTGTCTTACACAACTCTTAAACTGTTTCATTAAACTGTTTCAAGCTATTAACTTTTTTTATTCAACTGTCTTACACAACTAATAAACTGTTTTTATTAAGCTGTTTCAAGCTACTACTTAACTATTTTTAATTCAAGTGTCTTACACAACTATTAAACTGCTTTTTATTAAGCTGTTTTAAGCTACTACTTAACTAGATGTAATTCAAGTGTCTTGCACAACTATTAAACTGTTTTAAGTTATTACTTAACTATTTTTTAATTCAACTATTTTACACAACTATTAAACTGTTTTCATTAAACTGTTTCAAGCTATTAACTATTTTTAATTCAAGTGTCTTACACAACTATTAAACTGTTTTTATTAAGCTGTTTTAAGTTATTACTTAACTATTTCTAATTCAAGTGTCTTACACAACTATTAAACTGTTTTTATTAAGCTGTTTTAAGTTATTACTTAACTATTTTTAATTCAAGTGTCTTACACAACTATTAAACTGTTTTTATTAAGCTGTTTTAAGCTACTACTTAACTATTTTTAATTCAACTGTCTTACACAACTATTAAACTGTTTTTAATCAACTTTTGCAAGCTATTAACTTTTTTTAATTCAACTGTTTTACACAACTATTAAACTGTTTTTATTAAGATGTTACTTAACTATTTTTTAATTCAACTGTTTAACACAACTATTAAGCTGTTTTAAGCTATTACTTAACTATTTTTAATTCAAGTGTCTTACACAACTATTAAACTGTTTTTATTAAGCTGTTTTAAGTTATTACTTAACTATTTTTTAATTCAACTCTTTTACACAACTATTAAACTGTTTTCATTAAACTGTTTCAAGCTATTAACTTTTTTTTATTCAACTGTCTTACACAACTATTAAACTGTTTTTATTAACCTGTTTTAAGCTACTACTTAACTATTTTTAATTCAACTGTCTTACACAACTATTAAACTGTTTTTATTCAACTGTTTCAAGCTATTAACTTTTTTTAATTAAACTGTTTTACACAACTATTAAACTGTTTTTATTAAACTGTTACTTAACTATTTTTTAATTCAACTGTTTTACACAACTGTTAAACTGTTTTTATTAGATGTTTTAAGCTATTACTTAACTTGTTCATGTGTATTATAGTGGCTATAGAACGGGGGTGTGGCCCGTGGGTATGTTTTCAACGACCGTCATTAGCATTGTTATATTAGCATGCTAGCTTTTTTGCTAATTGTGCAGTTGTACACCTCAGTGTCAATTATTTTGTCACCTGACAAATGATACCAGTTAGCATGCTAACATTAGCATGCTGGCTAATTGTGTCGCTATACACCTCAGTCATATTTTGCTATTTGATGCATGCTAGTGTTAGCAGGTTATCATTTGGAGGAAAAAATCAGGTGATATATTTTGGTACTTGGACATGTTATTGTTCGTATTTTAGCACGCTAACATTAACATGCTACATTTTTTTTGACCTAATTCAGTGTCATGTTTGTATTTGACTAATACTAACTGTAAGCATACTTATGTTAGCACTTTAGCATAGTACCGTTAGCATGCTGTTTCTTTACCTGCAGGTGTGTGGTTAGCATGCAAAGTGGGAACATTTCAATTGGACTTTGACTTTTCAGCATTCACATGACATTTCTACCAAATGTGCCATATTTGAGTCCTTTGTAAAAGATGTATATTGTGTAGTGTTTAAAGCAGGGGTCAGCAACCTTTTTGAAAGCAAGAGCTACTTCTTGGGTAGTGATTAATGCGAAGAACTACCAGTTTGATACACACTTAAATAAATTGCCAGAAATAGCCAATTTGCTCAATTTACCTTTAACTCTATATTATTATTAATAATTAATGATGTTTACACTTAATTGAACGGTTTAAAAGAGGAGAAAACACGAAAAAAATGACAATTAAATTTTGAAACATAGTTTATCTTCAATTTCGACTCTTTAAAATTCAAAATTCAACCGAAAAAAAGAAGAGAAAAACTAGCTAATTTGAATCTTTTTGAAAAAATTTAAAAAATAATTTATGGAACATCATTAGTAATTTTTCCTGATTAAGATTAATTTTAGAATTTGGATGACATGTTTTAAATAGGTTAAAATCCAATCTGCACTTTGTTAGAATATATAACAAATTGGACCAAGCTATATTTCTAACAAAGACAAATCATTATTTCTTCTAGATTTTCCAGAACAAAAATTTTAAAAGAAATTCAAAAGACTTTGAAATAAGATTCAAATTTGATTCTACAGATTTTCTAGATTTGCCAGAATAATTTTTTTGAATTTTAATCATAAGTTTGAAGAAATATTTCACAAATATTCTTCGTTGAAAAAACAGAAGCTAAAATGAAGAATTAAATTAAAATGTATTTATTATTCTTTACAATAGAAAATAAAAAAAATACTTGAAGATTGATTTAAATTGTCAGGAAAGAAGAGGAAGGAATTTAAAAGGTAAAAAGGTATATGTGTTTAAAAATCCTAAAATCATTTTTAAGGTTGTATTTTTTATCTAAAATTGTCTTTCTGAAAGTTATAAGAAGCAAAGTAAAGAAATTAATTTATTTATTTAAACAAGTGAAGACCGAGTCTTTAAAATATTTTCTTGGATTTTCAAATTCTATTTGAGTTTTGTCTCTTAGAATTAAAAATGTCGGGCAAAGCGAGACCAGCTTGCTAGTAAATAAATACAATTTAAAAAATAGAGGCAGCTCACTGGTAAGTGCTGCTATTTGAGCTATTTTTAGAACAGGCCAGCGGTCTACTCATCTGGTCCTTACGGGCTACCTGGTGCCCGCGGGCACCACGTTGGTGACCCCTGGTTTAAAGTGTGTGTTTCCTCACTGCCGCCAGCTTGTTGAGTCCTTTGTAAAAGATGTATATTGTGTAGTGTTTAAAGTGTGTGTTTCCTCACCGCCGCCAGCTTGTCAAAGCGAGCAAAGAGCTCATTGAGCGTCATCACCAGCTCCTGAGCCGTGCACTGAGACGCCAGGCTGGTGAAACCCTCGATGTCAGCGAACAGAATGCTGCACAAAACACAAACAACAACAAAATAAGCACACAACCTTTAAGTTCAAGTCACACACACACACATATATATATATATATATATGTGTGTGTGTATCTATATATACAGTATATATACACATATATATACTGATGGAAGCAGATCAGAATCATATTGCTTGGATTGGAGTGTCCTTGAGTAGACAGGCAGAGCGCTGTTGAGACTGCCATAACATTCCTAAGATAAGGAGCACAGGGCAGTGCTGAGCTTGGGGGGACAGGAGGTGGAGGGGAGACCGAGCTAGACCGGGCAAGGGGAACGCTGGTGTGCTGGATTGGTCTCACGGTTGTCCTCTAAGCTTGGAGAATAAACCACAAAATACCAATTACTGCCTGTTAATTGAATATAAACATCAGCTTATGTGCCATAAAAAGAATCTGGGAGAAACTAGCAATTTGAATTCCCCATTGGAGGAATGCTGGTCAACGCAACAATACATATACTGTATATACATATACACATATATATACATACATATATATATATATACACACACACACATATATATACATACATATATACATATATATATATATATATATATATATATATATATATATATATATATATATATATATATATATATATATATATAAATAAATTGGAAGGCAACAACAGCGCCTCCTTGCCACAGCCGCTGGAATAAAGATGTTGTGTGAAAGTGAAGAGGACTATGCTGACATTCAAAAGTTGTTCTGCAGAGTTTCAAGAACTTTGAACCCCAATTGAAAAGTGTGTGGTTGATGAGCCTTTTGTTCCAGGAATGCAGCTGTCTGCAGTTTATGTTGACATCTGTTCCTTTACTCAATATTATTATTATATATTTCTTTATTTTACTTGTTGGATTTGATGGTGTCAATTGTTGTTGTCTAACAATCTATAAACATTTCAAGAAATAAAAAATATTACAATTTAAGATGTTTCTGTCCAACTATTATAGCTTTTGAAGTTCTTATATGTTAGTATTCATAACTAGTACCCACTTTGTCCAAACCTGTCTCAATATTTGTGCTCCTAAATGGTTTTGTCTATTATACTTTTTAAAGTTGTTAACGTTTTAGTTATCAACATGTAATTAACGTGTTATTAATCCTAACTAGTCCCCAACTATGTCAACATTTCCCATTTGTTTGTGCTGGAAAATGTTTGGTGCAACTATTCCAGTTGGAAGTTCTTTGGATGGTATTAATTAGTGTTATGAATCATAAGCAGCCCTCCTACTTTGTCAAATCCTCCCCAATCAAAAATGGTTTTCTAGTTATTAACAATTGATGATTAATAACCAGCTCCATTAAACGTTTATAAGACAAAATATTATAATAATTAGACCTAAAATGTTTGCGGAACAAACGATGGGGACACGTTTGGGGAGATTTTGACAAGGTAAGGGGGGGTTGGTTATGAATCATAACTTGTTAATAACTTATAAACTGTAATAGTTAAACCCAGACATTTTCCAGCACAAACACAAGGGTTAAGTTTGAGGAGATTGTGACATAGTTGGGGACTAATTATGAATAATAACACATTAATGACATGTTAATAACATAACACCATACAATGCTAACTGAAACTCTATAATAGTTACACCAACAGTGTTTGCAGGACTAACCATTGGGACTGGTTTAGGAAAGTTATGATTAATAACACGTTAATTACACATTAATGACATTAACTATAATAGGTAGACAAAAACAATGATTAGGACTGGTCTGGTCTGGGGAGATCTATTTATGATTAATAATATTTAATTACACATTAATAACAACAACTTTAATAGGTAAACAACAAACAAATGATTGGGACTAGTTTAGGAAGGTTTTTGACAAGGTGGGGTCAAGTTATGATTAATAATAGTTAATTACACATTATTAACATAAAACGTTAACATAAAAACTATATAGAGGTAAAAAAAACAATTGGGACTTGTTTGGGGAGATCTGGACAGGGTGTGGTCTAGTTATGATTAGTAATAGTTAATTACACAAGGTGTGGTCTAGTTAAGATTAGTAATAGCTAACTCCACAAGGTGTGGTGTAGTTATGATTAGTACTAGTTAATTGCACTAGGTGTGGTGTAGTTATGATTAGTACTAGTTAATTGCACAAGGTGTGGTCTAGTTATGATTAGTACTAGTTAATTGCACAAGGTGTGGTCTAGTTATGATTAGTACTAGTTAATTGCACTATGTGTGGTCTAGTTATGATTAGTACTAGTTAATTGGACAATATGTGGTGTAGTTATGATTAGTACTAGTTAATTGCACACAGTTTGGTGTAGTTATGATTAGTACTAGTTATGTGCACTAGGTGTGGTGTAGTTATGATTAGTAATAGTTAATTCCACAAGGTGTGGTCTAGTTATGATTAGTACTAGTTAATTGCACTAGGTGTGGTGTAGTTATGATTAGTAATAGTTAATTCCACAAGGTGTGGTGTAGTTATGATTAGTACTAGTTAATTGCACTAGGTATGGTGTAGTTCTGATTAGTAACAGTTAATTGCATCAGGTGTGGTGTAGTTATGATTAGTACTAGTTAATTGCACTAGGTGTGGTGTAGTTATGATTAGTACTAGTTAATTGCACTAGGTGTGGTGTAGTTATGATTAGTACTAGTTAATTGCACTAGGTGTGGTGTAGTTATGATTAGTAATAGTTAATTGGACAATATGTGGTGTAGTTATGATTAGTACCAGTTAATTGCACTAGGTGTGGTGTAGTTATCATTAGTACTAGTTAATTGCACTAGGTGTGGTGTAGTTATGATTAGTACTAGTTAATTGCACTAGGTGTGGTGTAGTTATGATTAGTACTAGTTAATTGGACAATCTGTGGTGTAGTTATGATTAGTACCAGTTAATTGCACTAGGTGTGGTGTAGTTATGATTAATTGCACTAGGTGTGGTGTAGTTATGATTAATAATAGATAATTGCACTAGGTGTGGTGCAGTTATGATTAATTGCACTAGGTGTGGTGTAGTTATGATTAATTGCACTAGGTGTGGTGTAGTTATGATTAATTGCACCAGGTGTGGTGTAGTTATGATTAATTGCACTAGGTGTGGTGTAGTTATGATTAATTGCAGCAGGTGTGGTGTAGTTATGATTAATTACACTAGGTGTGGTGTAGTTATGATTAATTGCACCAGGTATGGTGTAGTTATGATTAATTGCACTAGGTGTGGTGTAGTTATGATTAATTGCAGCAGGTGTGGTGTAGTTATGGTTAATTGCACTAGGTGTGGTGTAGTTATGATTAATTGCACTAGGTGTGGTGTAGTTATGATTAATTGCAGCAGGTGTGGTGTAGTTATGATTAATTGCACTAGGTGTGGTGTAGTTATGATTAATTGCACTAGGTGTGGTGTAGTTATGATTAATTGCAGCAGGTGTGGTGTAGTTATGATTAATTGCACTAGGTGTGGTGTAGTTATGATTAATTGCACTAGGTGTGGTGTAGTTATGATTAATTGCAGCAGGTGTGGTGTAGTTATGATTAATTGCACTAGGTGTGGTGTAGTTATGATTAATTGCACTAGGTGTGGTGTAGTTATGATTAATTGCACCAGGTGTGGTGTAGTTATGATTAATTGCAGCAGGTGTGGTGTAGTTATGATTAATTGCACTAGGTGTGGTGTAGTTATGATTAATTGCAGCAGGTGTGGTGTAGTTATGATTAATTGCAGCAGGTGTGGTGTAGTTATGATTAATTGCACTAGGTGTGGTGTAGTTATGATTAATTGCACTAGGTGTGGTGTAGTTATGATTAATTGCACCAGGTGTGGTGTAGTTATGATTAATTGCAGCAGGTGTGGTGTAGTTATGATTAATTGCACTAGGTGTGGTGTAGTTATGATTAATTGCACTAGGTGTGGTGTAGTTATGATTAATTGCACTAGGTGTGGTGTAGTTGCTACCTGACGTTGTCGTGCTTCTGGATGTAGATCTTGTGGAACATCATGTCCTCCTGCTTGGCGTTGATGTCGGCCTTCATCTCCATGGCGACGTGGCGAGGAAGCACGGAGAGCAGCAGACGTTCCTGCCGGGACAAATATTAGTGGGCGTGACCCCGGCCGGAAGCTCAGTGAGGTTGTCACATCACCTGCTGCTGGTTCTCCCTCTGAGAGTGCAGGCGCGCCTGGATGCACTCTCTGGTCTCCTGGAAGGCCTGCCTCTGGGAGCCCTCAGCGGGGTAGTGAGTGCACACACCCACCATGTTGCTGCACCAGAAGATCAGCACGTTGGACACCACCTGCACCAATGACACCATATTCAAGAACTGATCACGTTGCAGGCCACATTGAATCACGTTGCAGGCCACGACTGACATGAAATACCACTTTAAATGACATTAAAATACCAATGATTGTCACACACACACTAGGTGTGGCCAAATTATACTCTGCATTTGACCCATCACCCTTGATCACCCCCTGGGAGGTGAGGGGAGCAGTGAGCAGCAGCAGTGGCCGCGCCCGGGAATCATTTTTGGTGATTTAACCCCCAATTCCAAGCCTTGATGCTGAGTGCCAAGCAGGGAGGTAATGGCTCCCATTTTTATAGTCTTTGGTATGACTCAACCGGGGTTTGAACTCACAAAGTACCCATCACAGGGCGGACACTCTAACCACTAGGCCACTGAGCTGGCAGGCCACATTGACTAATGTGACACTGAATGACGTAATAGGCCACATTGAATGATGTATTAGGCCACATTGACTAATGTGACACTGAATGACGTAATAGGCCACATTGAATGATGTATTAGGCCACATTGACTAATGTGACACTGAATGATGTAATAGGCCACTTCAATGACGTGGCAGGCCACATTGACTAATGTGACACTGAATGATGTAATAGGCCACATAGAATGATGTAATAGGCCACATAGAATGATGTATTAGGCCACATTGACTAATGTGACACTGAATGATGTAATAGGCCACATAAAATGATGTAATAGGCCACATAAATGCTGTAACAGGCCACAGTGAATGATGTGGCGGGCCAGATTTGGGCCTTTTGGTATTCTACTAATACTAACTGTGAGTATGCTAATGTTAGCATGAGCATGCTAGTTCATTTTGCTTATATTTGTGTTACCTGACACTGTCTGGCCAGCGTGCTAACTGTTAGCATTCCAGTTGCACTTTGGCTCACAAAGATGTGAGTAGTGGTGGAACAGCCCTGCTTTAGTGGCACATACATAAGTACATACATAAGTACATACATAAGTACATACATAAGTACATACATAAGAACATACATGAGCACATACATAAGTACATACATAAGCACATACATAAGTACATACATAAGTACATACATAAGCACATACATAAGTACATACATAAGTACATACATAAGCACATACATAAGTACATACATAAGCACATACATAAGCACATACATGAGCACATACATAAGTACATACATGAGCACATACATAAGCACATACATAGGCACATACATAAGCACATACATAAGCACATACATGAGCACATACATAAGTACATACATGAGCACATACATAAGCACATACATAAGCACATACATAAGTACATACATAAGTACATACATGAGTACATACATGAGCACATACATAAGCACATACATAGGCACATACATAAGCACATACATAAGCACATACATGAGCACATACATAAGTACATACATGAGCACATACATAAGCACATACATAAGCACATACATAGGCACATACATAAGCACATACATAAGCACATACATGAGCACATACATAAGTACATACATGAGCACATACATAAGCACATACATAAGCACATACATAGGCACATACATAAGCACATACATAAGTAGACACGTGAGAGCTAGCTAGCTGCAGTTGACAGGATCATCATAACGTGTCTACTTCAAGTGGAGCGCAGCACAAAAAGGAGAAGAGAAGCAGCAGCATCCCTCCCTCCCTCCCTCCCCCGCGCTGCCATGGCAACAACAAGCATCACTTCAAGTCTTGCAACAGGTCAACACAAACATAATTATTCTATTAATATATCAGCTCTTATTTGGAAGGACAGCTACACATGACTTCTATTTATTACCACTCTATTGTTGTTGTTGTTGTTGCGTCACATGATCACTAATCACTAATACTCCATGCTGCACGACACTATTAGGTACACTGCAACCTGCCTCTTCCAATACTTCATTAATATCATATATATATACATATACATACATAATATACATACATAATATACATACATAATATATATATATATATATATATATATATATATATATATATATATATATATATATATATATATATACATATATATATATACACATAAACATATATATATACATATATATACATATATACACACGTGTGTATATACATATATCTACACACACACATATTCCCACAAGGTTGGGAGCATGGGATTGTCCAAAATGTGTTGATATTCTTTCACTGGAACTAAGGGGCCAAGCCCAACTCCTGAAAAACAATCCCACACCATAATTCCTCCTCCACCATATGTCACACTTGGCACAATGCAGTGTGAAATGTAGCGTTCTCCTGGCAACCTCCAAAGCCAGACTGGTCCATCAGATGTAAAAGTGTGATTCATCAGTCCAGAGAAGGAGTCTCTACTGCTCTAGAGTCCAGTGGTGATGTCCTTTACACCACTGCATCCCACACTTTGCATTGGACTTGGCGATGTATGGCTTAGATGCAGCAGTTCTGCCATGGAAACCCATTCCATGAAGCTCTCTGCGTACTGTACGTGGGCTAATGGGAAGGTGACATGAAGTTTGGAGCTGTGTAGCAAGTGACTAGTCTTTGCACTATGCTGACCTCTCTGGCAGTTTACCTGGCCTACCACTTGCTGGCTGACTTGCTGTTGTTCACAACTTTTCTTATAATAAAGTGGACTTTGGAATATTTAGGAGCCAGGAAATTTCACGACTGGATTTGTTGCACAGTAATGAAATAATGAAGTAGAAAAAATGGCATGTAAAAATAATAAATGGATTGTTTATTTTCACTTTGGTAAAATTGGGCAAATTTTGTCAAATGATTTCCGTGAAAATGTTTGTTCTGTTTTTTTGTTTTTTTTTGTGGCCATGTCATTTCAGAAGGCCTGGTGGGTTTGCACTCTCCAGAACTGGACTATACAAAGGAGAACAAGTGAATAATATGGAATTATTGAGCTCATGAGTTAAGAATATTAGCCAGAGTGTTTGTTTGTCAAGTTGCCTCGTGGATCTTCAGGCAGGCCAAACATTCCTGGGATCTAAACCTGGAAGAACACGGGGCCTGCAGAAGAGGCCACAAAGTAAAGCCGTGAGTGGACCACGACAGTGAGCACTGTGTTGATGCAGGTCATGTGCAGACAAGAGGATCAGAGTCTCTCACATGAGCAACAAAGCTGCTGCAAAAAAGTGACTAAAAAACCTCTTTCTCGCTGCATGTCGAGTCCGCACAAAAACCATGGACTGGATTCGGTCAGGAACTTCAACAACGTACACATATTTGGCCTTAACAATCCTTGTACAAGACAACAACACATCTTTTTCTTTCTTATGCATTCTAAACCGTAAATAAAAGCTAGCAAATGTCAGCTAACAATGCAAGTAATGGGATTATCTTTATTCCGTCTATAAAGTGGCCTTTAGAGACTACTTCTTCCCCTCCATGTCCCTGACTAAAGAGGCTGCAGCTAGCATGATCTCATACTTGCTCTGCGCTGCTTCTCCAGTTGGACTTTGTCTCCAGTCTGCTCTTAATATTTGCACATTTTGTAGATGGCTGTCAGTGGGTATATCTGGGATATAGAAAAGTTACGTCCACATCACAGACATGCTGACAATGGCTTGATTCTAGCGCTGTTTCTGTGGTCAAAGTACACCACTTATCAATAGTGCACAAATAGTAGGCAATATCAATCAATTCATACTGTAACCACCTGCTGGTGTTAATGTTTTATCTTCCTGTGGTTTGCATTTGAACAAACAGGGTTAGGGAAAGCGGACTGGCGCAGAATGAGGAAGTGTTGAAGTGTTGTAAAGCACGGAGACTAAAAGTGTGTGCACGGGAGGTAACACCTGTTGGAATTGCGCCGGTTGTTAGCATACGATTGGCAATACAAGCTAAAAATAGCGTCAGACTTTGTGTGACCTCTTCTAGAAGCTACATTACATTATAGTATTTTAATTTGTTTTCACATTTAAAAAAAAAAAGGATTTTCAAGTTGTGGCAGCCATGAATTGACGGTGCACCACCTTGCCTTACATTAAGGGGAACCCTTGCATATATACACACACACACACACACACACACACACACACACATACAGTGGGGCAAAAAAGTATTTAGTCAGCCACCCATTGATTGTCAATGGGTGGCTGACTAAATACTTTTTTGCCCCACTGTATATACACATACATATATACACACACACATATATACATAACAAGAGGGTGATCAATCAACATCTCTTTTTTATCCAAACAATACAACAACAACAGCAGCAAACTCAACCATCAGCTTGCGTGCACACACGAAACGGTGCTCTCCAAAACATTAACAACAATGTTGCTACAATAAAAAACAAACAATGGACAATTATTTTTGTGCACACTGAGTTTTGAAGCGGTAAACAAGCAATGGCTCCCCCTTAAGGTCACCGCTAGCATTAGCACAAACTAGCAGTGTGAGGCGATCCTTCATGGGCTTGTGTCCCGGTAGTGCAGGGGTCACCAACGCGGTGCCCGCGGGCACCAGGTAGCCCGTAAGGACCAGATGAGTAGCCCGCTGGCCTGTTCTAAAAATAGCTCAAAGAGCAGCACTTACCAGTGAGCTGCCTCTATTTTTTAAATTGTATTTATTTACTAGCAAGCTGGTCTCGCTTTGCCCGACATTTTTAATTCTAAGAGAGACAAAACTCAAATAGAATTTGAAAATCCAAGAAAATATTTTAAAGACTTGGTCTTCACTTGTTTAAATACATTCATTAACTTTTTTACTTTGCTTCTTATAACTTTCAGAAAGACAATTTTAGAGAAAAAATACAACCTTAAAAATGATTTTAGGATTTTTAAACACATATACCTTTTTACCTTTTAAATTCCTTCCTCTTCTTTCCTGACAATTTAAATCAATGTTCAAGTAAATTTACTTTTTTTATTGTAAAGAATAATAAATACATCTTAATTTAATTCTTCATTTTAGCTTCTGTTTTTTCGACGAAGAATATTTGTGAAATATTTCTTCAAACTTATTATGATTAAAATTCAAAAAAATAATTCTGGCAAATCTAGAAAATCTGTAGAATCAAATTTAAATCTTATTTCAAAGTCTTTTGAATTTCTTTTAAAATTTTTGTTCTGGAAAATCTAGAAGAAATAATGATTTGTCTTTGTTAGAAATATAGCTTGGTCCAATTTGTTATATATTCTAACAAAGTGCAGATTGGATTTTAACATATTTAAAACATGTCATCAAAATTCTAAAATTAATCTTAATCAGGAAAAATTACTAATGATGTTCCATAAATAATTTTTTTATTTTTTCAAAAAGATTCGAATTAGCTAGTTTTTTTTCTTTCTTTTTTTCGGTTGAATTTTAAAGAGTCGAAATTGAAGATAAACTATGTTTCAAAATTTAATTGTCATTTTTTTCGTGTTTTCTCCTCTTTTAAACCATTGAATTAAGTGTAAACATCATTAATTATTAATAATAACATAGAGTTAAAGGTAAATTGAGCAAATTGGCTATTTCTGGCAATTTATTTAAGTGTGTATCAAACTGGTAGCCCTTCACATTAATCACTACCCAAGAAGTAGCTCTTGCTTTCAAAAAGGTTGGTGACCCCTGCGGTAGTGCCTTCTACTTGGCTGTATTAAAAAAGGTCCCCTCTGGCATATTTTTTCCAAAAGAGTCCAGTCTTAGCACAGTTAAAGACTTGCCTTCGCCCATAAAATCCTTCAAGTCCTTGGTTAAAAACTCCTCTGCAGCAGCTCGCAGCCTCGCCACGCCGCTGAAAGTGTCTCGCCTTAGCTTGTTCTTCTGTGCTGCTTCCAACATGCTCACTTTTAGACATCCAGTCTACAGTTTTTTTGCCGTGGTCTTGTACGTTCTCTCCGTCCTTGTGGATATATTTGACCCCTGTGGCAAAGTCAGCAACCATATAAACGTCCTTATTCAAAACGCTCACCTTTTTCTTCTATATTTGCCAGCCAAATCATCATTGCTGTACTCCTCGCAAATAGTCCTTTCTAAGTCCACAGCTAATCCCTCCTTCTTTCCAGGCTGCTTTGTTGGCTTTTTGGGGGCCATATCCAATAACAAAATAGACTAAACTTGGTGAATGGTGAGAAAAGACACTCTGATAAGTAATGGACTGCGTAAACAAGATGTGACGTAGCCTCTCTGAAACATGCTAATAAAAGGGGTTTGTAAATCCAGGTTTGACTATATTACCAAGAACATAGAATAGAATAGAATAGAATAGAAAGTACTTTATTGATCCCTGGGGGAAATTCAGCACCACAGTTCGCTCACAATAGACAATAAACACTTTGGTATTTTTTTTACATGTGAATAATATAAATACAGTCTATTATACAGCATTATTCACATGTGAAAACAAATACATTAACAGTCAAAAGGAACATATATATATATATATATATATATATATACATATATATATACATATATATACATATATATATACATATATATATATATATATATATATATATATATATACATATATACATATATACATATATATATATACACACATACATATATATATATACATATATACATATATATATATATACACACATATATATATACACATATATATATATATACACATATATATATACACATATATACATATACATATATACATACACATATATACATACATATACACATATATATATATACATATACATATATATATACATATACATATACATATACACACACATATACATATACACACACACACATATATATACATATATATATATATATATATATATATATATATATATATATATATATATATATATATATATATATATATATATATATATATATATATATATATATATATATATATATATATATATATATATATAAACATATAAAACATGTCCAGCACGAGACCCTTCAACCCTACTAACAGAATGTTTTGGAGACAATTCGCTCGGAGAGAAGAGAGAACGTTCTGGGCTCTTCTAAAAATTCTAAAATGTAGTGGGTGTGGCTTATATAGCGGTGCGTTCTATCATCCGATAGTTTATTTCAAACTTGTTTATAGCTAAATAAGTAATGAACGCACGAAGATTCCTGCTGATATGATAACGGTTCAAAGCTCCAATATCAATCTGGTGTGAGAAGTGTAAAAGAGCCCTGCTAGCAGTGAGCACTCAGCAGAAGTCTTTTTTTTAAAACAAGAGGAAATGTGTTGCTAGGCGACCAGAGCACGCGGTTGCCGGCTCACAGGGGAATGTGTTTGGACTTCCCGGTGAGCCTTCAGGGCGCTTCAAAGGACTGACATCAGCGAGTCAACCATGTCTTTCATGTCATCGCTGGCATGACAAAAATCCATGACTTTTAGTTGAAATATATCTCATTAGCTAACTCGCTAGCAGAAAGCAAGCTAACAGACCATGTAAACATACTTTCAAAATGATGTCAAGTATCCAAATCTATTATTTTTTAGGTTGAAATGAATACATTGAGCTAAAATAGTGGCATAAAAGGCTAGCATGGTAATGTTAGCATGATAGCATAGGAAAAGTTAGCAGACTTCTAATATGGCGCCAAGCATCAAAAGACATTTCTTGGTTTCAATGAATAAAATTGGCAAAAATGGTAGCATAAGACTTTAGCATGCTGATGTTACCATGGCAACATAAGCAAAGTTAACATCCTTCTAAGATGGTGCCAAGCATCAAAAGCATTTACAATCATATAAATGAAATGAGTGAGAATGCTAACATGCTAACATAAGACGTTAACATATTTCTTAGACATCACAAAGTATCAAAATCTAACACTTAAGTTTAAACGTAAGAAATTTGCTAAAATACTAGAATAGAACTTTAGCACGCTAACATTAGTTTGCTAACATAACAGTAAACATTCTTGAAATATCCTGCTAAGTGTCAAAATCCATGATTTTTAACTTTAAATATGTCTAATTAGCTTTTGCTAAAGCATGCTAACAATACAAACATAAGAGTTGAAATACTTTAAAATGACAACAGCCTCCAGGGACAAAACAACAACCTCAGCAACGACTAGCAGCACTCCTTTCTGCAGTGGCAGTGCTGTCTGTCATTAATTAGTATAGATTTGTATTTTGTTTTGCCATATTTTATATTGTTGCAGCTTATTGTACTTTGACAACGTGTCATTCTACAAACTTTTTTAAATTAAAATCAACTCGCAACAAACGTAGCATCTTCTGATGTTATCAAATGTAGTCGTGTTTACCAACAGTAATATATCAGTTTTAAGCATTTTTTTTGTGTCATAAAAATATCAATATGGCCCCTGCAAGATGTTTTTCAGCTGTGGGGGCCTCAGCATTACTCAGTTGTAATACACTTTTCCACCACTTATGGCAGTAAAGACAATATCAAACAAACAGAAGAAGTCTGGAGCTTAAGTCCTTGAGACATTTAAGCGCAAAAATGATGACAAATGGTGAAGCTGTTTTCATCTGCGCTTTAATTTAATTGACAGTTTAAGAAACATTATTAGTTGAGTTGTATGTAAACGTCTTTTTCGTCATGCGAGTGCCTTCTTATGCAGTATATTTACTTATTTTACTAATCAGCCTGACCTCAGCCTCAGCTTTGTGTGTTTAATAAATACAAATATTTGTGATTAACATGCTCACATATCATTTAGCAATAAACTGTAAGGATGTTAAATAGAATGATCAAATACGATCAAAATCGAGAGTAAGATTACTAACTCAGAGTTAATATTTGAGAGGGCCCGTGTAGTGGAAAAGTTGGGCCCCGAGGTGAAAAAGCTCTGAAATAGGGTATTCAAATTGCAATAATAAAACTAATAGTACTAAATAATTCCACAAAAGCAAAAAGCATTGGCTTTTATTTCCTGAGTTTTGCCAACAATAACGAAAACACAACACAATGTTGTGGTGGCAAAAATCTAATCACTGCCGTATTGACCATACTAGACTTGTTTCATTGTGGTCTGTACTTGTATCGATCCAGAGCTGCAGCTTAACGGTTAGCTATGCCTTTTTGTATCTGTGCAGAGTAGCATGTTTAGCTAGTCATTTTCCACGCGTCCTCCAGTGATAATGCTACTTGTAACAATCTTACTTTATTCACTGTGGAGGGACATTAGCCTCTCGCTCGTTAAACTTATTTTGGAGGTGAAAAGAGCCTGCAAAAGGGGCCAAACGATGGAGGTCCAGGTGGGGTCCTACCTGCTTCCAGAGGAAGGGGTCCAGGGCGTTCTGCATCCAGGAGAGGGCCACATGCACGGCGGACAGCAGCAGGCCGGTGACGACGGCGGCTCGCATCCTGACGGGCAGCAGCGTGTAGACGACGTGGATGAAGAAGACGGTCCACCAGATGCCCTCAGAGGCGCTGCGGGGTCGGACCATCAGCACGCCCACCACCTGCACCACCAGGACCAGCAGGATGAGCACGTAGCAGACCAGCCACATGTGGTCCTGATGGAAGCCGCTGCGGTTGCACGCCACCATGAGGGCCAGCGTCAGGAAGATGGCCCCGGAGAAGACCACCACGTAGGGCACGCTGGGGCTGGGCGTCCCGGCCGAGCAGTGGAAGACCAGCATGACGGTGAAGACCAGGACCAGCACCGCCATCAGCATGGTCAGGCTGCTCTGGTTGAGGCGGAAGAAGTAGCGCTGGTAAAGCCGCTCCAGGTTGTCCGAGCGGAACTTCTTGGAGCTGAAGACGCGCATGACGCCGCTCCAGCAGGCCGCCGCAGAGAGGCTGAGCTCGGCCACCTCCGCGTCCTGCCGCCGCTCCTCCTCCTCCGCCGCCGCCGCCGACTTGGCTCGCAGCTCCTCGCCGTGCTCCTGCCACGCCGAGCGGGAGCGGAAGCTGACCCGGCTGACGGTGGTCTGCACCGGCCGGCGGCGGTCCGGGTCATCGTCGTCCTTCCAGCGGCTGTTCAGCCGCCTGGCCGAGTACGGACGGCCGTTCACCGCCGACTCGGACTCCCCCCAGGCGGACCTGTGCTCGGGCCCGCCGGCACCGGGGGGGCTCACGCTGTTGGATCTGGACATGGTCGACCCTTGGGTTGGCTCAAAAACACTCTTTTACATTTAAACACAAACATTCATTCGAAATGTGCGTTCATCCGAGGGAAAATCAATCCAAGACACCGGGGACCTCGGTGCTCCTCTGGCGGGATATCATTAGCTTCAGGTGGGTTCATTGGGCCCAATTAGGAGCCATCCAGGGGGAGCCTCGCTGCTCGCTCCCCGGAGACATGTTCACCTCGGCGGGGGAGGAGAGAGTAGATGCCATGGCGGTCATTTGGCCGCGCACACGCACGGAGAAAGCAGCGTGGGCTCAGCTCGGCGTCGACATCACAGCTCAAGTACTTGGCTCCGGTGCGGTGGCGGCTCTCGGCTCTCAGCACGCCGGCAAACAGCGTCTCTTGCCCGGCTAGCCAACATGTGAAGCTTCGGTCGTTGTTAGCTTACAGCCGGACGTCGCCCCTCCCGCCGCTTCGATGGGGGTCCGTAAAAAGGGCGGGGCTACTTAGACACACGCTGCCATTGGATGGCGAGGTTGTCCGTCTGGCAGTGGGCGGGGCTTGATGCACAGCTGGCTGGGCAACACACAATCATTGCGAGGCCTTATCAACTTCCATCCATCCATTTCCTACCGCTTGTCCCTTTCTTGTTATCACTTATAAAAAAAAAAAAATACTGCAATTTGGTGGCGACTTGTCCAGGGTGTACCCCGCCTACCGCCTGAATGCTGCTGAGATAGGCTCCAGCAACCCCAAAAGGGACAAGCGGTATAAAATGAAGTTATAAAAAGAAGTCATTAAAGCAGAAATCAAAGCAGGCATTTTGATATTTCTTATTTTCAAATCCAATACAATAACTATATTTTTGTTAACCTTTAGGGCCCCCCCTCAAGTTTGGTCCCAGAAGGGTCTCAGTCACAAAAATGTTAAAAATAAGTATTTTTTATTTTTATTTACACTTAAATCTTCTAGATCAACTTCAGATCTGTCGATTTAAAGTTTTTTTTTTTTTTGCCTTTTTATTAAAGAGAACACGTTTTTATGGTAAAAACAACAAAGATGAATATTTAATGTGGTGTGATTGGAGCTTTAAATAGGTCAATAATTCATAACATTAATTTGAGTTTATCATCATTTTTGATCAATGACGGTTAAAAAAAAAATCCACTAAAATTCTCGATTCAGTTTTTCATGACAAACAAATATGCAATGTTTTCCCCACCAATATTTCAAAGTGGGATATTTGGTGTAATTGGAGCATTAAATAGGTCAATAATTCATCAGAACATTGATTTTGATTCATTATTATTTTTTGAGCAATTAGGGTTTCTAAAAAAATGGCACTGAAGTTCACAGATCCAAATGGGTCCCACTCATAAAAGTGTTAAAAATTAAGTCATAGATTATTTTATATTTTTCAACCTATAATCTCTATAAAAACTTCAGATCGATTTGTCGATTCTAAGTCATTTTTCAAAATATTTTTTGTCTTTTTGTTTTATGCCTTTAGTGTCATAGAAAACCTGTTTTTAATGCCAAACACACAAAAATATGCAATATTTTCCCCAAAAAATATTCCAAAGTGGAATATTTGAGGTAATCGGAGCTTTAAATAGGTCAATAAATTATAACATTGATTTTGATTCATTATTTTTTTTTGTGTGCAATTAGGGTTTTTAAAAAATGCCACTGAAGTTCAAAAGGGTCCCACTCATAAAAGTGTTAAAAATAAAGTCATACAATATTTTCCATTTTTCAACCTATAAATCTGTATAAAAACTTCAGATTGATTTGTTGATAAGTTTTTATCATTTTTGGGGGGGCTTTTTGTTTTATGCCTTTTTTGTCATAGAAAACTGAAGTTTTTCATTCCAAAGTCACCAAAACATGCAATATTTTCCCCAAAAATATTTCAAAGTGGAATATTTGATGTAATTAGAGCCTTAAGCAGGTCAATAAATTATACATTGATTTTGATTCATTATTATTTTCTAAGCAAAGACAGCTTTAAAGAAAAAAAAACTGTCAGCTTTGTGTAATTAGTAATCATTGTAACTTTTTCTTGTTACATTTCACCTGTTTGCTCTTTTATTACACTTTTTTTGTAATATTCGTTTCAGAATTATCTGCGTGCCGCACTTTGGACACCAGTGTGTTAAAGTAATAGGTTTAATGCACATCATCAGGTACACGTTCTACCGGAACATAAGAATTAAAGGGAGATTTATACATGGATAAATGCAGGTTTGTAATGAAGGAGTGGCATCACTATTAAATATATCTCAACATGGTCAGTGGGATTGAATGAAAGCATAAATGACAACGACTAGAGTCACGTTTCAGTTCACACACTTTTATGACAAATTCACTAAGCTCACGTACCAAATGAGTCCAACTATTGTGAGCAAAACACAACATTGTGCTTTTCTGTCCAACACCTTTTAACTTCCTGAATGGACTTTTCATCTAGAAAACGTGGAATTTCCCACATCTTGTTGTTGCCGGCTAGCTGCTGGCAGGAAATAATATGCTTTAAGAAATGCTACCTTGTATCAAGTTGTCAGGAGCAGGCCTTCAGGGTCAAACAGTGCAAGTCAGGACTAAGAGGGACAAAAGGAGCGGGGAAACTACTTAGCTGTTCACATCGTGTTCCTGATGTGGAGCCGGGTTACGAGTGTTGGGTGTTTTGTGGCAAACCATGGGATCAAAGTTTGGCGCCAGGCCACGCCCACATCCCGTGGCGTAGGGAAAAATTCCTTTGCAATTTATGCCGGCCCTTCTCTCTAGTACGTGTCACTTTAACCACGCCTCATTTGGTCCGAGTCCCCAGGACCAGCTCGTTAAAATATGGCCCTTGTGTGGCCTGGAAATGGAAAGCAAGATGGCCGACCTGATGTTTACGTGCGTCCTGCCATGACAGACGTCGACTATATTTATTCAAGTCGTCAAGGGGGCGCTAGAGAGTCCATGTTTGGGACACTAAACATATCAAATGATGCTTGTTGAGGCCCTCCAAAGTAGTCAAGGGAGCAAGAGGGCCAATCACAGATAAAAGCTAAATATTACAGCCAGGGAGGCAAAAAGTGTGTGAAAGAGTTAACTAAAGAGGGGTTCTACTTGAAGGAAGCCGTGTTTCCATCAGTGCATCTTTAGCTGCGACACAGCTGGACTTCATCAAGAGAACTGAAAAGAATCCAAAAGCAAACAAACCCTGGGAGGACAAGAAGAAATCAACTGGTCCATTTAGTTTGGTCCACTTCCTGTTTGCTGCCACGTGTGAGGCGTCACTCCACTTTGCTGCAGTCGCCCGCGTGGCCCAGAACCTTCTTCCTCTGTCGCACCATGTGGAAGTACAGCTGGGGGAACACTGCACACACAACTTACACTTACACAAACTTTAATGATCCACAAGGGAAATTGTTCCACACAGTAGCTCAGTTACAAGGATGGAAAGTGGAAGGATGGAAAGGACAATGCAGATATAAATAGACTAAATATAGCGATATAAAATATAACATATATACGAATATATACATCATGTGTACAGTATATTATATATACAGATATATTATATTATGTCTATAACATATACACAATATACAACAATTACCATGTACAATATTACAGTATATGTACATGTTGGGGCACATGGACACAACACTGTGGGGCATGTAGACACAACACTGTGGGGCGACCAGCAGCTTGATTGCTGTTTCTCCATGTACTTATTACACAGAGTACTTACTACACAGTGTACTTACTACACCGTGTACTTACTACACCGTGTACTTATTACACCGTGTACTTACTACACCGTGTACTTACTACACCGTGTACTTACTACACCGAGTACTTACTACACAGTGTACTTACTACACTGTGTACTTACTACACCGTGTACTTATTACACCGTGTCTACACCGTGTACTTACTACACCGTGTACTTATTACACCGTGTACTTACTACACCGTGTACTTACTACACAATGTACTTATTACACAGTGTACTTACTAAACCGTGTACTTACTACACCGTGTACTTATTACACAGTGTACTTACTACACCGTGTACTTACTACACCGTGTACTTATTACACCGTGTACTTACTACACCGTGTACTTATTACACCGTGTACTTACTACACCGTGTACTTACTACACCGTGTACTTATTATACTGTGTACTTACTACACAGTGTACTTACTACACCGTGTACTTATTATACTGTGTACTTACTACACCGTGTACTTATTATACTGTGTACTTATTACACCGTGTACTTATTACACTGTGTACTTACTACACCGTGTACTTATTATACTGTGTACTTACTACACCGTGTACTTATTATACTGTGTACTTATTACACTGTGTACTTATTACACTGTGTACTTATTACACCGTGTACTTACTACACCGTGTACTTATTACACCGTGTACTTACTACACCGTGTACTTATTACAGTACACTGTGTACTTACTACACCGTGTACTTATTACACCGTGTACTTATTACACTGTGTACTTATTACAGTACACTGTGTACTTACTACACCGTGTACTTATTACACTGTGTACTTATTACACTGTGTACTTATTACAGTACACTGTGTACTTACTACACGGCCTGTTTTTTATGGATAAAACACAATATATGCAATATTTTCTCCCCAAAAATGTCAGTTTAAGTGTAATATTTAATGTGAAGTAATTGGAGCCTTAAATAAGTCAATAATTCATAACATTGATATTGATTCATTATTATTTTTTGAGCAATGACAGCTTTTAAAAAAATACCACTCTAATTCTCAGGGATCCAAAAGGGTCCCATTAATAAAAAATCTTAAAAATAAGTCATACGATTTTTTTTTTTACTTTGAACACTTAAATCTTCACATCAACTTCAGATCTATCCGTCTATTGTAAGTTTTTTTAAATGTTATTTTGTGTGTTTTATGCCTTTTTTTGTCATAGAAAACTTAGTTTTTTTAAACGGCAACACATAAACTATTATTTGTATTTATTATTTTATTACACGGCCTGTTTTTTTATGGGAAAAACAAAATATGCAACATTTTCCCCCAAAAATGTCACAGTGTAATATTCGATGTGAAGTAATTGGAGCCTTAAATAGGTCAATAATGAACAATAACATTGGTTTTGATTCATTATTATGTTTGGAGAAAAGACAGTTTTAAAGTAATAGCATGGCAGTTTTGAGTTATTAGTGTAAGCATTGACACTTTTATCTCTTTTACTCCACTATGATGTTTTTGTGTAGTATTTAGAGAATGTGTGGTAAAGAATGAGCTGAGTGAGGGTGAGGGTACGTACGTGGAATGTAGGAGATCATGACCAGGATGAGGAAGGCGTGGTAGTCAAAGGAGAAGTTGTACTTGTTGGGCAGCGTGACCGAGTACAGGCCCGTCTTCTGCACGTGGGGCAGCGCCGCATAGATGGTCAGCAGCTCACCGCTCACGCCCATCGGATAGAGCACGATGAAGAAGGTGTACCTGCGCACATCAATCAATTAATGACAGGTTGGTTGCTATGCAACAGGGGTGTCTGAAGTGCGTCCCGTAGCTCCTTTTTTAAAGGCCCAGGGCATAATCGTTAGCATTTGTACGTTAGCATGATACATTTGTAGCTAATTTTGCAGGTGTACACCTCAGCGTCAAATATTTTATGACTTGATGAATGATACCTGCTAGCATGCTAACGTTAGTGTGCTAACTTTTTTTTTTTTTAGCTACAATTACAGTTATACACCTTTGCATCATATCATTTGTTACTTGATGAATGACACCTGTTAGCATGCTAACGTTAGTGTGCTAACTTTTTTTTTTTTTAAAGTAATTTTACAGGTATACACCTCAGTGTCAAATCATTTGTTACTTGGCAAATGATACCGGTTAGCATGCTATATACATTTTTTTTGCCACAATTACAGGTATACACCTAAGTGTCAAATCATTTGTTACTTGATGAATGACACCTGTTAGCATGCTAACGTTAGTGTGCTAAATTTTTTATTTTTTATACTAATTTTGCAGGTGTGCACCTCAGCGTCAAATATTTTATGACTTGACGAATGATACTGGTTAGCATGCTATCTTTTTTTTGTTGCCACAATGCTAATAACATGCTAATGTTAGTGTGCTAACTTTTTTTTTTTTAGCTACAATTACAGGTATATACCTTAGCATCAAATAATTTGTTACTTGATGAATGACACCTGTTAGCATGCTAACGTTATTGTGCTAACTTTTTAAAAAACATTTTTTTACTAATTTTACAGGTATACACCTCAGTGTCAAATAATTTGTTACTTGACGAATGATACCGGTTAGCATGCTATATATATTTTTTTGCCACAATTACAGGTATACACCTAAGTGTCAAATCATTTGTTACTTGAGGAATGACACCTGTTAGCATGCTAACGTTAGTGTGCTAACTTTTTTTTAAATTTTTTAACTAATTTTACATGTATACACCTCAGTGTCAAATCATTTGTTACTTGGCAAATGATACCGGTTAGCATGCTATATATTTTTTTTTGCCACAATTACAGGTATACACCTAAGTGTCAAATCATTTGTTACTTGAGGAATGACACCTGTTAGCATGCTAACGTTAGTGTGCTAAATTTTTTATTTTTTATACTAATTTTGCAGGTGTGCACCTCGGCATCAAATATTTTATGACTTGACGAATGATACTGGTTAGCATGCTATCTTTTTTTTGTTGCCACAATGCTAATAACATGCTAATGTTAGTGTGCTAACTTTTTTTTTTTTTAGCTACAATTACAGGTATACACCTTAGCATCAAATAATTTGTTACTTGATGAATGACACCTGTTAGCATGCTAACGTTATTGTGCTAACTTTAAAACATTTTTTTTTTACTAATTTTACAGGTATACACCTCAGTGTCAAATAATTTGTTACTTGACGAATGATACCGGTTAGCATGCTGTATATTTTCTTTTGCCACAATTACAGGTATACACCTAAGTGTCAAATCATTTGTTACTTGAGGAATGACACCTGTTAGCATGCTAACGTTAGTGTGCTAACTTTTTTAAATTTTTTAACTAATTTTACATGTATACACCTCAGTGTCAAACAATTACTTACTTGGCAAATGATACCGGTTAGCATGCTATATATTTTTTTTTGCCACAATTACAGGTATACACCTAAGTGTCAAATCATTTGTTACTTGAGGAATGACACCTGTTAGCATGCTAACGTTAGTGTGCTAAATTTTTTATTTTTTATACTAATTTTGCAGGTGTGCACCTCAGCGTCAAATATTTTATGACTTGACGAATGATACTGGTTAGCATGCTATCTTTTTTTTGTTGCCACAATGCTAATAACATGCTAATGTTAGTGTGCTAACTTTTTTTTTTAGCTACAATTACAGGTATACACCTTAGCATCAAATAATTTGTTACTTGATGAATGACACCTGTTAGCATGCTAACGTTATTGTGCTAACTTTTTAAAAAAATTTTTTTACTAATTTTACAGGTATACACCTCAGTGTCAAATAATTTGTTACTTGACGAATGACACCTGTTAGCATGCTAACGGTAGTGTGCTAAATTTTTTATTTTTACTAATTTTGCAGGTTTACACCTAAGTGTCAAATATTTTATGACTTGATGAATGATACCGGTTAGCATGCTATCTTTTTTTTGTTGCCACAATGCTAATAACATGCTAATGTTAGTGTGCTAACTTTTTTTTTTTTTTTTAGCTACAATTACAGGTATACACCTTAGCATCAAATAATTTGTGACTTGATGAATGACACCTGTTAGCATGCTAACGTTAGTGTGCTAACTTTTTTTAATTGATTTTTTTACTAAGTTTACAGGTATACACCAAAGTGTCAAATCATTTGTTACTTGACGAATGATACCGGTTAGCATGCTATCTTTTTTTGTTGTTGCCACAATTACAGGTATACACCTCAGGGTCAAATACTTTGTTACTTGAATTGTATCTGTTAGCATGCTAACCTCCGTATGCTAGGATTTCATTTGAGCTACTTTGTAGGCATACACCTCGGTCACTGCATGGCTCAGATGGTAGCACAGCCGTGCCAGCAACTTATGGGTTCCGGGTTCGATTCCAGCTGAATGTGAATGAATGAATGATGGGTTCTCAGTGAAGCACTTTCAGTGTATAGAAAAGTGCTAAATAATCCATTATAATTCATATTTTGTTACTTGATGCTTGCTAACGTTAGGCTAGCATTTTAAACACATTTTCCAGGTACACACCTCAGAGTAATGTGTTTTAGTACTTGACACGTTACAGGTAGCAATTCAGCAATTCATTTTGTTTAGCTAATTCAGCATGTATACACCGCAGGGTCATATTTTGGTATTCCACTAACGCTAACTGTGAGCATGCTAATGTTAGCATAGTACTATTAGCATGCTAACTTTTTTAGCTCACTTTGCACATATTTTTTGTTACTTGGCGCTATCTGGCCTTGCATGCTAACCGCTAGCATTTCAGTTCAGCTTTGACTCTTCAGCATTACCGTGAAATGTCTGCCACAATTGCATAAGTAAATAAATACAAATAAAAATCTATACATTGTAGGGATGTCCAATAATGGCTTTTTTGCCGATATCCTGATATTGTCCAACTCTTAATTACCGATACCGATGTATAAAGTCGTGGAATTAACACATTATTATGCTTAATTTGGACAACCAGGTATGGTGAAGATAAGGTCCTTTATAAAAAAAAAAAATTAAATAAAATAAGATAAATAAATTAAAAACATTTTCTTTAATAAAATAGAAAGTAAAACAATATTAAAACAGTTACACAGAAACTATAAAAAAAAAATGAAAATGTGTAAAATGAAGTGTTAAAGGTTAGTACTATTAGTGGAGCAGCAGCACGCACAATCATGTGTGCTTACGGACTGTATCCCTTGCAGACTGTATTGATATATATTGATATATAATGTAGGAAGCAGAATATTAATAACAGAAAGAAACAACCCTTTTGTGTGAATGAGTGTAAATGGGGGAGGGAGGTTTTTTGGCTTGGTGCACTAATTGTAAGTGTATCTTGTGTTTTTATGTGGATTTAATTAAATTAAATTACATTTTTAAAAATGATACTGATAATTAAAAAAATGATTCCGATCATTTCCGATATTACATTTTAAAGCATTTATCGGCCGATAATATCGGACATCTCTAATACATTGTATTCATTTTGAAGGTAAAAACAAGCATCCTCTGGTTTGTCAGTCTGAGGCCCTCGGTGGAAGAGGTTTGAGTAGTCAAGGACTACAAAGATGGCCGCCTACCTGGCCCACTTGACCAGGTAAGGCAGGTGGTTGAGCAGGCTGAAGGTGTAGAAGGAATAGCGGATGATCTCAGTGACGGTCCAGGCGGCCACGAAGAGCAGCACACTGTCCTCGCTCTGCACCTGCAGGATCACACACACACACACACACACACACACACACACACACACACACACACACACACACACACACACACACACACACACACACACACACACACACACACACACACACACACACACACACTTCATGCTCAGAGATCACATGACACTGCAGGACGCCCTACTCGGAAAGGTTAGTCATCTCCACTAAAGCTAACGTCCAGCTAGCATTAGCGGCCATGAAGCAGAATGTAAAACTGCCTAGACGGGCAGCAAGCGTGTCATTGTTTTTTTGGTGACACCTAGTGGTCACAATAATTCATCAAGGCAAGCTCATGATGCAGTAAGTTGAATGATGCAGACACGTTTGTTACTGGACACTTTGTATGTGTAAGTAACATGTAACTATAATTATTTGTATCATTCATTTTATTTCATTATTAACACTAATTTGTATATTGACAAATGTGCTCTTTTACACAGCAATATTATTACCTATGTCTAGCTTGTGTGCTTAGCTGTTGTGTAGCTGCTAGCTCCTGGTAGCCTATAGCCTAGCATGCTTACCTTTTGTAAATGACTTTAGTAAAAGACATGAAATTGTCTGCTTATTGTAGGACATTTACATGATATCACACACAAGTCAAAACTTTGCAGGACTGATTGCATCGCACATGATATCAAAAACACAAGTAAACACTGCAGGACTGATTGTATCGCACATGATATCACACACAAGTAAACACTGCAGGACTGATTGTATCGCACATGATATTACACACAAACACGCTGCAGGACTGCTTGTATCGCACATGATATCACACACAAGTAAACACTGTGCAGGACTACTTGTATCGCACACAATGTCACACACATGTAAACACGCTGCAGGACTGCTTGTATCGCACATGATATCACACACAAGTAAACACGCTGCAGGACTGCTTGTATCGCACATGATATCACACACAAGTAAACACTCTGCAGGACTACTTGTATCGCACATGATATCACACACAAGTAAACACTCTGCAGGACTGCTTGTATCGCACATGATATCCCACAAGTAAACACTCTGCAAGACTGCTTGTATCGCACATGATATCACACACAAGTAAACACTGCAGTACTTCTTGTATCACACATGATATCACACACAATTAAAAACTTTGCAGGACTGCTTGTATCGCACATGATATCACAAACAAGTCAACATTGCAGGACTGCTTGTATCACACATGATATCACACACAAGTAAACATGCTGCTTGACTACTTGTATCGTACATGATATCACACACAAATTAACACGCTGCAGTACTGATTGTATCGCACATGATATCACACACAAGTAAACACTGCAGGACTGATTGTATCACACATGATATCACACACAAGTAAACACTCAGCAGGACTGCTTGTATCACGCATGATATCACACACAAGTAAACACGCTGCAGGACTGCTTGTATCGCACACAATGTCACACACAAGTAAACACTCTGCAGGACTACTTGTATCGCACACAATGTCACACACATGTAAACACGCTGCAGGACTGCTTGTATCGCACATGATATCACACACAAGTAAACACGCTGCAGGACTGCTTGTATCGCACATGATATCACACACAAGTAAACACTCTGCAGGACTACTTGTATCGCACATGATATCACACACAAGTAAACACTCTGCAGGACTGCTTGTATCGCACATGATATCCCACAAGTAAACACTCTGCAAGACTGCTTGTATCGCACATGATATCACACACAAGTAAACACTGCAGTACTTCTTGTATCACACATGATATCACACACAATTAAAAACTTTGCAGGACTGCTTGTATCGCACATGATATCACAAACAAGTCAACATTGCAGGACTGCTTGTATCACACATGATATCACACACAAGTAAACATGCTGCTTGACTACTTGTATCGTACATGATATCACACACAAATTAACACGCTGCAGTACTGATTGTATCGCACATGATATCACACACAAGTAAACACTGCAGGACTGATTGTATCACACATGATATCACACACAAGTAAACACTCAGCAGGACTGCTTGTATCACGCATGATATCACACACAAGTAAACACGCTGCAGGACTGCTTGTATCGCACACAATGTCACACACACAAGTAAACACGCTGCAGGACTACTTGTATCGCACATGATATCACACACAAGTAAACACTCTGCAGGACTACTTATATCGCACATGATATCACACACAAGTAAACACTCTGCAGGACTACTTGTATCGCACATGATATCACACATAAGTAAACACTCTGCAGGACTGCTTGTATCGCACATGATATCACACAAGTAAACACTCTCCAAGATTGCTTGTATCGCACATGATATCACAAGTAAACACTTTGCAGTACTTCTTGTATCACACATGATATCACACACAATTAAAAACTTTGCAGGACTGCTTGTATCGCACATGATATCACACACAAGTAAACACTGAGTACTTCTTGTATCACACATGATATCACACACAATTAAAAACTTTGCAGGACTGCTTGTATCGCACATGATATCACACACAAGTCAACACTGCAGGACTGCTTGTATCACACATGATATCACACACAAGTAAACATGCTGCTTGACTACTTGTATCGTACATGATATCACACACACATTAACACGCTGCAGGACTGCTTGTATCACACATGATATCACACACACAAGTAAACACGATGCAGGACTACTTGTATCTCACATGATATCACACATTTTACATGCAAGCTGATATCATCCCATACTTTTTTTGATGGTATCAAAAATCAGACCGGGACAGCCCTAATCGAATGATAATTTGTTGTAAATATTCTATTTTTTAGTGAACGGAGTGAGATTCACCCGGCTACTTCAATTAGCCACTAGCAATATCAGTTCTAGTGGTCGTGACAGTATCATCCTGTTTAACCCTTTGTGATGAATGTGAAATATTAATATAAACTTCCGTTATCTACAAAAATATTTTATAAGTATAAATACAAATATCTTAAAGATCTATTAAAAATATTTATAATCTATTACCAACATTTTTAAAATACATTAAGAAATTTGAAATAAATAAATGTAAACAAATATATTTTTAAAATGAATAAGATCAGTCTGTAAGGACCCTGAAAAAATCAATTTTTAGATGAAATTTGTCCTTCAAAAAATGTCAAAAGTTCTTCCTTCTGACTTGAACATCCTAACTCCTCATCCCTGCACTGGAACACACACCCCACTTCCACACACAACAGCAGAGCCCACAGCAAATCATCCACAGAGTGGGTTCATTCCTGCAAGGAGACGTCATGTGACTCACGTGCTCACGCCTCCTCCACCTGCAGTGTCAGCGCAGGTACATTGTGGTCATCAACATCACACTATTCATTCTGTGTGTGTGTGTGTGTGTGTGTGTGTGTGTGTGTGTGTGTGTGTGTGTGTGTGTGTGTGTGTGTGTGTGTGTGTGTGTGTGTGTGTGTGTGTGTGTGTGTGTGTGTGCAGAGCTCACCTCTCGGACGCTGTGCGTGACGGCCCAGGTGAGGAAGACCCGGGACATGACCTGGAAGCCGGTCAGGATGACGGAGGACGGCACGATCCCTGGGAAGGAAGGTGAGACTCACAGTCAGGTAGTGTTCCTAATCGTGTGACCCTGGCTTAAGTGAGTGACATGCTGCTGGACCACATGACATCAAAGGAGTCCGCCGCACATTCTTATTCAAACTGAAACATTACACGCGGAATAAAAGAGCAAAGAGATGGAATGTAAGGAGAAAAAGTACGTGTAGCAACACAAAACTGCCATGCAGGCTGTTTTTATAATAATTAATCAAAATCAATGTTTTTCAAGGCTCCGATTACTTCACATCAAATATTACACTTTGAAAATGAATGAATGAATAATTGATGGCACCCAAACTCCAAGAATTTTAGTTAGATGTTTTTTTTAAATTGTTTAAAAAAAAAAAAATAATAATGATTAATCAAAAACAATGTTGTTATTCAGAGCTCCAATTACTTCAGATCAAATATGATAAAAAATTAATAATTGATGGGTCCCCAAGAATTTTAGTGAGATTTTTTTACACTACTACAAAATGTTAAAAAAATATTATACTTGTGTGTGTATATATATATATATATATATATATATATACATATGTGTATATATATATATATATATATATATATATATATATATATATATATATATATATATATATATATATATATATATATTAGTGCTGCAACTAACAATTAATTTGATAATCGATTAATCTGTCGATTATTGCTTCGATTAATCGATTAATAATCGGATAAAAGAGACAAACTACATTTCTATCCTATCCAGTATTTTATTGGAAAAAAACAGCATACTGGCACCATACTTATTTTTATTATTGTTTCTCAGCTGTTTGTAAATGTTGCAGTTTATAAATAAAGATTTTTAAAAAACAACTCTACGCATGCACATAGCATAGATCCAACGAATCGATGACTAAATTAATCGGCAACTATTTTAATAATCGATTTTAATCGATTAGTTGTTGCAGCCCTAATATATATATATATATATATATATATATATATATATATATACACATTATATATGTACACTTTTAAACGTTGATTAAAAAATGTCAAAAAACTAATGTATGACCTTTTTTCCCACATTTTCATGACTGAGACCTTTTCGGGTCCCTGGGACCAAACTTGTGGGCAGCCCTAAAGGTTTAAAAAAATATATGTATTGGTCTTGAAGATGAAAAAATGGCCCCTGCATGCTTTGATTGTTGAGTGTGTGGCCCTTAGTCTGTTTTAGATTCCAATAGCACTTTTGGCTATGAAGATGCTATTCGGCCCTCTAGTGGCCATAGCCAGCATTACAACAGCACTCAATACTAACCTATTTCGAACGTGTCACATCATTACATTTCAACACAATCCCTGGTGGTAATGTGAGATATTTGAGTCCAGCTCTTTGTTCATTCAGGGAGGCGGGACTGACCTGCAGCACAGTGGACAATCTGTGGGGAAAGATGGCAAGGATGAGTTTGACTGCATGGAAAGCTTTTATTGCTCACTGACCTCCAGGACGGCGCCGGTCTGAAAGAACTTGAGGGGCTTCTCGATGGAGTAGTAGAGGCCGTGGTAGCTTCCCCTGGCCAGGTACGCTCGCACCAGACCTACGGCGATCACCAACCACCTGCAAAGTCATTGGAGCCTTAAATAGGTCAATAATTCATGAATGCTTTGTCTTATTAGAGTCAACATTGCAACTTGTTCTCCGGTACATGTCACCGGTTTGCTCTTCCAGTACGCTTTTTGTTTTTAAAGAGTATTCCGTCAAATCAATGAGCTGCAGGCCACACTTTGAACACCCCTGCTAGCAACAATGTCGCCTGACCGGTTGGAACAACAAGAGTTGCGCAACATTGCACAAATCCCACCAAAAAAATACTTTGAAGTCAACTTCGTCATGAACTATAATCGCTAAATACAGCCAAATTTGGCAATACATTATTTCTATTTTACTATCATTATAAACCATGGCAATACATTATTTCTATTTTACTATCACTTTAAACCATGGCAATACAGTATTTCTATTTTACTATCATTATAAACCATGGCAATACAGTATTTCTATTTTACTATCATTATAAACCATGGCAATACATTATTTCTATTTTACTATCACTTTAAACCATGGCAATACATTATTTCTATTTTACTATCACTATAAACCATGGCAATACATTATTTCTATTTTACTATCACTTTAAACCATGGCACTACATTATTTCTATTTTACTATCACTTTAAACCATGGCAATACATTATTTCTATTTTACTATCACTTTAAACCATGGCAATACATTATTTCTATTTTACTATCACTTTAAACCATGGCAATACAGTATTTCTATTTTACTATCATTATAAACCATGGCAATACATTATTTCTATTTTACTATCACTTTAAACCATGGCAATACAGTATTTGTATTTTACTATCATTATAAACCATGGCAATACATTATTTCTATTTTACTATCACTTTAAACCATGGCAATACAGTATTTCTATTTTACTATCATTATAAACAGTCCTCAGTGCTGAACTCCTTAGTATTTGCACCTGGCTCGCTGACAATAAACTATCCATAAACTTGGGTAAAACGGAATCCATCCTATTTGGGTCCCAAATCAATCTCAAGAAAGTCAGTGACTTCACGATAAAAGAGGGTGACATTGTTATCACCAGGAAAGATGAGGTCACCTACCTAGGTTCCATTCTAGAGGCTAATCTTTCCTGTGATAAAATGGCAACCAAGGTCATCAAAAAGGTCAACCAACGAACGAGATTTCTCTACAGAATCTCCTCTCTGGTCAAAAAAAGCACTTTGAAGATTCTAGCAGGAACTCTCGTTCAACCCTTTTTCCATTACGCATGCACCTCCTGGTACCCTAGCACCTCCAAAACCCTCAAATCTAAACTCCAAACATCCCAGAACAAGCTAGTCAGATTACTTTTAGACCTCCACCCCAGATCACACCTCACTCCTACCCACTTCTCCAAAGTGGGCTGGCTCAAGGTGGAGGACAGAGTTAAACAACTTGCACTGAGCCTAGTCTATAAAATCCACTACACCTCCCTGATACCGAAGTACATGTCAAACTACTTCCTTAACGTAAATGACCGCCATAACCACAACACCAGGGGGAGCTCCACTAACCACGTTAAACCCAGATTCCCATCTAACAAAGGTCTTAACTCATTCTCCTTCTATGCCACATCAATATGGAGTGCGCTCCCAACAGGTGCAAAAGAAAGGGCATCTCTATCCTCCTTCAAAAGCGCACTAAAACAACACCTCCAGGCAACTTCAACCCTAGACTAACACCCTCCCCCTTCCACATCCCACCTCCCCGGATTGTAAATAACCAAATGTAAATAATCTAATGTATTTCTAATGTATATACTTGTTCTTATGCTATGTGAACTCACTATGTTCTCTGCTCGCTGTACATATCCTACCAAGTAAACACTGTACATATCCTACCAAGTAAACACTGTACATATCCTACCAAGTAAACACTGTACATATCCTACCAAGTAACCACTGTACATATCCTACCAAGTAAACACTGTACATATCCTACCAAGTAAACACTGTACATATCCTACCAAGTCACACCTACAGTTTCAATGTCCATTTCTCTGATGATGCAATTGTTGATGACTGAAGTGCTGATATCAACCAAACCCTCCTCATCCCACCCCCCGGATTGTAAATAATTCACTGTATATACTCTGATGATTAACTTGTGTGATGACTGTATTATGATGATAGTATATATCTATACCATGAATTGATTAACGTGGACCCCGACTTAAACAAGTTGAAAAACTTATTGGGGTGTTACCATTTAGTGGTCAATTGTAGGGAATATGTACTTCACTGTGCAATCTACTAATAAAAGTATCAATCAACCAATCAATCAATAAACCAGCATATTTCTGTAGGCTTACAATTTGGATTTAGTCGATGGGGGGAAAAATGTTCGACATTTTTGTATGATTTGATCTATTTGCCTATTGCAAGCTAAAGAAAAAGAAAGGAGTTTGTTCCAGTGTGAAAATAAACTATATAATCCTAAAGGCTCGCTGCTCAATCACCTCCAATCCGCGTCAAATAAAGCATGTCGAAGTTATTTATTCACAATATTCACTATTTCATACCATACTCGCCGCAGCAACGTTGAAACAATTAGATATAATGTTTTATATTACTGCTGTTGTGACTTATTGTAGTTATTATAAGCAGTTTAGTGCATTAGCATTAGCATTAGCATTAGCATTAGCATTAGCGACATGCTAGCCTCACCCCGCGGTCATAACAACGTTGTAGATGACCAAGTACGCCGTGGCCAAGGCACCCGGGCCCCTCTTCTTCTTCGGGCCTCCATCGCCGTGAGTCGCCTTGTTGGTCCCCGAAGCAGCTGCCGGCATGACTGCAACGATCTTTGGCCCTGCAAGGTGTCTGATGGCAGGAAGAACTACAAGAGGTAGAAACAGGAAGTGACGTCAGATAACTTTCGAATATCCTGTTTAATATCAGCAGATTCCAGCAAAATAATGTGTATATTCTTGTTCTGAAAATGGATAAACGATTGATAACATATCTGTGTCATGTTGTTATTGAAGTAAAGGTTAAGGTTTCCATTTTCCTGAGGGAACTTTCCTGAAGGAATCAATAAAGTACTATCTATCTATATAAAGAAAAAAATATATTCGTCACAATTAGTTTAGTTGAGTCTTTATTTGAAGGGACAATGCACAGAAACATGAAGCTCAAAGACAGATATGTTCTGTAACAGATTATAGCTAAATAGCTCATTGGCTACCTAAATTAAAGGGTTACAAAAATCATGCGATGAAATTATAACAATAAAAATCATACTATAGCATGTAATCAAATTAAGAAAAGTAATAAAATGTCCTCTCATTGACACATACTTATTATAGAATACAACCACACCTCATTTACATCATAACACATAGACAATACATGCTTTTGTTCACATCTGTCATCATTTGCAGAGGTGGGTAGAGTAGCCAGAAATTGTACTCAAGTAAGAGTGCTGTTACTTTAGAGATTTATTTACTCAAGTAAAAGTAAGGAGTAGTCACCCAAATATTTACTTGAGTAAAAGTAAAAAGTATGTTGTGAAAAAACTACTCAAGTACTGAGTAACTGATGAGTAACCTGTTTGTTTAATGATGACGGCAACAAATAATGCACAAAAACATAAAAATAGCAATGAGCAAATTCAGAGCCAGGAATATCTGTTAAGCAACTAAAACAATAATATATATTAAATAATAATACATTAACATAAAAAAAATTAAGGCAAATTGAGCCACAATAACTTAACAGCACCATAGGCTCAGTAGGCAGAGATTACAAAGGAAAATAACAAGTTAGCCTTTACGCAAACCATAAACTGATAGGTGTGGGCTGCACCTGGGAACACACTGTGCACTTCTGATTGGTGTTTGCATGCATGCGTGTGTGTGTGTGTGTGTGTGTGTGTGTGTGTGTGTGTGTGTGTGTGTGTGTGTGTGTGTGTGTGTGTGTGTGTGTGTGTGTGTGTGTGTGTGTGTATGTGTCTATGAGGCTGCAGTGCGTTAATAAATGTCCCCACACGATGTACATTTGACAGTGATTCATAGCAAGGAAGCTAACATCAGCCTACGGTGACAGCCAAAATATCTACTAACGTTACTTACCGCCATGTGCTTCCTCAAATTTGATGTTGAGTTCATGTAAGCTTAAGCTTGTTGTTTGCCGCTGAAACTTTATGTGCAGTTATCATGTTACCGCCTGGCTCTGTTTGATTGGTGAAGCGGAGTCAAACGTCACCAGTGACTGCATTTGATTGGTGAAACGGAGCCAAACGTCACCAGTGACTGCATTTGATTGGCGAAACGGAGTCAAACGTCACCAGTGACTGCATTTGATTGGTTAAACGGAGTCAAACGTCACCATTGACTGTATTTAATTGGTGAAACGGAGTCAAACATCACCAGTGACTGCATTTGATTGGTGAAACGGAGTCAAACGTCACCAGTGACTGCATTTGATTGGTGAAACTGAGTCAAACGTCACCAGTGACTGCATTTGATTGGTGAAACGGAGTCAAACGTCACCAGTGACGGTATTTGATTGGTGAAACGCAGGCATGTGATAGATCCTACTTTGAAGGTCTGTCTGACAAACCAAAACAAACAAAGCGTGCATTAACAGATCGATGAAAATCTGTAGCGAGCTGAATGTAGATAAATGGAGCGGAATAAACGTAGCGTTTCTTCTCTATAAATATACTCTAGTAAAAGTAAAAGTATGTTGCATTAAAACTACTCTTAGAAGTACAATTTATCCCAAAAGTTACTCTAGTAGATGTAACAGAGTAAATGTAGCACGTTACTACCCACCTCTGATCATTTGTAAAACACAACCATGATTTTAACACACACACACCTCACAGTTTACAACAAAATGCTCTCATGCATAAATATAACACACATGAAGTTGATGTATCAATCATAGTGCCCACCTCTGTGACCGTGTGAACAACTTTGATTGCTTCAAAGCCACTTTTTAACTTCAACTGTGAATGATGAATAATCTGTCAGACTTTTCAAGTTTGTTGTGAGGTCGTTGCATTCCTTTATGACTTTATATGAAAAGGCTGATTGTGCAAAATATGTTTTACATCTGTGTACGCTACACTGCCCCCTGGTGGAGGCTTGTGTGTGTCCAGTTGTCACAGCAGATGTAAACTGGACAAAGTGCTTAAGTGGCGCTGGTGCAGTGTTATTTAGGATTCGATGGGCCATTCGTATTGATGCTAATTTTTGAATGGTAGCAAAATTTAACAGTCTATATTTCTGGAGAACTAAACAGTGATGGTGGTGTTGAGGTTTTCGGTCAAGGATTTTGAGCGATTGTGCAAAGTTTCCAAATGGCCTCAGTGTCATTTTGCTTGCCTGGGACCAACATGTTATACAATAATACAAACGAGACATAATCATTGTCACAATCATTTAATACTATTCATGTTGTTATTACATCATTCATAATTAAAATTGGCGTTTCTGAGAGGAGCAAGATTATGTTTATTATATTGTATTTTAAAGACGTCTTACACACACATTTTAAAGAGCTATTAGAACAGTTGGAGCTGGATCAAAACGTGGTCTCTTCCTAACAGCTATTTACTTTATCTTTTAAAATCATCCATGATTATTACCCTGTAACGACTGGGATGGTTAGATACAAGAACGACATTGATGTTATCTGCACCTTATGTAACATGCATGCAGCACTTTATGTTACCTGCACCTTATGTAACATGCATCCAGAGACAACTGTTTTGGACTTGTGAAAGCACTCCGTTACTATGGCAGGCATCTGTCGCTTCATCCTGGACAATATTCATGACAAATTTGTGCTTTGTTCTAAAGATGTGCTATTTGGATTTACACTGTATGAAAAAAAATTGAAAAGGAATTTTACCTTTGCAACCTCATGATACTATTGGCTAAGTTTAATATTCATAATATATATATATATATATATATATATATATATATATATATATATATATATATATATATATATATATATATATATATATATATATATATATATATATATATATATATATATATAGCATTATTTTTAGTTACTTTGAATTTACAACCCCCTGGCACTGTTTTGTACTGTTTTTGTACTTACTTTGATTATTATTTCTCAACTGTTTGTAAAAATTGAAATTTATAAATAAAGGTTTAAAAAAACAAAACAAAAAAAAACAAAAAAATAACAGTTGGAGATGCAGATACATACATAAATAAATGCAAAGCTAAATACAGTGCCACGAGACTCGTGGCAAAGAAATGAAATATGTTTAGATATTTAAATGTCTTGTTAAAAACATCACCTGTGTCGTCAGTGTTAAAAAAACAAATCAGGCATCGCCATAGACAACTAAAGTCCCGGAAGTGCAGCAGTGCGAGTTTACTAGACAAGGAAGCGACGTTTATTTACCTTCTTTTTCTAGTCCAGCTTGGCCAACAACCACTTTTCTCATCTTGGGACATTTTCTTTTCATTCTTTATTATGCCTTTATTTGCCCAAAACCCCTTCGACCAAGATGTGGGTAAGTGAATCGCTCGCTTCTTCGGTACGGAGTGCACTTGTTGCTAACGTTAGCTTAGCAAGAGTTGGGTGTAACATTGTTGTTTTTCAGGGTGAAAGTGTCTCACAAACATGACACTTTTCTGTTGTGACTATGTTGCTAAGATACCCCTAGAAGATAAAGCCAGTGACACTTTGAAGACCTGCTGTGTCATGATCACCTGATTTAAAACTAGGTCAAGTTTGGCAACATCGTTTTAAAGACAACTTCACAAATGTTAGGATTAAAATGATAAACAAAAACATTGGGGGATGCTACTGTAAACAAGTTAGCTGACTACAAAATAAGGATTCATACGAGTAATGC
>NC_084743.1:8930714-8953214 GCF_033978785.1 Entelurus aequoreus
CACACACTCTACCACCTGACCACCAGGTGTGACTTCACACACACTAGCACTTGACCACCAGGTGTGACTTCACACACTCTACCACCTGACCACCAGGTGTGACTTCACACACACTAGCACCTGACCACCAGGTGTGACTTCACACACACTAGCACCTGACCACCAGGTGTGACTTCACACACACTAGCACCTGACCACCAGTTGTGACTTCACACACACTAGCACCTGACCACCAGGTGTGACTTCACACACACTAGCACCTGACCACCAGGTGTGACTTCACACACACTAGCACCTGACCACCAGGTGTGACTTCACACACACTAGCACCTGACCACCAGGTGTGACTTCACACACACTAGCACCTGACCACCAGGTGTGACTTCACACACACTAGCACCTGACCACCAGGTGTGACTTCACACACACTACCACCTGACCACCAGGTGTGACTTCACACACACTAGCACCTGACCACCAGGTGTGACTTCACACACTCTAGCACCTGACCACCAGGTGTGACTTCACACACACTAGCACCTGACCACCAGGTGTGACTTCACACACACTAGCACCTGACCACCAGGTGTGACTTCACACACTCTATCACCTGACCACCAGGTGTGACTTCACACACTCTATCACCTGACCACCAGGTGTGACTTCACACACACTAGCACCTGACCACCAGGTGTGACTTCACACACACTAGCACCTGACCACCAGGTGTGACTTCACACACTCTATCACCTGACCACCAGGTGTGACTTCACACACTCTATCACCTGACCACCAGGTGTGACTTCACACACACTAGCACCTGACCACCAGGTGTGACTTCACACACACTAGCACCTGACCACCAGGTGTGACTTCACACACTCTACCACCTGACCACCAGGTGTGACTTCACACACACTAGCACCTGACCACCAGGTGTGACTTCACACACACTAGCACCTGACCACCAGTTGTGACTTCACACACACTAGCACCTGACCACCAGGTGTGACTTCACACACACTAGCACCTGACCACCAGGTGTGGCTTCACACACTCTACCACCTGACCACCAGGTGTGACTTCACACACACTAGCACCTGACCACCAGGTGTGACTTCACACACACTAGCACCTGACCACCAGGTGTGACTTCACACACTCTACCACCTGACCACCAGGTGTGACTTCACACACTCTACCACCTGACCACCAAATGTTTTGCCATTGAATTATTATACAGTGAATTTTAAAACAGTGGATGTTTTTCCAAATAAATAGTCAGCATAATTTGGTGTAAACAAATTCAGTTCACAAAATTCAAAGGCAAATAATTCAGTCAATAAAATGTTAGGTAATGAAGACACGGAAGAGGCCTCCATAAAATGTATTTTGTCTTGCAGCTGCTGGGAGCCTGCGTGTCCAACTGTGGCAAAATATTTCACCTGGAAATCTGCTCCAGGGAGTTTGCCAGCGAAGTGCGGAGTGCTCTTGGCAAGGTTTGTACAAAAGTTTTTTTCTTTGATAATTCAAGTTAAGGCCGAGCGATATAGATGAACTGTGTCACCATATAAGTGTTTTATATCGATCATTTAATTGTTTATGATCCATCTAAAATAAAGAGCAGGGGGAAAATATGATCAGTGTAATTATTTTATTTGAAATGTATGCCCTCAGCGATCAAGACAGAAAGGAAATGCATGAAAAACAATCAATTAATGTAATAACTTCATAAAATGAAGGTGCAAAAATGAGGAATATGTAAGAAATGCTTCATAAAGTGTAAGAAAATAGTGCAAAATGTAAACATGTAGGAACCTGAGAAGAACTATTTTCTGCAGTTTTACTGGCAGGAAGTTACAGCTGTGCTCTAAAGGGTGAGCTAAGGTGGCGTGGTATTAGCACTCTTGCCTTGCATCATGTACAGACCACATTGGTCTGACTACTGTCCCTTTGGAAACATCCAAAAACCTGATTTATCCTCTTTGATCCACAATTTCTTCATTTAGAAGAATCAACCAAACTTGACACTGAGTCTGTGTGCGTCGCCGCCACCCGCTTTTTTGTTTCGGACTCGAAAAAAAAATTCACTATAAAAATCCACCTTCCCCACTTTTCGGTTTGATAATAAAAAACAAAAACCAGGGGCCGTACTTATCAAGCTTCTTAGAGTGCCATTTTACACTTAAGTCCTGAGAATTTGCGAAATTTAGTCCTACTCTCAAACTTAAGAATAAAAGCTTTTTATCAACGTTCTTAAGTCTAAGAATCACTCCTACTCTCCACGATATTTAAGAGACCTTCAGAGGTGTCTTAAGTGGTTAGGAGTTGCCAGCAGGGGATGGCACTGAGGCGAGAGAGACGTGCGCCAACGTTCAGGGAGCGGAACAATGTTTTGTTTTTTTTTGATGACGAGCAGCTGATCAAACGGTATCGTTTAGACAGAGCGGATATTATTTTTGTCACAGATTTAATACTTTTCGATTCCTTGTTGTTTCTGCATGTGTCTGCAGTGGGCTAGTATATATAGAGCCACCCACACCAGTTTCAAATTAGTTGCCTAATTAATGAATTGGAAAGAAAATGTTATGACAGTAGCGTATGTGTGTGGCCGTGAGGTGAGTGACGTCAGTGAGTGTGTGGGCGAGAGAAGAGAGGGAGCGGTAGCGTGAGTGCCGGCGGGGACTAGTTTGTTTTGTATTATTTTGTAGTTTATTGTCAAAATATACACTCCCATTGTCCACTTAAATATTTCCAAGATATTTCTTTATTCTTAGACAACGTATTCCCTTCCGTGATTGGTCATTTCTATGGACACAGAAATGACGTCACCTAAAATTGCGTTTACGGCACATAGTAATGTCGTAATTCAGCTCTGAGTGTGACACTTAAGATTCAGTCCTACACTTCGCTGAAAGTGTGAGTAAGACGCTTGATAACTAACTTTTAAGTGCAGCTTTCAGCCAAGAATTTATTTACTCTTAACACTAGAAGTCCCAGAGAGGGGCCAAGAATTTATTTACTCTTAAGTCAACTCTTAGCAGACTTCTTAGGAGTCATTCTAAGAAGCTTGATAAGTACGGCCCCAGATCTTTATCAATGATCTGTTGTTCGTTATGTGAATTTATTTGAGTGGAAAAGTCTTCTCTCAGTGTTGGCCAACATTTACAACAAAACAATTACATCCATTGAACACAGAATTTATTTAGAATTGGGATGAATAAGAATGGCGATGTGAATTATTTTGGCACACTCGTGTTTTGTTACCCAGCATGAAAACATGCAGGCTTCCTGTTCAGTGCAAAGTAAGCTTCAAAGTAAAAGCGTGGCATTATTAACCCTAACAATGCACACTTTTATTTGTTTAGAACAATAGCCATGTTGTCATGAGTTGTGTGGGATAGGGTATGAAATATGCACCAAGTTTTAGTTTGAATCAGTTAGTTTTCTGTGTTCCGTGTGAAGGCTCACCCAAAAGTGTGTGAGAAGCTGAAGGCTCTGATGGCGGAGTGGGCAGAAGACTTCCAGAAGGATCCCCAGCTCAGCCTCCTCAGCGCCACCATCAGGTCTCTGAAGGAGGAAGGCATCACCTTCCCGGCAGCGTCCTCGCAGGTAAGCAACTGCTCACCTGACCGCGCCCTATTTCCTGGGCTATATAGCTATAGGCCACACCCACTAAATAGTGATCCTCATGTAAGCCGCACCGGACTATAAGTCGCAGATATATACCTTGTGGATTGAGTTATTTACACAGAAATGTTCATCTACATACCTGAATTGTTTCCAAACGGTGTCTGCAACACGGCAGTAAAACGGCTGATCAAAGAAAACACAAGTCATCGTCATTAACCCACTAGCTGCGCAAGCTAGCTCTCCAATCAGCTAAATGGTAAATGGTAAATGGGTTGTACTTGTATAGCGCTTTTCTACCTTTTTTAAGGAACTCAAAGCGCTTTGACACTATTTCCACACACACACATTCACACACTGATGGCGGGAGCTGCCATGCACGGCGCTAACCAAGCCCATCAGGAGCAAGGATGAAGTGTCTTGCTCAAGGACACAACGGACGTGACTAGGATGCTAGAAGGTGGGGATTGAACCAGTACAGCCACAGACTCAGTAAGTCCACGGTGACTGTCGTTGCCAGCTAGCGATAAGCTGCACTCGCTCGCACTTAGCATAGCAGCTTGCCGTTGCTAGTTGCCAGTTAGCTATTAGCGGCACTATACTGTGTCATATAGTATTGCTGAATAACAAAGTAGCGTCAAAAACTGAATCTTACCCAGGAAATAAAGGTAGGAGGCCATCAGTTTGGGGGTCCTCGGCCTAGAAAAGGTTTGATGGCGTGCCTTGGAAGCTAGCTCAGGACTGGCCTATAAAGTATTCATCATCAAATCAATTGGGAGCTAGCTTGGGGCCTTTGATGCTAACGACCGCTCACCACAGGGGTCCAGTGTGAAGGTGGGCGCGCCTGCCGCCATCAAAGCCTCGGACGAAGACGACCTGGCCAAAGGTCAGACTCAAACACTTTGACGTGTCCCCGCCTCTTTGAAACACCTCTCCTGTCCTGGTTGCCACGGCAGCCATCCAGCTGTCTCTGCAGGAACAGAAGCAGCAGATCGACCTGCGACCCCCGGCGCCAACTGGCGACCCCCCGAGCTACAGCAACAGCGTCAACGGCCAGGAAGTGCGTAAGGTGCGAGCGCTGTACGACTTCGAGGCAGCCGAGGACAACGAGCTCACCTTTAAAGCCGGCGAGGTCATCCTGGTTTTGGACAGCAGGTACACTTCCATGTACAGCCACTAGGGGGCATGTTGGTATTAATGACACTTCCATGTACAGCCACTAGGGGGCATGTTGGTATTAATGACACTTCCATGTACAGCCACTAGGGGGCATGTTGGTATTAATGACACTTCCATGTACAGCCACTAGGGGGCATGTTGGTATTAATGACACTTCCATGTACAGCCACTAGGGGGCATGTTGGTATTAATGACACTTCCATGTACAGCCACTAGGGGGCATGTTGGTATTAATGACACTTCCATGTACAGCCACTAGGGGGCATGTTGGTATTAATGACACTTCCATGTACAGCCACTAGGGGGCATGTTGGTATTAATGACACTTCCATGTACAGCCACTAGGGGGCATGTTGGTATTAATGACACTTCCATGTACAGCCACTAGGGGGCATGTTGGTATTAATGACACTTCCATGTACAGCCACTAGGGGGCATGTTGGTATTAATGACACTTCCATGTACAGCCACTAGGGGGCATGTTGGTATTAATGACACTTCCATGTACAGCCACTAGGGGGCATGTTGGTATTAATGACACTTCCATGTACAGCCACTAGGGGGCATGTTGGTATTAATGACACTTCCATGTACAGCCACTAGGGGGCATGTTGGTATTAATGACACTTCCATGTACAGCCACTAGGGGGCATGTTTGTATTAATGACACTTCCATGTACAGCCACTAGGGGGCATGTTGGTATTAATGACACTTCCATGTACAGCCACTAGGGGGCATGTTGGTATTAATGACACTTCCATGTACAGCCACTAGGGGGCATGTTGTTATTAATGACACTTCCTTGTACAGCCACTAGGGGGCATGTTGGTATTAATGACACTTCCATGTACAGCCACTAGGGGGCATGTTGGTATTAATGACACTTCCATGTACAGCCACTAGGGGGCATGTTGGTATTAATGACACTTCCATGTACAGCCACTAGGGGGCATGTTGGTATTAATGACACTTCCATGTACAGCCACTAGGGGGCATGTTGGTATTAATGACACTTCCATGTACAGCCACTAGGGGGCATGTTGTTATTAATGACACTTCCTTGTACAGCCACTAGGGGGCATGTTGGTATGTATGTAATAATATAAATGATAGTTATGTCTACATTTTATGAAGCTGGTTAATATTCTGAATTGGTTAATAACTTCAATAATAGTGAGACCAAAAATGTTTGCAGCACAAACATCTGGGACAAGTCTGGGCAGATGTTGACATAGTTGGGGTCTAGTTATGATTAATTACATGTTAATTACACCTCAGTAACATAATAACCATCAAATGTTGACAAGCTAAAAAGCGTAACGGCACCAAGGATTGGGACAAGTTGAAGTTGGATCTTGATCTTGTTTGTGTGCTCTTCTCCTGCCAGTGATCCCAACTGGTGGAAAGGGGAGAACCACAGGGGTGTGGGCTTGTTCCCCTCCAACTTCGTGAGCACCAACCTGACCAGCGAAGCAGAGACAGGTGAGTGCTGCCCCCCCCCTGCGGGCCACATGCAGGCAGGTGTGTGACGGAGTGTCCGGGCCCCGCAGTGACCTCAGCAGAAACCAGCGTGAGTGCAGAGGACCCCGGCCTGGAAGACAAAGCGGACCCTGAGCCCATCTTCATCGACGAGGTCACACAACCTTGGACACATCTTCTAGTTGGGCCTCTTTAACGGTCTGTGCTGGTCCTGCAGGGGAAGATGGACAGAACCTTGGCGCTGCTGCGGAACGCCGACCCTGCGGACCCCACTCCAGACTCCAACGAGCTGGTCCAGCTGGAGGGTAAGACTTTCCAGGCCCAAGTTGACCTTCTTTGTTGACGCTCCCTCACCGCGCGCTCCCACAGGTGCGTGTGAGCAGATGAACCCCATGATCGACGACAGGCTGCAGGAGATCGACAGGTGAGCGTCATGGCGCCGGCCACCGCACCCGACTGTAAAAGTGCTGACCATCTTTGCCTGCAGGAAACACTCCGAGTTGTCTGAGCTCAACCTGAAGGTTCTGGAAGCTCTGGAGCTTTACAACAAGCTCATGAACGAGGCGCCGCTCTACCAGGCCTACTCCAAGATGGCCCAGTATGGCCCCGCCCCCCCTGCGGCCGCCATGCAGGTCAGAATACTTTTTATTCTCTTCCTTCTCGACCAGGATTTGTCCAAAGTGTGGCCCGCAGCTCATTTTTGAAAAATACTGTCAGAAAAAACATTAAAAAGTGGAATAAATGAGGTGGAATGTCCAGAGAAAATGTTGCAATATTGACTCCATTCTCGCGGAAATGTTGATGGGCCGGCCTATCGACCCCAGGCCAGCAGGCGTACTTGTAAGATGGCACCAAGTATCCAAATCCATGGTTTTTACGTTTAAACATACAAAATTGGCTATAATGCTAATATAAGAGATATTAGCATACTTCTAAGAAGGCACCAAGTATCAAAATCTATGATTTTTATGTATAAAAATATATAAAATTAGCTTTTAAAAAAACCAAAACAAAAACCTAGCATAAAACAGTAACATGCTAGCATTAGCATGCTAATATAAAAGATGTTGGCATATTTCTAAAATGGTACCAAATATCAAAATCCTTCATTTTTAGGTTTAAACATACAAAATTAGCTGAAAAGCTAACACAAAATGTTAGCATGTGAAGCGTTAGCATGCTAATATAAGAGACGCTAGCATACCTCTAAGATGGCGCCAAGCGTTAAAATGTATTATTTTTAGATACAAACATACAAAATTAGCTAAAATGCTCGCATAAAACATTTGAATAATAAAAGATGTTAGCATACGTCCAAGTATCCAAATCTATATTTCTGAATTTTAAACTCATGAAATGAGCTAAAAAGCTAGCACAAAATATTAGCACGCTAATATAAGAGATGTTTGCATACTTTTAAGATGGCACAAAGTATCAAAATCTATGATGTTTAGATATACACATACAAAATTAGCTGAAAAAGCAAGCATAAAACATTAGCATGCTAACATTAGCATGGGATGTTAGCATACTTCCAAGATGGCGTCAAGCATATAAACTCCTGATTTTTAGGTCTAAACAGAAAAAATGAGCTAAAGGCTTAGTAAGGCATAAAAAGGAACCCTAACACTGAATAAACTATTAGCTCCTGAAGATATAGTTGCCTTCAAGACGTGTAGAGAAGCCTGCTTCTTTGCAAGGTGGTGGGCGTGCTTACCTAGCTCGGTGCTGTCCTGGAAGTCAACCAATCACTGGCCTCTCTCGCTGGGTTTAGGGCTACGCCGCCCCCTCCTACCTGCCCCCGCCGCAGCCCTACAATCTGCCCAGTGACCAGCCGGCCCTACAGCAGCCCTACAATCTGCCCAGTGACCAGCCGGGGCCGCTGCATTCTCTTGGCCCCGCCCTTCCGGCCCCGCCCAATGGCCAGATGGCTCCGCCCACCTACATGAGGTAGGGAAGTGTTGTTGTTGTTGCCAAGGTGAAGCAAGCGACTTGACGCCATTGTTGTCTCCACAGCAACACACATCACTTCATCACACAAGCACCTTACCTGCCACAGATGGGCGTGGCCATGGACATGTCGGCCTATCAGAGCTCAGGAGGGACACCTGTGTCCTACCCTGCCCCTGCTGCCCCCCCACAGCAACAACAACAACCACCACCACAGGGGGCGTACTATCAGCAGCCCCTCCTCTGAATGTGTGTGTGTGTGTGTGTGTGCGTGTGCGTGCGCGTGCGTGTGTGTGTGTGTGTGTGTGTGTGTGTGTGTGTGTGTGTGTGTGTGTGTGTGTGTGTGTGTGTGTGTGTGTGTGTGTGTGTGTGTGTGTGTGTGTGTGTGTGTGTGTGTGTGTGCTGGCCAACTCTACGCCCGTTTTCAGACTTGAGTCTGGGCCTTTTTGTCTTCAGTGGGAATAAATGCTGATCATTTGTTGAAGGACCCGCCCTCGGTCATCATGACTTCCTGTGAGGAAGACACGCCCCCTTCTTTTAGCTGTAATATCAAAGTCCTCTTCTTCATTCCTACTTCCTGTGTGCAGCCAAGCCCCGCCCTCTACTGACGTGTGCAGTCAAGCCACGCCCCCTTACTGGCTCTTTATGTCTTTATGCTTTCCTTGTTTCTATGTTTCATGTATGTTTCATCTATGTTTTATGCGTGTTTCATGTGTGTTTCATGTATGTTTCATGCGTATTTCATGTATGTTTCATGCGTATTTCATGTATATTTCACGTGTGTTTCATCTATGTTTCATGCATGTTTCATGTATGTTTCATGCGTACTTCATGTGCGTTTCATGTATATTTCATGTGTGTTTCACGTATGTTTCATGTGTGTTTCACGTATGTTTCATGTGTGTTTCACGTATGTTTCACGTATGTTTCATGTATGTTTCATGTGTTTCATCTATGTTTCACGTATGTTTCATGTGTGTTTCATCTATGTTTCATGCGCTTTTCACACATGTTTCATGTGTGTTTCATGTGTGTTTCATCTGTGTCATGTGTGTTTCATGTATGTTTCATCTATGTTTCACGTATGTTTCATGTGTGTTTCATCTATGTTTCATGTGTGTTTCATGTATGTTTCATCTGTTTCACATATGTTTCATGTGTGTTTCATCTATGTTTCATGCGCTTTTCACACATGTTTCATGTGTGTTTCATCTATGTGTCATGTGTGTTTCATGTATGTTTCATCTATGTTTCATGTGTGTTTCATCTGTTTCATGTGTTTTTCACATATGTTTCATATGTGTTTCATCTATGTTTCGTGTGTTTCATGTATGTTTCACGTGTGTTCCATGCATGTTTCATGTGTGTTCCATGCATGTTTCATGTGTGTTTCATGTGTGTTTCACGTGTGTTTCATGTGTGTTTCACGTATGTTTCATGTGTGTTTCATGTGTTTCATGTATGTTTCATGTGTGTTTCATGCATGTTTCATGTGTGTTTCATCTATGTTTCATGCATGTTTCATGTGTGTTTCATCTATGTTTCATGTGTGTTTCATCTGTTTCATGCGTGTTTCAAGTGTATTTCATGCATGTTTCATGTGTGTTTCATGTATGTTTCATGCGTGTTTCATCTATGTTTCATGTATGTTTCATGTATGTTTCATGTGTGTTTCATGTGTGTTTCATGCGTGTTTCATGTGTGTTTCATGGGGGGATCCATTCCATCTCATTCCTTGGGTGATGATTCGATTCTGAATCGATTCTCAAGTCAACATGATTCTCTATTGAAACTGATTCTCACAATCTATTGTTTGATATATGATATGATATGTACATATATGTATGAGTGTGTGTATATATATGCATATATATATACATGCACACATATGCATACATATGTATATGTGTGTGTATACATATATATATTTGTCTATGCATATATGTTATGTATGTATAAATGTATACGTATATATGTATGTAGATATATATGTGTATATATGTATATCTATATGAATATGTATACATGTGTGTATATACATGAATATATGTATGTATATATATACAGTATATATATATTCATGTATATGTGTATATATATGTACATGTATGTGTATATATGTGTATGTATGTATATATTATATGTATGCATATATGTGTGTGTGTGTATTCTAATGTGTATATGTATATTCTAAATCAATTCATAATTTTCAAAAATCTATGTAAAAAATAATACATATTGAATAGAACAACATATATATAACATAACTATATCTTTTTTTAAATCGATTTCTGAAAATGTCATAATTTTCAAAAATGATTAAAAAAAGTATAATCGATTTTTGAAAATTCTGAATTTTTGTATAATCAAAATGAATAACAATCGCGATATGGATTCAAATAATTTTTTCATGCACCCCTATATATATATATATATATATATATATATATATATATATATATATATATATAAGATAATTTCCATGTCTGTATGTTTGATGTATATATTCCATGTACAGTTGCACCTTAGCATATGATTATAATTGTTAATATTTACCACTGGATGCCTTGTTGACCTGTAGGAACACAACACACACTGCTGCTTGTGTACATTAATAATATGTTTTTATATATATATATCCATGTAGATATATATATATATATATACAGTACATACAAGTCTTTCAGAAAGTGCTCTTTATGCGCAAGTTGTTTTTAGGACGAGAGCAAACTTTGAAGTAAAGATGTTTGGAGTAAAAGCAGCTGTCAATCACGTGTCATGTTTGGAGGTGAAGATGCTGACTAATGATGTTTTCCTCATCATTAATTCATGACCTCTGACCTTCTCGGAGACCCCACTGCTCTCCACAGGATCCTCAATCTGCTCCAAGCTTGTCAATCTGCTGCTTTGTTTCTACTAAAACTCTCAATTGTAAATGTTTTTGTTGTCTATTGCCGCCATTTATTGTACTTTTCTTCCTGCGACTTAACTTTGTCACTTGTTTGTGTTGCCTTCAGGGGTCCTTCGTAAGTCTGGAATATTACAAATGATTTTCACATACCGTCGGCATTGTGTCAAAATGTCTACATTTTGTTCAGGACATCTAAAAATGTGGAGAATGTATGCCATTTTACGGTAACTAAACATATTTTTATACATTTGAGTGCATTTAATTTGCTACGATTCCAACATTTGTGAAAATAAGTAACACTTTGTTAAGTGAATACGAAACAGTTTTGCACGTTTTTCAATCAGACAAAATGTGCCGTTTTCATGAAAGAACATTTTAATGACGTTTTGTTGCTCGACATATTGTTGGAACCTTAATTAAGTAAATGACTTTCCAAAATAAAGCGAGATGACCTGTGGTCCCTGAACGCCTCACGCCTGGAGCGGGAGGGTTTGGGGGCGTGGCCTGTTAGCGGACCTGATGTCGGACTTTTCCTCCTCAGCAGATTTCATCACCAACACGCAGCCAAGTGTTGTTTATTGTTGTTGTTGTTTATTGTTGCGAAGAATTAGCCGCCATGTCGCTTCTTCATCCGACGGAGAGGCAGTCCAGTCAGTCCAGGGAGTCCAAGCAGCTCAGTCAGCCCAAGAAGCCCAGGCAGCCCAAGCAGCCCAAGCAGCCCAAGCAGCCCAAGCAGCCTCCCCCCTGGAAGGACGAGCTGGCCGACATGTCCCAGCACATTTACGATGATGGAAGCAACAAGGTACTTTTATTTGGCCTTTACATGGCATTTATTTTGGCCTTTACATGGCATTTATTTTGGACTTTACATGGCATTTATTTTGGCCTTTACATGGCATTTATTTTGGCCTTTACATGGCATTTATTTTGGCCTTTACATGGCATTTATTTGGCCTTTACATGGCATTTATTTGGCCTTTACATGGTATTTATTTGGCCTTTACTTGGCATTTATTTGGCATTTATTTATCCTTTACTAGGCCTTGATTTGGCATTTTTTGGCATTGGCATTTATTTGTCCTTTATTTGGGATTTATTTGGCATTTATTTGTCTTTTATTTACCATTTATTTGGTATTTATTTGTCTTTTATTTGGAATTTATTTGTCTTATTTGGCCTTTACTTGGCATTTATTTGTCCTTTATTTGGCATTTATTTATTTATTTGGCCTTGATTTCAAATCAAGGCCAAATAAATGCCAAGTAAAAGCCAAATAAAGGACAAACAAATGCCAAATCAATGATTTGGCATTTATTTGTTCTTTATTTGGCATTTATTTGTCCTTTACTTAGCATTTATTTGGCATTTATTTGTCCTTTATTTGGCATTTATTTGGCCTTTACTTGGCATTTATTTGGCTTTGGTTTGGCATTTATTTGTCCTTTATTTGGCATTTATTTGTCTTTTACTTGGCATTTATTTGTCCTTTATTTCTCTTTTATTTGTTCTTTATTTGGCATTTATTTGTCCTTTACTTGACATTTATTTGTCCTTTATTTGTCTTATATTCATCTTTTATTTGGCATTTTTTTGTCCTTTATTTGTCTTTTATTCGTCTTTTATTTGGCATTTATTTGGCATTTCTTCATTGAGCAACACAGGATTGTTTATCAAAGTTGAACATAGTCACAAATATTACATTTTACATGTAATTTAATAATAATAATACAATATAATGCACATTCAAATTGTGTGTATATTGAATAAACGTATTAGAATAAAGTCCTAAAATTAAGTCCTAATATTAAGATAATAATTTACTTTTATTAGAATAACGCCCCAATATTGCCAGAATGCATAAGTTAATTTATTATAATAAATCCCAATATTGAGAGAATAAAATGCTAATATTGAGATAAAAGTGTTGTACGTTTATTAGAATAAAGTGTTAATATTTAGATCATTCGTCTATTTTCTACCGCTTGTCCCTTTTGGGGTCGGGCGAAAGGCGGGGTACACCCTGGACAAGTGGCCCCTTCTTATTGTAAATGTTTTTGAACAAAGTGCTAATAATGCTGTGAATTTATTTGAATGAAGTCCTAATAGTTAAGAGAATATTGTTGTTAATTTATTACGATAATGTGCTAATATTGTGAGAATAATGTAATTTTATTACAATAATGTCATTTTATTAGAATAATGTCATTTTATTAGAATTATGTCATTTTATTAGAATAATGGGCTAACATTGTGAGATTAGTGTCATTTTATTAGAATAATGTGCTAATTTTGTGAGAATAAAGTGCTAATATTAAGAATATAATGTTGCAAATGTATTTGAGTAAAATCCCAATATCAAGATAATAATGTATCTAAATAAATAATAATCTACATCATCATACTGCAATAATCTACATCATCACACTGCAATAATCTACATCATCATACTGCAATAAGCCAGAAATCTTGGGGTTATTTTAGATTCTGATTTACATTTCGACAGTCACATCAAATCAGTAACAAAATCGGCCTACTATCACCTCAAAAATGTAAAAAGACTTAGAGGGCTCATGTCAGCTCAATACTTAGAAAAACTTGTACATGCCTTTATTACCAGTAGACTAGACTATTGTAATGGTCTCCTTGCAGGTCTTCCCAAAAAAACTGTCAGGCAGCTACAGCTTGTTCAGAACGCTGCTGCTAGAGTTCTAACAAAGACCAAAAAATGTGAGCACATTACACCAATTCTTAAATCCTTACATTGGCTCCCTGTACATCAGAGAATAGATTTCAAAATCCTCCTGCTCACATATAAATCACTACATGGTCTAGGGCCCAAGTATATCACTGATATGCTCCCACTATATACGCCCTCTAGATCACTAAGATCTTCTGAGAGCAATCTGTTAGCGGTTCCAAGAGTAAACTCAAATCAAGGGAGATCATCATTCAGTCACTATGCAACACATAGCTGGAATAAACTTCCTGAAGATGTCAGACTCTCCCCAACTCTCACTACTTTTAAAACTAGACTGAAGACTTTTATGTTCACCTTAGCTTTCAGCTAAATCTTTTAATCTTTTAACTTTTAACGTCTGCACTGTTCTTATTTTTATTGTCTGCATTTTAATTTTGCTTTTATTTTCTTTCATTTCACTTTGTTGTCTGTGAAGCACTTTGAGTCTGCCTTGTGTATGAAAAGCGCTATACAAATAAAGTTGCCTTGCCTTGCCTTGCCTACATCATCACACTGCAATAATCTACATCATCATACTGCAATAATCTACATCATCACACTGCAATAATCTACATCATCATACTGCAATAATCTACATCACACTGCAATAATCTACATCATCATACTGCAATAATCTACATCATCATACTGCAATAATCTACATAATCATACTGCAATAATCTACATCATCACACTGCAATAATCTACATCATCATACTGCAATAATCTACATCATCATACTGCAATAATCTACATCATCACACTGCAATAATCTACATCATCACACTGCAATAATCTACATCATCATACTGCAATAATCTACATAATCATACTGCAATAATCTACATCATCACACTGCAATAATCTACATCATCATACTGCAATAATCTACATCATCATACTGCAATAATCTACATCATCATACTGCAATAATCTACATAATCATACTGCAATAATCTACATCATCATACTGCAATAATCTACATCATCACACTGCAATAATCTACATCATCATAGTGCAATAATCTACATCATCACACTGCAATAATCTACATCATCACACTGCAATAATCTACATCATCATACTGCAATAATCTACATAATCATACTGCAATAATCTACATCATCACACTGCAATAATCTACATCATCACACTGCAATAATCTACATCATCATACTGCAATAATCTACATCATCATACTGCAATAATCTACATCATCACACTGCAATAATCTACATCATCACACTGCAATAATCTACATCATCATACTGCAATAATCTACATCATCATACTGCAATAATCTACATCATCACACTGCAATAATCTACATCATCACACTGCAATAATCTACATCATCATACTGCAATAATCTACATCATCATACTGCAATAATCTACATCATCATACTACAATAATCTACATCATCATACTGCAATAATCTACATCATCACACTGCAATAATCTACATCATCATACTGCAATAATCTACATCATCATACTGCAATAATCTACATCATCACACTGCAATAATCTACATCATCATACTGCAATAATCTACATCATCACACTGCAATAATCTACATCATCACACTGCAATAATCTACATCATCACACTGCAATAATCTACATCATCATACTGCAATAATCTACATCATCATACTGCAATAATCTACATCATCACACTGCAATAATCTACATCATCATACTGCAATAATCTACATCATCATACTGCAATAATCTACATCATATTAATATTGCAAATAACTCCTTCAGGTGGGCGGAGCGACGTACTTGAGAAGGAGTCGACTGAAAAGATCGGATGGCAGCACCACCTCCACCAGTTTCATCCTCAGACAAGTACCACATTTTCTTAAGAACATTTCTTTACTTCTAGAAGTTTCATGGACCACACTTTGTATCTGCCAGCCTTTGAAGACTTGAAGTTAAAGACGTAGAAGATGTAGACGAAGTTAAATATGTAAAAGATGTTAAAAAAAAAAAGTTAAAGTAGAAAATGTAGAAGAGGTAGAATATGTAAAAGAAATAGAAGTAGAAGATGGAGGAAAAAGTGGAAAAAGTCAAGATGTAAAAAAGTACAAAATGTAGAAGAAATAGAAGATGTAACAAAGTAGAAAATGTAGAAGAAATAGAAGATGTAAAAAAGTAGAATAAATAGAAGATGTAACAAAGTAGAAGATGTAGAAGAAACAGAAGATGTAAAAAAGTAGAAAATGTAGAAGAAATAGAAGATGTAAAAAAGTAGAAGAAATAGAAGATGTAAAAAAGTAGAAGATGTAAAAAAATAGAAGATGTAGAAGATGTAACAAAGTAGAAGATGTGAAGAAATAGAAGATGTAAAAAGGTAGAAAATGTAGAAGAAATAGAAGATGTAAAAAAGTAGAATAAATAGAAGATGTAACAAAGTAGAAGATGTAGAAGAAACAGAAGATGTAAAAAAGTAGAAAATGTAGAAGAAATAGAAGATGTAAAAAAGTAGAAGAAATAGAAGATGTAAAAAGTAGAAGAAATAGAAGATGTAAAAAAGTAGAAGATGTAGAAGATGTAACAAAGTAGAAGATGTGAAGAAATAGAAGATGTAAAAAGGTAGAAAATATAGAAGATGTAACAAAGTAGAAGATGTAGAAGAAATAAAGATGTAAAAATGTAGAAGATGTAGAAGATGTAACAAAGTAGAAGATGTAGAAGAAATAAAGATGTAAAAAGGTAGAAGATGTAGATGATGTAACAAAGTAGAAGATGTAAAAGGTAGAAGATGTAACAAAGTAGAAGATGTAGAAGAAATAGAAGATGTAACAAAGTCGAAGATGTAACAAAGTCGAAGATGTAACAAAGTAGAAGATGTAGAAGAAATAGAAGATGTAACAAAGTAGAAGATGTAGAAGAAATAGAAGATGTAACAAAGTCAAAGATGTAACAAAGTCGAAGATGTAACAAAGTAGAAGATGTAGAAGAAATAGAAGATGTAACAAAGTAGAAAATGTAGAAGAAATAGAAGATGTAAAAAAGTAGAATAAATAGAAGATGTAACAAAGTAGAAGATGTAGAAGAAACAGAAGATGTAAAAAAGTAGAAAATGTAGAAGAAATAGAACATGTAAAAAAGTAGAAGAAATAGAAGATGTAAAAAAGTAGAAGATGTAAAAAAATAGAAGATGTAGAAGATGTAACAAAGTAGAAGATGTGAAGAAATAGAAGATGTAAAAAGGTAGAAAATGTAGAAGAAATAGAAGATGTAAAAAAGTAGAATAAATAGAAGATGTAACAAAGTAGAAGATGTAGAAGAAACAGAAGATGTAAAAAAGTAGAAAATGTAGAAGAAATAGAAGATGTAAAAAAGTAGAAGAAATAGAAGATGTAAAAAGTAGAAGAAATAGAAGATGTAAAAAAGTAGAAGATGTAGAAGATGTAAAAAAAATAGATGTAGAAGATGTAACAAAGTAGAAGATGTGAAGAAATAGAAGATGTAAAAAGGTAGAAAATGTAGAAGATGTAACAAAGTAGAAGATGTAGAAGAAATAAAGATGTAAAAATGTAGAAGATGTAGAAGATGTAACAAAGTAGAAGATGTAGAAGAAATAAAGATGTAAAAAGGTAGAAGATGTAGATGATGTAACAAAGTAGAAGATGTAAAAGGTAGAAGATGTAACAAAGTAGAAGATGTAGAAGAAATAGAAGATGTAACAAAGTCGAAGATGTAACAAAGTCGAAGATGTAACAAAGTAGAAGATGTAGAAGAAATAGAAGATGTAACAAAGTAGAAGATGTGAAGAAATAGAAGATGTAAAAAGGTAGAAAATGTAGAAGATGTAACAAAGTAGAAGATGTAGAAGAAATAAAGATGTAAAAATGTAGAAGATGTGGAAGATGTAACAAAGTAGAAGATGTAGAAGAAATAAAGATGTAAAAAGGTAGAAGATGTAGATGATGATGAAAGTAGAAGATGTAAAAAGGTAGAAGATGTAACAAAGTAGAAGGTGTAGAAGAAATAGAAGATGTAACAAAGTCGAAGATGTAACAAAGTCGAAGATGTAACAAAGTAGAAGATGTAACAAAGTAGAAGATGTAACAAAGTAGAAGATGTAGAAGAAATAGAAGATGTAACAAAGTCGAAGATGTAACAAAGTAGAAGATGTAACAAAGTAGAAGATGTAGAAGAAATAGAAGATGTAACAAAGTCGAAGATGTAACAAAGTAGAAGATGTAACAAAGTAGAAGATGTAACAAAGTAGAAGATGTAGAAGAAATAGAAGATGTAACAAAGTCGAAGATGTAACAAAGTAGAAGATGTAACAAAGTAGAAGATGTAGAAGAAATAGAAGATGTAACAAAGTCGAAGATGTAACAAAGTTGAAGATGTAGAAAAAAGAGTTGTATTTCTACTAACAATCTCTGTGAACCTTTTCAATCCGGTTTCAGGGCAAATCACTCTACGGAGACAGCCCTCGCAAAAATGACTAATGATCTATTGCTAACCATGGATGTCATCTATGTTGCTGCTTCTTGATCTTAGCGCCGCTTTCGATACCGTCGATCATAATATTTTATTAGAGCGTATCAAAACACGTATTGGTATGTCAGACTTAGCCTTGTCTTGGTTTAACTCTTATCTTACTGACAGGATGCAGTGCGTCTCCCATAACAATGTGACCTCGGACTATGTCAAGGTAACGTGCGGAGTTCCCCAGGGTTCGGTTCTTGGCCCTGCACTCTTTAGTATTTACATGCTGCCGCTGGGTGACATTATACGCAAGTACGGTGTTAGCTTTCACTGTTATGCTGATGACACTCAACTCTACATGCCCCTAAAGCTGACCAACACGCCGGACTGTAGTCAGCTGGAGGCGTGTCTTAATGAAATTAAACAATGGATGTCCGCTAACTTTTTGCAACTCAACGCTAAGAAAACGGAAATGCTGATTATCGGTCCTGCTAGACACCAACATCTATTTAATAATACCACCTTAACATTTGACAACCAAACAATTAAACAAGGCGACTCTGTAAAGAATCTGGGTATTATCTTCCACCCAACTCTCTCGTTTGAGTCACACATTAAGAGTGTTACTAAAACAACTCTCTCGTTTGAGTCACACATTAAGAGTGTTACTAAAACAACTCTCTCGTTTGAGTCACACATTAAGAGTGTTACTAAAACGGCCTTCTTTCATCTCCGTAATATCGCTAAAATTCGTTCCATTTTGTCCACTAGCGACGCTGAGATCATTATTCATGCGTTCGTTACGTCTCGTCTCGATTACTGTAACGTTTTATTTTCAGGCCTCCCTATGTCTAGCATTAAAAGATTACAGATGGTACAAAATGCGGCTGCTAGACTTTTGACAAAAACAAGAAAGTTTGATCATATTACGCCTATACTGTATATACCTTTATATACATATATACATACACCTATACTGGCTCACTTGCACTGGCTTCCTGTGCACCTAAGATGCGACTTTAAGGTTTTACTACTTACGTATAAAATACTACACGGTCAAGCTCCTGCCTATCTTGCCGATTGTATTGTACCATATGTCCCGACAAGAAATCTGCGTTCAAAGAACTCCGGCTTATTAGTGATTCCCAGAGCCCAAAAAAAGTCTGCGGGCTATAGAGCGTTTTCTATTCGGGCTCCAGTACTCTGGAATGCCCTCCCGGTAAAAGTTAGAGATGCTACCTCAGTAGAAGCATTTAAGTCTCATCTTAAAACTCATTTGTATACTTTAGCCTTTAAATAGACCCCCCCTTTTTTAGACCAGTTGATCTGCCGTTTCTTTTCTTTTCTTTTCTACTCTGCTCCCAACCCGGGGTGGACCGCTAGCCTGTCCATCGGATGGGGACATCTCTACGCTGCTGACCCGTCTCCGCTCGGGATGGTTCCCGCTGGCCCCACCATGGACTGGACTTTCGCTGATGTGTTGGACTTTCACAATATTATGTCAGACCCACTCGACACCGAGGATGTCGTTGTGGCTTGTACAGCCCTTTAAGACACTTGTGATTTAGGGCTATATAAATAAACATTGATTGATTGATTGATTGATTTTAGGAGAAAAAAGTGGTAATTTCACGACAATAAAAGAAAAAAAAGGTTGTAATATTTTAAAACATTTATACAAAGTTTATACAAAGTTGTGTTTTATTGTCTAATGATGACAAATAATGTTGCTAGTGATGCTAGTTATTGTCTAATGATGACAAATAATGTTGCTAGTGATGCTAGTTATTGTCTAATGATGACAAATAATGTTGCTAGTGATGCTAGTTATTGTCTAATGATGACAAATAATGTAGCTAGTGATGCTAGTTATTGTCTAATGATGACAAATAATGTAGCTAGTGATGCTAGTTATTGTCTAATGGTGACAAATAATGTTGCTAGTGATGCTAGTTATTGTCTAATGATGACAAATAATGTTGCTAGTGATGCTAGTTATTGTCTAATGATGACAAATAATGTAGCTAGTGATGCTAGTTATTGTCTAATGATGACAAATAATGTTGCTAGTGATGCTAGTTATTGTCTAATGATGACAAATAATGTTGCTAGTGATGCTAGTTATTGTCTAATGATGACAAATAATGTAGCTAGTGATGCTAGTTATTGTCTAATGATGACAAATAATGTTGCTAGTGATGCTAGTTATTGTCTAATGATGACAAATAATGTTGCTAGTGATGCTAGTTATTGTCTAATGATGACAAATAATGTAGCTAGTGATGCTAGTTATTGTCTAATGATGACAAATAATGTTGCTAGTGATGCTAGTTATTGTCTAATGATGACAAATAATGTTGCTAGTGATGCTAGTTATTGTCTAATGATGACAAATAATGTTGCTAGTGATGCTAGTTATTGTCTAATGATGACAAATAATGTTGCTAGTGAGGAGTGATGCTAGTGGTTAGCGTAGCGACATCAGCTAGCAGGAATGCTTTTAACCTTTGACCCCGGCCTGATAAAAGTCAGACAGATAAAAAGTGGAGTGTGAGACCACACTGACCACTTCATGTGTGTATGTGTGTGTGTCTCTGTGTGTGTGTGTGTGTGTGTGTGTGTCTCTGTGTGTGTGTGTGTGTGTGTGTGTGTGCGTGTGTTGGCATACAATAAGATACAATAGAATATAATGCAATATAAATATATAATATAAGTTACAATAAGTGTTGTTGCGCAGGGTTCTGCAGACTCCTACATGAGCCCACCCTCGGACTTGGAGGTGTCTGTGGAGGCGGACCAGGAAGACCAGGAGGACCAGGAGGACCAGGAGGACCAGGAAGACCAGGAGGACCAGAGGCAGGAGGCTGCCCTCCAACTGGAGAGGGCAAAGGTCAGTTGGCAACTATGCACTCACTGGCCACTTCATTAGGTACACTAGGTCCCACATGAGAGTCTTTTGCAGCAACATTGGAGGTCAAAGGTTATGGAGATGGTAGACCACCACAACGTACCCCAAGTAGTCCTCTTTTGCAAAGCACAAATGTCCACTAGAGTGGACAACAGCCTTTAAAAAATGTTTTTTTAAATGATTTTACGAATGCAGCTGAGATAGACTCCAGCACCCCCCGCGACCCCGAAAGGGACAAGCGGTAGAAAATGGATGGAAGGTGGGGATGACAGACTGTTCAAGGGACAGATTGAATATGTCTGGTGCCAGTTGGTCAGCACAGACTTTTAGGTGTGGTCCTGTGGCTTTCCTGGTATTTACCCTCTTATAGGTTCTCCTCACGTGGTGTTCTGTGCCACAGTATCAATGGTGTGTCCGCCATTCTCCTGTGTTGTTGTTACCGTCATTGTCATGTGTTGTTGTTGCCACCATTGTCATGGACTCTCAATCCTGCCAGCAGTTGTGCCATTCTCCTGTGTTGTTGTTGCCGTCATTGTCATGTGTTGTTGTTGCCGTCATTGTCATGGACTCTCAATCCTGCCAGCAGTTGTGCCATTCTCCTGTGTTGTTGTTACCACCATTCTCCTGTGTTGTTGTTACCACCATTGTCATGTGTTGTTGTTGCCGTCATTGTCATGGACTCTCAATCCTGCCAGCAGTTGTGCCATTCTCCTGTGTTGTTGTTACCACCATTGTCATGTGTTGTTGTTGCCGTCATTGTCATGGACTCTCAATCCTGCCAGCAGTTGTGCCATTCTCCTGTGTTGTTGTTGCCGTCATCGTCATGGACTCTCAATCCTGCCAGCAGTTGTGCCATTCTCCTGTGTTGTTGTTGTTGCCGTCATTGTCATGGACTCTCAATCCTGCCAGCAGTTGTGCCATTCTCCTGTGTTGTTGTTGCCGTCATTGTCATGGACTCTCAATCCTGCCAGCAGTTGTGCCATTCTCCTGTGTTGTTGTTGTTGCCGTCATTGTCATGGACTCTCAATCCTGCCAGCAGTTGTGCCATTCTCCTGTGTTGTTGTTGCCGTCATCGTCATGGACTCTCAATCCTGCCAGCAGTTGTGCCATTCTCCTGTGTTGTTGTTGTTGCCGTCATTGTCATGGACTCTCAATCCTGCCAGCAGTTGTGCCATTCTCCTGTGTTGTTGTTGCCGTCATCGTCATGGACTCTCAATCCTGCCAGCAGTTGTGCCATTCTCCTGTG
>NC_084743.1:8960714-9165714 GCF_033978785.1 Entelurus aequoreus
TGTGTGTGTGTGTGTGTGTGTGAGAGAGTGTGTGTGAGTGTGAGAGAGTGTGTGTGAGTGTGTGTGTGTCCATGTGTGTGTGTGTGTGTGTGAGTGTGTGTGTGTCCATGTGTGTGTGTGTGTGAGTGTGTGTATGTGTGTGAGTGTGTGTATGTGTGTGAGTGTGTATGTGTGTGTGTGTGTGAGTGTGTGTATGTGTGTGAGTGTGTATGTGTGTGTGTGTGTGAGTGTGTGTATGTGTGTGAGTGTGTATGTGTGTGTGTGTGTGTGTGAGAGAGTGTGTGTGAGTGTGAGAGAGTGTGTGTGTGTGTGAGTGTGTGTATGTGTGTGAGTGTGTATGTGTGTGTGTGTGTGTGTGTGAGAGAGTGTGTGTGAGTGTGAGAGAGTGTGTGTGAGTGTGTGAGTGTGTGTGTGTCCATGTGTGTGTGTGTGTGTGTGAGTGTGTGTGTGTCCATGTGTGTGAGTGTGTGTATGTGTGTGAGTGTGTGTGAGTGTGTATGTGTGTGTGTGTGTGAGTGTGTGTATGTGTGTGAGTGTGTATGTGTGTGTGTGTGTGTGTGAGAGAGTGTGTGTGAGTGTGAGAGAGTGTGTGTGAGTGTGAGAGAGTGTGTGTGAGTGTGAGAGAGTGTGTGTGTGTGTGAGTGTGTGTATGTGTGTGAGTGTGTATGTGTGTGTGTGTGTGTGTGAGAGAGTGTGTGTGAGTGTGAGAGAGTGTGTGTGTGTGTGTGTGAGAGAGTGTGTGTGAGTGTGAGAGAGTGTGTGTGAGTGTGAGAGAGTGTGTGTGAGTGTGTGAGTGTGTGTGTGTCCATGTGTGTGTGTGTGTGTGTGAGTGTGTGTGTGTCCATGTGTGTGAGTGTGTGTATGTGTGTGAGTGTGTGTATGTGTGTGAGTGTGTATGTGTGTGTGTGTGTGAGTGTGTGTATGTGTGTGAGTGTGTATGTGTGTGTGTGAGTGTGTATGTGTGTGTGTGAGTGTGAGAGAGTGTGTGTGAGTGTGTGAGTGTGTGTGTGTCCATGTGTGTGTGTGTGTGTGTGAGTGTGTGTGTGTCCATGTGTGTGAGTGTGTGTATGTGTGTGAGTGTGTGTATGTGTGTGAGTGTGTATGTGTGTGTGTGTGTGAGTGTGTGTATGTGTGTGAGTGTGTATGTGTGTGTGTGTGTGTGTGAGAGAGTGTGTGTGAGTGTGAGAGAGTGTGTGTGAGTGTGAGAGAGTGTGTGTGAGTGTGAGAGAGTGTGTGTGTGTGTGAGTGTGTGTATGTGTGTGAGTGTGTATGTGTGTGTGTGTGTGTGTGAGAGAGTGTGTGTGAGTGTGAGAGAGTGTGTGTGTGTGTGAGAGAGTGTGTGTGAGTGTGAGAGAGTGTGTGTGAGTGTGAGAGAGTGTGTGTGAGTGTGTGAGTGTGTGTGTGTCCATGTGTGTGTGTGTGTGTGTGAGTGTGTGTGTGTCCATGTGTGTGAGTGTGTGTATGTGTGTGAGTGTGTGTATGTGTGTGAGTGTGTATGTGTGTGTGTGTGTGAGTGTGTGTATGTGTGTGAGTGTGTATGTGTGTGTGTGAGTGTGTATGTGTGTGTGTGAGTGTGAGAGAGTGTGTGTGAGTGTGTGAGTGTGTGTGTGTCCATGTGTGTGTGTGTGTGTGTGAGTGTGTGTGTGTCCATGTGTGTGAGTGTGTGTATGTGTGTGAGTGTGTGTATGTGTGTGAGTGTGTATGTGTGTGTGTGTGTGAGTGTGTGTATGTGTGTGAGTGTGTATGTGTGTGTGTGTGTGTGTGAGAGAGTGTGTGTGAGTGTGAGAGAGTGTGTGTGAGTGTGAGAGAGTGTGTGTGAGTGTGAGAGAGTGTGTGTGTGTGTGAGTGTGTGTATGTGTGTGAGTGTGTATGTGTGTGTGTGTGTGTGTGAGAGAGTGTGTGTGAGTGTGAGAGAGTGTGTGTGTGTGTGAGAGAGTGTGTGTGAGTGTGAGAGAGTGTGTGTGAGTGTGAGAGAGTGTGTGTGAGTGTGTGAGTGTGTGTGTGTCCATGTGTGTGTGTGTGTGTGTGAGTGTGTGTGTGTCCATGTGTGTGAGTGTGTGTATGTGTGTGAGTGTGTGTATGTGTGTGAGTGTGTATGTGTGTGTGTGTGTGAGTGTGTGTATGTGTGTGAGTGTGTATGTGTGTGTGTGAGTGTGTATGTGTGTGTGTGTGTGAGTGTGTGTATGTGTGTGAGTGTGTATGTGTGTGTGTGTGTGTGTGAGAGAGTGTGTGTGAGTGTGAGAGAGTGTGTGTGAGTGTGAGAGAGTGTGTGTGAGTGTCCGTGTGTGTCCGTGTGTGTGTCCATGTGTGTGTGTGTGTGTGAGTGTGTGTGTGTGTGTCCATGTGTGTGTGTGTGTGAGTGTGTGTATGTGTGTGAGTGTGTATGTGTGTGTGTGTGTGTGTGTGAGAGAGTGTGTGTGAGTGTGAGAGAGTGTGTGTGAGTGTGTGTGTCTCCATGTGTGTGTGTGTGTGTGTGAGTGTGTGTGTGTCCATGTGTGTGTGTGTGTGAGTGTGTGTATGTGTGTGAGTGTGTGTATGTGTGTGAGTGTGTATGTGTGTGTGTGTGTGAGTGTGTGTATGTGTGTGAGTGTGTATGTGTGTGTGTGTGTGAGTGTGTGTATGTGTGTGAGTGTGTATGTGTGTGTGTGTGTGTGTGAGAGAGTGTGTGTGAGTGTGAGAGAGTGTGTGTGTGTGTGAGTGTGTGTATGTGTGTGAGTGTGTATGTGTGTGTGTGTGTGTGTGTGAGAGAGTGTGTGTGAGTGTGAGAGAGTGTGTGTGTGTGTGAGAGAGTGTGTGTGAGTGTGAGAGAGTGTGTGTGAGTGTGAGAGAGTGTGTGTGAGTGTGTGAGTGTGTGTGTGTCCATGTGTGTGTGTGTGTGTGTGAGTGTGTGTGTGTCCATGTGTGTGAGTGTGTGTATGTGTGTGAGTGTGTGTATGTGTGTGAGTGTGTATGTGTGTGTGTGTGTGAGTGTGTGTATGTGTGTGAGTGTGTATGTGTGTGTGTGTGTGTGTGAGAGAGTGTGTGTGAGTGTGAGAGAGTGTGTGTGAGTGTGAGAGAGTGTGTGTGAGTGTGAGAGAGTGTGTGTGTGTGTGAGTGTGTGTATGTGTGTGAGTGTGTATGTGTGTGTGTGTGTGTGTGAGAGAGTGTGTGTGAGTGTGAGAGAGTGTGTGTGTGTGTGTGTGAGAGAGTGTGTGTGAGTGTGAGAGAGTGTGTGTGAGTGTGAGAGAGTGTGTGTGAGTGTGTGAGTGTGTGTGTGTCCATGTGTGTGTGTGTGTGTGTGAGTGTGTGTGTGTCCATGTGTGTGAGTGTGTGTATGTGTGTGAGTGTGTGTATGTGTGTGAGTGTGTATGTGTGTGTGTGTGTGAGTGTGTGTATGTGTGTGAGTGTGTATGTGTGTGTGTGAGTGTGTATGTGTGTGTGTGAGTGTGAGAGAGTGTGTGTGAGTGTGTGAGTGTGTGTGTGTCCATGTGTGTGTGTGTGTGTGTGAGTGTGTGTGTGTCCATGTGTGTGAGTGTGTGTATGTGTGTGAGTGTGTGTATGTGTGTGAGTGTGTATGTGTGTGTGTGTGTGAGTGTGTGTATGTGTGTGAGTGTGTATGTGTGTGTGTGTGTGTGTGAGAGAGTGTGTGTGAGTGTGAGAGAGTGTGTGTGAGTGTGAGAGAGTGTGTGTGAGTGTGAGAGAGTGTGTGTGTGTGTGAGTGTGTGTATGTGTGTGAGTGTGTATGTGTGTGTGTGTGTGTGTGAGAGAGTGTGTGTGAGTGTGAGAGAGTGTGTGTGTGTGTGAGAGAGTGTGTGTGAGTGTGAGAGAGTGTGTGTGAGTGTGAGAGAGTGTGTGTGAGTGTGTGAGTGTGTGTGTGTCCATGTGTGTGTGTGTGTGTGTGAGTGTGTGTGTGTCCATGTGTGTGAGTGTGTGTATGTGTGTGAGTGTGTGTATGTGTGTGAGTGTGTATGTGTGTGTGTGTGTGAGTGTGTGTATGTGTGTGAGTGTGTATGTGTGTGTGTGAGTGTGTATGTGTGTGTGTGTGTGAGTGTGTGTATGTGTGTGAGTGTGTATGTGTGTGTGTGTGTGTGTGAGAGAGTGTGTGTGAGTGTGAGAGAGTGTGTGTGAGTGTGAGAGAGTGTGTGTGAGTGTCCGTGTGTGTCCGTGTGTGTGTCCATGTGTGTGTGTGTGTGTGAGTGTGTGTGTGTGTGTCCATGTGTGTGTGTGTGTGAGTGTGTGTATGTGTGTGAGTGTGTATGTGTGTGTGTGTGTGTGTGTGAGAGAGTGTGTGTGAGTGTGAGAGAGTGTGTGTGAGTGTGTGTGTCTCCATGTGTGTGTGTGTGTGTGTGAGTGTGTGTGTGTCCATGTGTGTGTGTGTGTGAGTGTGTGTATGTGTGTGAGTGTGTGTATGTGTGTGAGTGTGTATGTGTGTGTGTGTGTGAGTGTGTGTATGTGTGTGAGTGTGTATGTGTGTGTGTGTGTGAGTGTGTGTATGTGTGTGAGTGTGTATGTGTGTGTGTGTGTGTGTGAGAGAGTGTGTGTGAGTGTGAGAGAGTGTGTGTGTGTGTGAGTGTGTGTATGTGTGTGAGTGTGTATGTGTGTGTGTGTGTGTGTGTGAGAGAGTGTGTGTGAGTGTGAGAGAGTGTGTGTGTGTGTGAGAGAGTGTGTGTGAGTGTGAGAGAGTGTGTGTGAGTGTGAGAGAGTGTGTGTGAGTGTGTGAGTGTGTGTGTGTCCATGTGTGTGTGTGTGTGTGTGAGTGTGTGTGTGTCCATGTGTGTGAGTGTGTGTATGTGTGTGAGTGTGTGTATGTGTGTGAGTGTGTATGTGTGTGTGTGTGTGAGTGTGTGTATGTGTGTGAGTGTGTATGTGTGTGTGTGTGTGTGTGAGAGAGTGTGTGTGAGTGTGAGAGAGTGTGTGTGAGTGTGAGAGAGTGTGTGTGAGTGTGAGAGAGTGTGTGTGTGTGTGAGTGTGTGTATGTGTGTGAGTGTGTATGTGTGTGTGTGTGTGTGTGAGAGAGTGTGTGTGAGTGTGAGAGAGTGTGTGTGTGTGTGTGTGAGAGAGTGTGTGTGAGTGTGAGAGAGTGTGTGTGAGTGTGAGAGAGTGTGTGTGAGTGTGTGAGTGTGTGTGTGTCCATGTGTGTGTGTGTGTGTGTGAGTGTGTGTGTGTCCATGTGTGTGAGTGTGTGTATGTGTGTGAGTGTGTGTATGTGTGTGAGTGTGTATGTGTGTGTGTGTGTGAGTGTGTGTATGTGTGTGAGTGTGTATGTGTGTGTGTGAGTGTGTATGTGTGTGTGTGAGTGTGAGAGAGTGTGTGTGAGTGTGTGAGTGTGTGTGTGTCCATGTGTGTGTGTGTGTGTGTGAGTGTGTGTGTGTCCATGTGTGTGAGTGTGTGTATGTGTGTGAGTGTGTGTATGTGTGTGAGTGTGTATGTGTGTGTGTGTGTGAGTGTGTGTATGTGTGTGAGTGTGTATGTGTGTGTGTGTGTGTGTGAGAGAGTGTGTGTGAGTGTGAGAGAGTGTGTGTGAGTGTGAGAGAGTGTGTGTGAGTGTGAGAGAGTGTGTGTGTGTGTGAGTGTGTGTATGTGTGTGAGTGTGTATGTGTGTGTGTGTGTGTGTGAGAGAGTGTGTGTGAGTGTGAGAGAGTGTGTGTGTGTGTGAGAGAGTGTGTGTGAGTGTGAGAGAGTGTGTGTGAGTGTGAGAGAGTGTGTGTGAGTGTGTGAGTGTGTGTGTGTCCATGTGTGTGTGTGTGTGTGTGAGTGTGTGTGTGTCCATGTGTGTGAGTGTGTGTATGTGTGTGAGTGTGTGTATGTGTGTGAGTGTGTATGTGTGTGTGTGTGTGAGTGTGTGTATGTGTGTGAGTGTGTATGTGTGTGTGTGAGTGTGTATGTGTGTGTGTGAGTGTGAGAGAGTGTGTGTGTGTTTGACTATCATTTCTGCGTAAACATGACTCATGGACACAATCCAACACCACAATCTACTGCCTTTTGGAGTGACAGTGGAGCCTGCTTATGTCGACAACAGCTTATGTTGACACCCCTTTATGCTAACAACCACTTCCACCAACAACCGCTTATGTCGACTCCCACCTGTGACAACAACCGCTTCTGCCAATGTCCGCTTATGTCGACAGCCGTTTCTGATGACAACCGCTTATTTCGACACCCATTTATGTTAACAACCACTTCTGGCGAAAATCGCTTATGTTGACACCCCTTTATATTAACAACCACTTCTGCCGGCAACCGCTTATGCCGTCATCCGATTCTGCCGTCAACCGCTTCCGCCGACAACCGCTTATGTCGACACCCCTTTATATTAACAACCACTTCCGTTGATAACCGCTTATGTCATCATCCGCTTCTGCCGTCAATCGCTTCCGCCGACAACTGCTTGTGGCGACACCCATTTATGTTGACAACCACTTCTGCCAACAACCGCTTATGTTGACACCCCTTTATATTTACAACCACTTCTGCCGGCAACCGCTGATGTCGTCATCCGATTCTGCCGTCAACAGCTTCCGCCGACAACCGCTTATGTTGACACCCCTTTATATGAACAACCACTTCTGATGACAACCGCTTATGTCATAATCCGCTTCTGCCGTCAATTGCTTCTGCCAACAACTGCTTATGTCCACACCCTTTAATGTTGACAACCACTTCTGCCGATAACCGCTCATGTTGACACCCCTTTATATGAACAACCGCTTCTGATGACAACCGCTTATGTCATAATCCGCTTCTGCCGTCAATTGCTTCTGCCAACAACTGCTTATGTCCACACCCTTTAATGTTGACAACCACTCCTGCCGACAACCGCTCATGTTGACACCCCTTTATATTAACAACCACTTTTGCAGACAACCGCTTACGTCGTCATCCGCTTCTGCTGCCAGTTGCTTCCACCGACAACTGTTTATGTCGACACCCACCTGTGACACCAACCGCTTCGGCCGATAACTGCTTATGTCGACACCCATTTATGTTGACAACCACCTCTGCCGACGAACCGCTTATGTCGACACCCATTTATGTGGGCAACCACAAACGGCGTCATCCTCTTCTGCAGACAAACGCTTAGTTAACATTTGCTTATGTTGACATCCACTCATGCTGATAACACTTTTGTCGACAACAACATCTGCTATCATCTGCTTGACAGCCGTTTCTGTCGACTATTGCTTAGTTTATGTTGACAACCACTTCTCCTGACAACCGCTTCAGCCGTCATCCGCATCTGCCAACAACCGTTTAATGTCGACAACTGCTTAGGTCGACGTCAGTCCGCCGGTCCAAAGTGTTGTCAACTTAAACTCACTCGTTCTCGCTTTTTGTGTCCCACAACATTGTTTCTCTTAAATGTACATGCGGCATGGCCAATTATGCAAATGCCAAGATGATGTCAGTAAGTCACACACCTGTGTGACGCACCTGCTTCTTGTTGTTGTCACCTGTGTGTCACCTGTGTTGTCACCTGTGTGACGTACCTGCTTGTTGTTGTTGTCACCTGTGTGTCACCTGTGTTGTCACCTGTGTGACGTACCTGCTTGTCGTTGTTGTCACCTGTGTGTCACCTGTGTTGTCACCTGTGTGACGTACCTGTTTGTTGTTGTTGTCACCAGTAATCTTATCTTGTAACACTAGCCTAGTCTCAGGACACACTTCATGTGTCACACTAACGTAGTGTGTGACACATGAAGTGTGACACATGACTGAGCGTGTGACACATGAAGTGTGACACATGACTGAGCATGTGACACGTGACTGAGCGTGTGACACATGAAGTGTGACACATGACTGAGCATGCGACACGTGACTGAGCGTGTGACACATGAAGTGTGACACATGACTGAGCGTGTGACACATGAAGTGTGACACATGACTGAGCAGGTGACACGTGACTGAGCGTGTGACACGTGACTGAGCGTGTGACACATGACTGAGCGTGTGACACTTGACTGAGTGTGTGACACATGACTGAGCGTGTGACACATGACTGAGCGTGTGACACATGACTGAGCGTGTGACACATGACTGAGTGTGTGACACATGAAGTGTGACACGTGACTGAGCATGTGACACATAAAGTGTGACACATGACTGAGCGTGTGACACATAAAGTGTGACACATGACTGAGCGTGTGACACATGAAGTGTGACACATGACTGAGCGTGTGACACATGAAGTGTGACACATGACTGAGCGTGTGACACATGAAGTGTGACACATGACTGAGCGTGTGACACATGAAGTGTGACACATGACTGAGCGTGTGACACATGAAGTGTGACACATGACTGAGCGTGTGACACATGAAGTGTGACACATGACTGAGCGTGTGACACATGAAGTGTGACACATGAAGTGTGACACATGACTGAGCGTGTGACACATGAAGTGTGACACTAACATAGTGTGTGACACATGACTGCGCGTGTGACACATGAAGTGTGACACTAAGATAGTGTGTGACACATGAAGTGTGACACTAAGATAGTGTGTGACACATGAAGTGTGACACTAAGATAGTGTGTGACACATGAAGTGTGACACTAAGATAGTGTGTGACACATGAAGTGTGACACTAAGATAGTGTGTGACACATGAAGTGTGACACTAAGATAGTGTGTGACACTAAGATAGTGTGTGACATATAAAGTGTGACACTAAGATAGTGTGTGACACATAAAGTGTGACACTAAGATAGTGTGTGACACATGAGTGAGCGTGTGACACATGAAGTGTGACACTAAGATAGTGTGTGACACATAAAGTGTGACACTAAGATAGTGTGTGACACATGAGTGAGCGTGTGACACATGAAGTGTGACACTAAGATAGTGTGTGACACATGAAGTGTGACACATGAAGTGTGACACTAAGATAGTGTGTGACACATGAAGTGTGACACTAAGATAGTGTGTGACACATGAAGTGTGACACATGAAGTGTGACACTAAGATAGTGTGTGACACATGAAGTGTGACACATGAAGTGTGACACTAAGATAGTGTGTGACACATGAAGTGTGACACATGAAGTGTGACACTAAGATAGTGTGTGACACATGAAGTGTGACACTAAGATAGTGTGTGGCACATGAAGTGTGACACTAAGATAGTGTGTGACACATGAAGTGTGACACTAAGATAGTGTGTGACACATGAAGTGTGACACATGAAGTGTGACACTAAGATAGTGTGTGACACATGAAGTGTGACACTAAGATAGTGTGTGGCACATGAAGTGTGACACTAAGATAGTGTGTGACACATGAAGTGTGACACTAAGATAGTGTGTGACACATGAAGTGTGACACATGAAGTGTGACACTAAGATAGTGTGTGACACATGAAGTGTGACACATGAAGTGTGACACTAAGATAGTGTGTGACACATGAAGTGTGACACATGAAGTGTGACACTAAGATAGTGTGTGACACATGAAGTGTGACACATGAAGTGTGACACTAAGATAGTGTGTGACACATGAAGTGTGACACATGAAGTGTGACACTAAGATAGTGTGTGACACATGAAGTGTGACACATGAAGTGTGACACTAAGATAGTGTGTGACACTAAGATAGTGTGTGACACATGAAGTGTGACACTAAGATAGTGTGTGACACATGAAGTGTGACACTAAGATAGTGTGTGACACATGAAGTGTGACACTAAGATAGTGTGTGACACATGAAGTGTGACACTAAGATAGTGTGTGACACATGAAGTGTGACACTAAGATAGTGTGTGACACATGAAGTGTGACACTAAGATAGTGTGTGACACTAAGATAGTGTGTGACACATGAAGTGTGACACTAAGATAGTGTGTGACACATGAAGTGTGACACTAAGATAGTGTGTGACACATGAAGTGTGACACTAAGATAGTGTGTGACACTAAGATAGTGTGTGACACATGAAGTGTGACACTAAGATAGTGTGTGACACATGAAGTGTGACACTAAGATAGTGTGTGACACATGAAGTGTGACACTAAGATAGTGTGTGACACATGAAGTGTGACACTAAGATAGTGTGTGACACATGAAGTGTGACACTAAGATAGTGTGTGACACATGAAGTGTGACACTAAGATAGTGTGTGACACATGAAGTGTGACACTAAGATAGTGTGTGACACATGAGTGAGTGAGCGTGTGACACGTGGCAGAAGTACAACAAGGAGTGGTGGATGGGGCGTCAGGTGAAGGAAGGAAGTGAGCTGGGCTTCATTCCAAGTCCTCTGAAGCTGGAGAACATGCGAGTGCAGCAGGAGCAGAAGAGAGGGTGAGGAGGGGGCGGGGCTAACATGCTAACCAGCCAATCAGGGAGAGGTTGGCTAAACGCTGCCTTTCTAAACCTAGGAACTCCTCCTCCAGTCTGGGAGACATGGTGTCAGCTCCCTTTAAGAGCAATGCCAACCTTGCAGGTGAGTCCACCTGCTCTCCTGGGATTGGACACCAAGTCTAATCACCAAGTCTGATCACCAAGTCTGATCACCAAGTCTGATCACCAAGTCTGATCAGCAAGTTTAATCACCAAGTCTAATCACCAAGTCTAATCACCAAGTCTGATCACCAAGTCTGATCACCAAGTCTGATCACCAAGTCTGATCACCAAGTCTAATCACCAAGTCTGATCACCAAGTCTGATCACCAAGTCTGATCACCAAGTCTGATCAGCAAGTTTAATCACCAAGTCTAATCACCAAGTCTAATCACCAAGTCTGATCACCAAGTCTGATCACCAAGTCTGATCACCAAGTCTGATCACCAAGTCTGATCACCAAGTCTGATCAGCAAGTTTAATCACCAAGTCTAATCACCAAGTCTAATCACCAAGTCTAATCACCAAGTCTAATCACCAAGTCTGATCACCAAGTCTAATCAACAAGTCTAATCACCAAGTCTAATCACCAAGTCTAATCACCAAGTCTGATCAGCAAGTCTAATCACCAAGTCTAATCACCAAGTCTGATCACCAAGTCTGATCACCAAGTCTAATCACCAAGTCTGATCACCAAGTCTAATCACCAAGTCTAATCACCAAGTCTAATCACCAAGTCTGATCACCAAGTCTGATCACCAAGTCTGATCACCAAGTCTGATCACCAAGTCTGATCAGCAAGTCTAATCACCAAGTCTGATCACCAAGTCTAATCACCAAGACTGATCACCAAGTCTGATCACCAAGTCTGATCACCAAGTCTAATCACCAAGTCTAATCAGCAAGTCTAATCAGCAAGTCTGATCAGCAAGTCTGATCAGCAAGTCTAATCAGCAAGTCTAATCACCAAGTCTAATCAGCAAGTCTAATCAGCAAGTCTAATCACCAAGTCTGATCACCAAGTCTGATCACCAAGTCTAATCACCAAGTCTGATCACCAAGTCTAATCACCAAGTCTAATCACTAAGTCTAATCACCAAGTCTAATCACCAAGTCTAATCACCAAGTCTGATCAGCAAGTCTAATCAGCAAGTCTAATCAGCAAGTCTAATCAGCAAGTCTGATCACCAAGTCTAATCACCAAGTCTAATCACCAAGTCTAATCACCAAGTCTGATCACCAAGTCTGATCACCAAGTCTAATCACCAAGTCTGATCACCAAGTCTGATCACCAAGTCTGATCACCAAGTCTGATCACCAAGTCTGATCACCAAGTCTAATCACCAAGTCTGATCACCAAGTCTGATCACCAAGTCTGATCACCAAGTCTAATCACCAAGTCTAATCACCAAGTCTGATCACCAAGTCTGATCACCAAGTCTAATCAGCAAGTCTAATCACCAAGTCTAATCAGCAAGTCTGATAACCAAGTCTGATCAGCAAGTCTAATCACCAAGTCTAATCAGCAAGTCTAATCACCAAGTCTGATCACTAAGTCTGATCACCAAGTCTAATCACCAAGTCTAATCACCAAGTCTAATCACCAAGTCTGATCACCAAGTCTAATCACCAAGTCTAATCACCAAGTCTAATCACCAAGTCTGATCACCAAGTCTAATCACCAAGTCTAATCAGCAAGTCTGATAACCAAGTCTGATCAGCAAGTCTAATCACCAAGTCTAATCAGCAAGTCTAATCACCAAGTCTGATCACCAAGTCTAATCACCAAGTCTGATCACCAAGTCTAATCACCAAGTCTAATCACCGAGTCTAATCAGCAAGTCTAATCAGCAAGTCTAATCACCAAGTCTGATCACCAAGTCTAATCACCAAGTCTAATCACCAAGTCTAATCACCAAGTCTAATCACCAAGTCTTCTTCTTCTTCTGCAGGGAAGCACAAACTCAAAATGGTGAGTCCACTTTTACATTTTGAATTCACCTACAGACTAAAACATGTGACACCTGCAGCACCTCACAAGTGATGGATAGGCTATAGGAGCTAGCAGCTACACAACAGCTAAGCACACACACACATAGGTAATAATCATTGCACAATAGAAGGTGACATGTGTCATCATAAACAAGTATTATCTCTGCGACGTTCCAATTTGGCTTATACTGAACATGACTGAACATGACTTGTACTGGACATGACATCATGGACTTTGATGTAGAAGATGATGATGTAGTGGACATGACGTCATGGACTTTGATGTAGAAGATGATGATGTAGTGGACATGACATCATGGACTTTGATGTAGAAGATGATGATGTAGTGGACATGACATCATGGACTTTGATGTAGAAGATGATGATGTAGTGGACATGACATCATGGACTTTGATGTAGAAGATGATGATGTACTGGACATGACATCATGGACTTTGATGTAGAAGATGATGATGTAGTGGACATGACATCATGGACTTTGATGTAGAAGATGATGATGTACTGGACATGACATCATGGACTTTGATGTAGAAGATGATGATGTAGTGGACATGACATCATGGACTTTGATGTAGAAGATGATGATGTACTGGACATGACATCATGGACTTTGATGTAGAAGATGATGATGTAGTGGACATGACATCATGGACTTTGATGTAGAAGATGATGATGTAGTGGACATGACATCATGGACTTTGATGTAGAAGATGATGATGTAGTGGACATGACATCATGGACTTTGATGTAGAAGATGATGATGTAGTGGACATGACATCATGGACTTTGATGTAGAAGATGATGATGTAGTGGACATTACATCATGGACTTTGATGTAGAAGATGATGATGTAGTGGACATGACATCATGGACTTTGATGTAGAAGATGATGATGTAGTGGACATGACATCATGGACTTTGATGTAGAAGATGATGATGTAGTGGACATGACATCATGGACTTTGATGTAGAAGATGATGATGTAGTGGACATGACATCATGGACTTTGATGTAGAAGATGATGATGTAGTGGACATGATATCATGGACTTTGATGTAGAAGATGATGATGTAGTGGACATGACATCATGGACTTTGATGTAGAAGATGATGACGTAGTGGACATGACATCATGGACTTTGATGTAGAAGATGATGATGTAGTGGACATGACATCATGGACTTTGATGTAGAAGATGATGATGTAGTGGACATGACATCATGGACTTTGATGTAGAAGATGATGACATACTGGACATGACATCATGGACTTTGATGTAGAAGATGATGATGTAGTGGACATGACATCATGGACTTTGATGTAGAAGATGATGACATACTGGACATGACATCATGGACTTTGATGTAGAAGATGATGATGTAGTGGACATGACATCATGGACTTTGATGTAGAAGATGATGACATACTGGACATGACATCATGGACTTTGATGTAGAAGATGATGATGTAGTGGACATGACATCATGGACTTTGATGTAGAAGATGATGATGTAGTGGACATGACATCATGGACTTTGATGTAGAAGATGATGATGTAGTGGACATGACATCATGGACTTTGATGTAGAAGATGATGATGTAGTGGACATGACATCATGGTCTGTGATGTAGAAGATGATGACGTAGTGGACATGACATCATGGTCTGTGATGTAGAAGATGATGATGTAGTGGACATGACATCATGGACTTTGATGTAGAAGATGATGATGTAGTGGACATGACATCATGGACTTTGATGTAGAAGATGATGATGTAGTGGACATGACATCATGGTCTGTGATGTAGAAGATGATGATGTACTGGACATGACATGATGGACTTTGATGTAGAAGATGATGATGTAGTGGACATGACATCATGGACTTTGATGTAGAAGATGATGATGTAGTGGACATGACATCATGGTCTGTGATGTAGAAGATGATGATGTAGTGGACATGACATGATGGACTTTGATGTAGAAGATGATGATGTAGTGGACATGACATCATGGTCTGTGATGTAGAAGATGATGATGTAGTGGACATGACATCATGGACTTTGATGTAGAAGATGATGATGTAGTGGACATGACATCATGGTCTGTGATGTAGAAGATGATGATGTAGTGGACATGACATCATGGTCTGTGATGTAGAAGATGATGATGTAGTGGACATGACATGATGGACTTCCTTGATGTGTGCAGGCTGAGCAGGGGCCCCCCTATGACGTGGTCCCCTCCATGAGGCCGGTGGTCCTGGTGGGTCCGTCCCTGAAAGGTTACGAGGTAGGACTCCCAGACCAGGTTCTAATGGACTCTCGGGGGTGCAGACAAAGGTGTGCCAAAGTCCGTTGTCATGGAATCGCCGGTCCTCTCCTCCCTCTGCTGCCGTTGCCATGGTAACAGCCGTCTGGGGGAAGTGCGTCTTGGTAGTTTTTTAGAACTACAAACAGGTGGACAGAATTAAAGGTGGTGTTAAATCCACCAATCTATTTTTATTTTCATTTGGAACACGGCAAAACTCCTGGGGAGGACCCTAGACCACGTCCGGCTAGCAGGAGGCCACAGGGAAGACCCAGGACACGTTGGGGGGACCAGGGCGCCTCCCTCATGACCAGGAGCGCTGTGGAAAATGTATCAACTACAAATATTGACAGAACAAAGAAAAAACATGATAACAAATGTAAACATGAGATAATATATCCATCCATCCATCTTCTACCGCTTATTCCCTTTGGGGTCGCGGGGAGCGCTGCAGCCTATCTCAGCTACAATCGGGCGGAAGGCGGGGTACACCATGGACAAGTAGCCACCTCATAGCAGGAGATAATATATGATACATGTAAACATGAGGAAATATATGATAACAAATGTAAACTTGAGAAAGTACATGATAACAAACAACATGTCAGGCTCCTAGAATGTATCAAGGCCATAAAAATGTTTATTATCAGACAACTGAGAACATTCAGACTTAAATTGATGACTCAAATATGAGTCTTTAGTTGTTCTGCATGCGGTCCTGGCAGGAGAAGGTCTTAGACTCTCTGTGTCACACCCCACTAAACATCTTAGACTCTGTGTCACACCCCACTGAGCACCATGGACCTTCTCCAACACGCTGGAGAAGGTCTTAGACTCTGTGTCACACCCCACTGAGCACCATGGACCTCCTCCAACACTCTGGAGAAGGTCTTAGACTCTGCGTCACACCCCACTGAGCACCATGGACCTTCTCCAACACTCTGGAGAAGGTCTTAGACTCCGCGTCACACCCCACTGAGCACCATGGACCTTCTCCAACACTCTGGAGAAGGTCTTAGACTCCGCGTCACACCCCACTGAGCACCATGGACCTTCTCCAACACTCTGGAGAAGGTCTTAGACTCTGTGTCACACCCCACTGAGCACCATGGACCTTCTCCAACACGCTGGAGAAGGTCTTAGACTCTGTGTCACACCCCACTGAGCACCATGGACCTCCTCCAACACTCTGGAGAAGGTCTTAGACTCTGCGTCACACCCCACTGAGCACCATGGACATTCTCCAACACTCTGGAGAAGGTCTTAGACTCCGCGTCACACCCCACTGAGCACCATGGACCTTCTCCAACACTCTGGAGAAGGTCTTAGACTCTGTGTCACACCCCACTGAGCACCATGGACCTTCTCCAACACTCTGGAGAAGGTCTTAGACTCTGTGTCACACCCCACTGAGCACCATGGACCTTCTCCAACACTCTGGAGAAGGTCTTAGACTCTGTGTCACACCCCACTGAGCACCATGGACGTTCTCCACCACGCTGGAGAAGGTCTTAGACTCTGTGTCACATCCCACTGAGCACCATGGACCTTCTCCAACACTCTGGAGAAGGTCTTAGACTCTGTGTCACACCCCACTGAGCACCATGGACCTTCTCCAACACTCTGGAGAAGGTCTTAGACTCTGTGTCACACCCCACTGAGCACCATGGACCTTCTCCAACACTCTGGAGAAGGTCTTAGACTCTGTGTCACACCCCACTGAGCACCATGGACGTTCTCCACCACGCTGGAGAAGGTCTTAGACTCTGTGTCACACCCCATTGAATACCATGGACCTTCTCCAACACGCCGTCTCCCGCTCTCTGCCGCCAGGTGACGGACATGATGCAGAAGGCGCTCTTCGACTTCCTTAAGCACAGGTTTGATGGCAGGTGAGCGTCACGCCGCCGCCGTCACACGCCGGGGACACATGGTGACACCTGGTGACACCTAGTGACACCTGGTCCTCTGGTGCTTGCAGGGTCTCCATCACCCGGGTGACTGCCGACATATCGCTGGCCAAGAGGTCGCTGCTCAACAACCCCGGGAAGCGGGCCGTCATTGAGAGGTCCACCGTCAGCTGCAGCCTTGGTAAGCATGTGCACGTAGTGCACGTGTTTGCCACACTAATGTCACCCGTGTGTGTGTGTGTGTGTGTGTGTGTGTGTGTGTGTGTGTGTGTGTGTGTGTGTGTGTGTGTGTGTGTGTGTGTGTGTGTGTGTGTGTCCTTGCAGCGGAGGTGCAGAGCGAGATCGAGCGCATCTTTGAGCTGGCCCGCTCCCTGCAGCTGGTGGTTCTGGACGCCGACACCATCAACCACCCGGCTCAGCTCCTCAAGACCTCCCTGGCGCCCATCATCATCCACGTCAAAGTGTCCTCGCCCAAGGTGGGACCAGAACCAGCTTGATCCAACACAAAGTACAACCCACCAGAATTCAAGCTTTATATGACCCCGAATGGGACAAGCGGTAGAAAATGGATGCATGGATGGATGACAAAAAAGGCATAAAACCAAAACAAATCATTAAAACTTATAAACAATTAGATCTGAAGTTGATTTAGAGATTTAAGCGTTGAAAGTAAGACACAAATAAAAACAATTATATATTTTAACATTTTTATGAGTGGGACCCTTTTGGACCCCTGACAATTTGAGTGGGATTGTTTTAAAGCTGTCATTGCTCATAAATAATAATGAATCAAAATCAATGTTTTAAAATATTGACTTATTTAAGGCTCCAATGACTTCACATCAAATATTACACTTTCACATATTTTGGGGAGAAAATATTGCATATTTTGGGTTTTTGCCTTAAAAAGCAACCAGAACCAAGTTGGTCCAATAAGAAAAAAACTGAACCAGGTTACCCAACAAAAAGTACAACCAACCAGAATATCCATCCATCCATTTTCTACCGCTTGTCCCTTTTGGGGTCGCGGGGGTGCTGGAGCCTATCTCAGCTGCATTCGGGCGGAAGGCGGGGATATCTATATATATATCTATATCTATATATATATATATACATACATTGAAAGTAAAAAAAACATTTGACTTATTTTTTATACTTTGACCCTTTTGATCCCTAAGAATTTTAGTGTTGTTTTTTTAAAACCGTTTTTGCCTAAAAATAATAATGAATCAAAATCAATGTTGTTATGAATTATTGACTTATTCAAGGCTCAGATTACTTCACATCAAATTATTATATTTTGAAATATTTTTTGGGGGGGAAATTGCATATTTTGTGTTTTTGCCATAAAAAAACAAAGTTTTATATGACAAAAAAGGCATAAAACCAAAACAAAAAATCGTTAAAACTTATAATCAACAATTAGATCTGAAGTTGATCTCGAGATTTTAGCGTTGAAAGTAAGACACAAATAAATAAAATAATATGTTTTAACACTTTTCTGAGTGGGACCCTTTTTTTAAAACTATTTGCTTAAAAAATAATAATGAATCAAAATCAATGTTGTTTTAGAATATTGACTTATTTAAGGCTCCAATGACTTCACATCAAATATTACACTTTCACACATTTTGGGGAGAAAATATTACATATTTTGGGTTTTTGCCTTAAAAAGCAACCAGAACCAAGCTGGTCCAATAAGAAAAAAACTGAACCAGGTTATCCAACAAAAAGTACAACCAACCAGAATATCCATCCATCCATTTTCTACCGCTTGTCCCTTTTGGGGTTGCGAGGGGCGCTGGAGCCTATCTCAGCTGCATTCGGGCAGAAGGCAGGGATATCTATATATATATATATATATATATCTATATTTATATATACATACATTGAAAGTAAAAAAAACATTTGACTTATTTTTTACACTTTGACCCTTTTGATCCCTAAGAATTTTAGTGTTGTTTTTTTAAAACCGTTTTTGCCTAAAAATAATAATGAATCAAAATCAATGTTGTTATGAATTATTGACTTATTTAAGGCTCAGATTACTTCACATCAAATTATTATATTTTGAAATATTTTTTGGGGGGGAAATTGCATATTTTGTGTTTTTGCCATAAAAAAACAAACGTTTTATATGACAAAAAAGGCATAAAACCAAAACAAAAAATCGTTAAAACTTATAATCAACAATTAGATCTGAAGTTGATCTCGAGATTTTAGCGTTGAAAGTAAGACACAAATAAATACAATAATATATTTGAACACTTTTCTGAGTGGGACCCTTTTTTTAAAACTATTTGCTTAAAAAATAATAATGAATCAAAATCAATGTTGTTTTAAAATATTGACTTAATTAAGGCTCCAATTACTTCACATCAAATATTATATTTGGAAATTTTGGGGGGGAACAATTGCATATTTTGTGTGTTATAAACAATGTTTACTTTGATTAAAAAGAGCATAAAGCAAGCGAAGTAAAATAAAATAATAAACATTTACAGGTATTTAAGCGTTGATCCCTGAGACTTTTAGTGGTATTTTAAAAGTGTTTTAAGTGTGTTTTGTTGAACACAAAAGACGTCAATGTGTGACACCTGCAGGTCCTGCAGCGTCTGATCAAGTCTCGAGGCAAGTCTCAAAGCAAACACCTGAACGTGCAGCTAGTGGCGGCCGAGAAGCTTTCCCAGTGTCCGCCGGTGAGTGGACTTTGCTTCTTTCCCTCGCCAGCATGAGCCGGCCTCCAGCCTCCATCCCCCATCCTCCATCCTCCAGCCTCCATCCTCCATCCTCCATCCTCCATCCTCCAGCCTCCATCCTCCATCCTCCAGCCTCCATCCTCCATCCTCCATCCTCCATCCTCCATCCTCCATCCTCCATCCTCCAGCCTCCATCCTCCAGCCTCCATCCTCCATCCTCCAGCCTCCATCCTCCAGCCTCCATCCTCCATCCTCCAGCCTCCAGCCTCCAGCCTCCATCCTCCAGCCTCCATCCTCCAGCCTCCAGCCTCCATCCTCCAGCCTCCATCCTCCATCCTCCATCCTCCATCCTCCATCCTCCATCCTCCAGTCTCCAGCCTCCATCCTCCATCCTCCAGCCTCCATCCTCCAGCCTCCATCCTCCATCCTCCATCCTCCAGCCTCCATTCTCCATCCTCCATCCTCCATCCTCCATCCTCCATCCTCCATCCTCCATCTTCCATCCTCCAGCCTCCAGCCTCCATCCTCCATCCTCCAGCCTCCATCCTCCATCCTCCATCCTCCATCCTCCATCCTCCATCCTCCATCTTCCATCCTCCAGCCTCCAACCTCCATCCTCCATCCTCCAGCCTCCATCCTCCATCCTCCAGCCTCCATCCTCCATCCTCCATCCTCCAGCCTCCAGCCTCCATCCTCCAGCCTCCATCCTCCATCCTCCATCCTCCATCCTCCAGCCTCCATCCTCCAGCCTCCATCCTCCATCCTCCAGCCTCCATCCTCCATCCTCCAGCCTCCATCCTCCATCCTCCATCCTCCATCTTCCATCCTCCAGCCTCCAGCCTCCATCCTCCATCCTCCAGCCTCCATCCTCCATCCTCCAGCCTCCATCCTCCATCCTCCATCCTCCATCCTCCAGCCTCCAGCCTCCATCCTCCAGCCTCCATCCTCCATCCTCCATCCTCCAGCCTCCATCTTCCATCCTCCATCTTCCATCCTCCAGCCTCCAGCCTCCATCCTCCATCCTCCATCCTCCAGCCTCCATCCTCCATCCTCCATCCTCCAGCCTCCATCCTCCATCCTCCATCCTCCATCCTCCAGCCTCCAGCCTCCATCCTCCAGCCTCCATCCTCCATCCTCCATCCTCCATCCTCCAGCCTCCAGCCTCCATCCTCCAGCCTCCATCCTCCTCTCTTTGTCCACCTGCAGGAAATGTTTGACATCATCCTGGACGAGAACCAGCTGGAGGACGCCTGCGAGCATCTGGCCGAGTACTTGGAGTCGTACTGGAGGGCCACGCACGCCTCGCCCGGGGCCGCGCCCAACCCCCTGCTGGGGCGCAACCTGGGCTCCACCGCGCTCTCGCCGTATCCCGCCGTCTTCCAGGTGAGGACGTCCGTTGTTGAAGCTCCAGTCCTATGACTTGACACATGCTAACTGTATGCTAACCTTAGCATGTTGACAGCTGGCATATGCCCTCAGAAATATACATCTTAAAGGAAGTTACGACTGTTCTAATGTTTCACCACAAGGGGGCGATGTCCGTATTCACGTCCGGCCATGTTAGGACTCTGACAACAAAGGCTCGTGTCAGTAAAGGCAGTTTGATGGCGAGGTGCAGTTTTCGCCACCAGGCTCCGCCCACTACGAATAGGCATAAATAGGTACAGAGCCATAGACCGATTCAGGGTGACATCATCATCATGAGTACCAATTATGATCAAGATCCAAACTTGTGGAGCCGAGTTATCAACGTTTCGTGTTTTGTATCGAACCATCAAATCAACTTTTGGCGCCAGGCCACGCCCACATCTCATGCCGTAGAGAATATGGATTCACAATTTATTATCGACGATCAGTTTAGTACATTCTCTGATTACATAAAGTGCAGAAACGACAGTTTAATTGGAAATGGTGTGTAGCAGTTTTTGGCGCCAGGCTCCGCCCACTACGAATAGGCATGAATAGGTACCCAGCCACAGGCCAACTTAGGGTGACATCATCATCATGTGTACCAATTATGATCAAGATATGAACTTGTGGAGTCGAGTTATTAACGTTTCGTGTTTTGCGGCGAACCATCAGATCAAAGTTTGGCGCCAGGCCACGCCCATATCCGGTCACATGTGCCACGCCCACATCCGGTCACATGCAAACTAAATATTCGCATTTTGTCACCGACGTTCAGTTTAGTATTTTTCTTTGAATACCGTATTTCCTTGAATTGGCGCCGGGAATATAGTATTCGCCTGCCTAGAATTACAGCCGGGTCAAACTCGTTTCGCAAAATAATTAGCGCATGCTTGGCACTTCCGCCGGGTCAAATATGAGTCATTAAATGACTCCCGCCTCCAGGTGGTAGAGGGCGCTAGTGATCCTTCTTGCGACTACCAGTACTGCAGGAGACAGGTACTGCAGAAGAAGACAACAAGCAGCAAGCATGCAGCAATTGTTTGCTTGCACTTTTAACATGGAGGATTACATATCTAAAATAAAACCGTTTTCTAAACTGGACTTTCAATCGAAGCAGGAGGTAATAATTAAAGGAATATCTCCAGAGACTTTTAAAATTGAAGAAAGATGAGAAAGACTGCCTTTGATCAGAAGCAGCTGCACATGGACCCATCTACAAGTAAAGGTAAGATCATAATAACGTTTTTTTTATTAAATGTGTTTTTAATGATAAGGTATGCGCCGGAGTGAGAAGAGGTTTTAAAATAATTAGAGCATGCTTGCTCATTCCGCATGCTTTTGGTAACCGCAGGAGTGAGAAGAGGTTTTAAATTAATTAGCGCCCCTGCGGCTATTCAAGGAAATACGGTACATAAAGTCCAGAAATCGTTAGCTTGGCGATGGCGTGGGGCAGTTTTCTGCGCCAGACTCCGCCCACTCCGAGTAGGTATGAACAGGTAAAAGGTTGGTTGAGAAAGAGGACAAGGACCAGTCTCGGTCCTCGTTTATCTCAGGTGTGTCCAACAGGCCCAAAGGAACCATAACAGCAACCGTTCAACCGGAGAACTGGCCCCGGTGGAGCGTGGCGGCCTGATGCCGGCGGACCAGAACCTCCACAACGAGCGGACGAGGAGCAACCGCCTGTCGTCCGGCTCGCAGCACAGCCGAGACCACCTGCCTCTGATGGAGGAGGACCCTTACCAGGACTCGTACAGGCCTCATCGGAACCAGGACTGCAGACACAGGCTGTGACGCTAACTTGGACTCTATGGACCGTGACCAACAAAGGTCTTGTCCATGTGGACCGCGACCAACATGGACTGTGACCAGCGAGGGTCTTGTCCATGTGGACGTCGACCAACATGGACTGTGACCAACAAGGGTCTTGTCCATATGGACGGCGACCAACATGGACTGTGACCAACGAGGGTCTTGTCCATGTGGACCGCGACCAACATAGACTGTGACCAACGAGGGTCTTGTCCATGTGGATCGCGACCAACAATGGTATTGTGCATGTGGATCGCGACCAACATGGACCGAACCTCGACCAACATGGGTCTTGTCCATGTGGACCGCAACCAACATGGACCGTGACCAACAAGGGTCTTGTCCATGTGGACCGTGACCAACAAGGGTCTTGTCCATGTGGGCCGCGACAAACAAGGGTCTTGTCCATGTGGACCGCGACCAATATGGGTCTTGTCCATGTGGGCCACGACCAACATGGACCGTGACCACCAAAGGTCTTGTCCATGTGGGCCGCGACCAACAAGGGTCGTGTCCATGTGGACCGCGACCAATATGGGTCTTGTCCATGTGGGCCACGACCAACATGGACCGTGACCACCAAAGGTCTTGTCCATGTGGGCCGCGACCAACAAGGGTCTTGTCCATGTGGACCGCGACTAACATGGGTCTTGTCCATGTGGATTGCGACCAACAAGGGTATTGTCCATATGGACCGTGACCAGCAAGGGTCTTGTCCTTGTGGACCGCGACCAACATGAGTCTTGTCCATGTGGACTGTGACTAACATAGGTCTTGTCAAGGTGGACTGCGACCAACATGGGTCTTGTCCATGTGGACCACGACCAACATGGACCGTGACCAACAAGGGTCTTGTCCATGTGGACTGTTACCAATATGGGTCTTGTCAATGTGGACTGTGACCAACATGGACCGTGACCAACAAGGGTCTTGTCCATGTGGACCGTGACCAACAAGGGTCTTGTCCATGTATACCATGACCAACAAGGGTCTTGTCCATGTGGACCGCGACCAACATGGGTTCTTGTCCATGTGGACCGCGACCAACATGGGTCTTGTCCATGTGGACCGCGACCAACATGGGTCTTGTACATGTGGACCGCGACCAACATGGACCGTGACCAACAAGGGTCTTGTCCATGTGGACCGTGACCAACAAGGGTCTTGTCCATGTGTACCATGACCAACAAGGGTCTTGTCCATGTGGACCGTGACCAACATGGACCGTGACCAACAAGGGTCTTGTCCATGTGGACCGCGACCAACATGGGTTCTTGTCCATGTGTACCGCGACCAACATGGGTCTTGTCCATGTGGACCGCGACCAACATGGGTCTTGTCCATGTGGACCACGACCAACATGGACCGTGACCAACAAGGGTCTTGTCCATGTGTACCATGACCAACAAGGGTCTTGTCCATGTGGACCGCGACCAACATGGGTCTTGTCCATGTGGACCGCGACCAACATGGGTTCTTGTCCATGTGGACCGCGACCAACATGGGTCTTGTCCATGTCCCCCAGTGAAGGTAGCACACGATTGAAACAGGAACTGCAAGCGCTCCACACGGCAACGTGTTGGCCTTCTGGGAACCTGCAGAACCGTAGCATGTTGACCAGACCAGAACCAGTTTGCCTTTGTCCAGGAGTCCGTAGAACCCACACGACTTAAAAACTCTTCCCTATTGGTCCAACATGGCGTCAGTCCTCTTAACGCCTCTCAGGACTCCATTGTTGTCTTCAGGACCAGCAGAACCTCATCCAGATCTTTCAGTCCTGCTCCATCCTAGACCTGAGTGATGTTTCCCACCTGCTCCAAAGCTCACTAACCAGTCCCAATAGTTTGTGTTACATTTGTTCGGCAAACATTTGTTTTTTATGTTATTAACGCTTCATGTTTTGATGTTATTAACATGTAATGAATGTGTTATTATCCATAAGCAGCCCGGCTACAAGCATGTCTAAATCCCTCTAACCACTCCCAGTTGTTTGTGCTACATTTGTAAACAGTTTTTGGTTTTTAGTTTATTAACGGGTCTTTTTTGCTTTTTCGGTTTTGACATTATTAACAATTTATCTTTTTTATAGTCCTAACAAGTTATTAATCATAAGTTCATCAATCATAATTTTGAAAAGCATGTCAAAGTCTCCCCTAACTTGTCCCAATGGTTGGAGTTCCATTTGTGCTCCAAACACGTTGGTCTACCTGTGACATTTTGAAAGTTATTAGCGACATACGATTTTAACAAGCTCCATAAAAAGTTACTAGCATCAAAACTATAATTGGTACACCAAATATTTTTGCAGCACAAATGATTGGGACAAGTTTGGGGAGGTGTTGTCATAGTTCAGGGGTCGGCAACCCAAAATGTTGAAAGAGCCATATGGGTGAGGGCGGACCTACGTCACTTCCGCCTACCAATCCCCTAGCAACCGGGAATTGGTTGAAAACAAAGCAGCTCACAGCGAACACAGCATTGACAGAAAAAGCATTTAACGAGCGTTGTGGCTTGGAAGTCGGCGTTAAATCCTTCATTTACGCATTTTTACTTATTCGCATATCGTGTGAAAAAACGAAAATGTATTATTTGCGTCAGACTCGTCTCAGTGAACTTTAAAGCTTCTCAGGCTTAGCTAGGCTTGCTAGTTAGCTTAGCCTGCGCGCTACTAAGAAAGAGACGCGGAAGTTATCAACAACAAGATCAAGTGTTAGTGTATAAAATATTGAGAGATTTGAGGGCTACATGTATTGTTTAAGTACAACTGTTCTTCGCCAGGTGTTCTTTGGCCGCCCTGGCTTACGTTTTCCCGGTGGTGTCCATCTTAACGCTGCCTTTGGTATCCTCTCGTTGTCCGCTTTTCGAAAATAGCTAGCTAGGCTATAGACCAGGGGTCACCAACGCGGTGCCCGCGGGCACCAGGTCGCCCGTAAGGACCAGATGAGTCGCCCGCGGGCCTGTTCTAAAAAAAAAAAAAAATTTTTTTTTTTTTTTTTTTAAAAACTAAATCTACATGGAAAAAACACAAGATACAATTTCAATCAGTGCATCAACCCAAACAACCTCCCCCATGCACACTCATCCACACCCACTCACACAAAAGGGGTTATTTCTTTCTGCTACCAATATTCTGGTTCCCACAACATAGACAACACATCTGCAAGGGACACAGTCCCTGAACACAACATAGACAACACATCTGCAAGGGACGCAGTCCCTGAACACAACATAGACAACACATCTGCAAGGGACACAGTCCCTGAACACAACATAGACAACACATCTGCAAGGGACACAGTCCCTGAACACAACATAGACAACACATCTGCAAGGGACGCAGTCCCTGAACACAACATAGACAACACATCTGCAAGGGACACAGTCCCTGAACACAACATAGACAACACATCTGCAAGGGCCACAGTCCCTGAACACAACATAGACAACACATCTGCAAGGGACACAGTCCCTGAACACAACATGATTGTATAGGCTGCTGGTCCACTAACATTTTCATTAATTACTATTTTTTATGTAATTATTTTTATATTGTTTTACTTTCTTTTTTATCCAAGAAAATGTTTTTTATTTATTTATCTTATTTTATTTTATTTTTTAAAAAAGGGCCTTATCTTCAACAGACCAGGTTGTCATTGAAATTAGATTTGTTTAAAGGGTTTTTTAAAGCAGGTCCAGTCCAGATAATGTCCAAGTCGGACTCAGCAACACACACCTTCATTCATGTACACAGAAAAAAATTAGGGAACACAACAGATTGCATATAATTTATAAACAAAATTACATTTTCAAAATAAGCATTTATGTACAGTCCAGATTATGTCCAGGTCACTCAAATTAGGGAACACAACAACAGATATCATATAATCTATAAACATAATTATACTTTCAAAATAAGCCTTTGAGGACTTCTCATCTTTTTTTTTATGTTTTTTGGCATCATTATCGTTTTCAACCATGTAACTTTCTAAAGTTAGAAAATACTGAATAAATGTTTTAAAGAAAGTAATACTAAGTGAATATCTGTTTTTGGCCTTAAAAATAAACATTTTACCGAGTACTATAATTAAATTGACTAAATCATGATTGTCAATGAACTCTCCTAAAATAACAGAAACCACATTAAGCTTCATAAACAAACCAATTCTTAAACACATTTTTGGAACTTCCACCCAAAACAAAGACACAATATGACAATACCAAAACAAATGCAGGGTGGATTCAGGCTCCTGACAACAAAATCGGCAATCATCTGACTCTGTCATATTCCATAATTTTAACATTTTCCCTGTGGGTAAGAAGTTATAAATCATTTTAATTTGAAAATAACGATTTTGCACATGGATAGTGGTTTTATAGATTAGTTTGAATATGGCATCCCATGGCAACGGGCAGTCAAAAAAGTCCTCCCATTTTCCATTTGTGTTGTATGAGGCAGCCTTCAAAGATTTCTTTATTAAATAAAAATTATATATTTTTCTATTTATTTTAGTTCCTTTTTGCCAACTAGAATTTCTTATTAGAGGTTTACAAACTAATAATTTAGTAGTTCCATAATTAATTATTTGTTTCCATCTTTTCCCAATGACTCCAGTTAGTTGATCAAATGAAAAGCTTGAGCAAGCATCACCATACATAGCTCTAAATTCATCATACTTCATCATTTTACCATTCTCATTGATAATATCATTGACAAAAATGATTCCTCTTTCAAACATATTTTTCCAAAAGAAAGGCTTTCCATCTATTACAATATTAGAGTTCATCCATATTAACTGCTGCAAAATATCGTCTCTTTTTTCTGGCACATCAAATTGAAAACACCACTATGAGTGGATTGTTTCCTTTATGACCCCCGCCATGTTTCCCAGCAGACTCTCTGGGAGGGGATCACTTGTAAAAAAGGATAACATTTCTTTTGATACAGTACATGTTTTTTGTCCAACAGGACATTTGTGTACCACTCAATGTTTAAATACATCTTTGGAACAATTGATGCTTTTAAAGACAGACACATAGCTTCAAGGTTGAGAAGTTTCAGGCCCCCATATTCATACTCTTTGTACAAAACCTTTCTTTTAATCTTTTCTGGTTTGCCGTTCCAGACAAAATCGAAGACCCTCCGCTCATAAATCTTAAAAAAGTTTTGTGATGGAGCTGGTAATGACAAAAACAAATAAATAAATTGAGGAATAATTAACGAGTTGGCAATAGACATTTTACCATACAAGGTTAGGGATTTCCCTTTCCATAATTGCATAATTTTGTCCAGCTTTCTTAGTCGATTATCATACTTTACTGAGCCTAGATCTTCCAGATTTTCTGGGACAACAACACCAAGTATGTTAACTGGTCCATCTGTCCACAAAACAGGCACTTTGCATTCCATTCGAAAGGACGTTCCCTTTAGATTTCCGATCCTTAACATTTTACATTTATCATAATTAAGCTTAAGGCCAGATTGCTGTGAAAATATGTCCAAAAGATTAAGAAGGTTCCGCAAACAATGAGGAAAAATCTTATCTTTGTGAATCAGCCTTTTCTGACATGAACTTCATCAAGAACAAACACAGAACACGCCTCACTGATGCACATCTGCAAGACTCACTCAGAGTTGCAGTGTCAAGTTACACACCAGAGTACAACACACTAGTTAACAGCATGCAATGCCAGGCTTCCCACTAACTGACAAAGAAACAGATAACAGATTTGGTGTCCAGTTCAAAGTGTGACATGATTTAAAAATTTGAGAGTTTACTTTTGTATTTTACATGAGTTATTATTTGTACAAACATGGTGCAAAGTAATTCATGATTTGTTAAAAAATGTTAGTGGCTAGCTAGTTAAAATGGGATATTGTGATTTCACAAGACTGTCTTAGAAGTGATCATTTGAAAATGTTCAATTTGAAAAATGTGCACTTAGAGAAAATATAAAAATAAAGTGTTGCAAGTCTGGCAATTTATTTAAGTGGTTATCAAACTGGTAGCCCTTCGCATTAACCAGTACCCAAGAAGTAGCCCTTGGTTTCAAAAAGGTTGGTGACCCCTGTTATAGACTATATAGTATATACCGCATGTTATTTTTGTACAACAACAACTTCAGCTGTCGAACGTTATAAGGTACAAATTCAACAAGTACAACATTAGCACGGACGGTATAGCCAAGTTGTGGTTAAGAAGGTGGATTTTTGTTCCTTATATTTACCAGAAAGGAAGTGATCCGAACACACGACCCGGGACTTTGGGGGACTCCAGTGAGAACCGTCCTCGTTTTCCCAGTGTAAAGCTGCGAGCCATTTGTCTCGTCTCTGTGGGCTTTTATCACACTTTGGCAGAACAAAATACAACCTTTGTTTTCCCTGTTTCCAGTTGTGGTTAGAACAACCAAAAACAACACCGTTTTTCTGCATTTTGGAGGCAGAATGACGGGTTTAACCAGCGTAGGTCGACAGGTTAAAGAGTAATGGCAACGGTTTGTTTTCAACGCCAGTCTGGTTGCTATGGCTCGAAGAACCCGTATGTAGCTCAGTTGCCCGGATGTCGGCCCTCACCCATTGGACCAAAAATACAAAAACAAATCTGTCTGGAGCCGCAAAAAATTAAAAGCCATATTACATGTGTCATGAGATATAAATTGAATTAAGAGGACTTAAAGGAAACTAAATGAGCTCAAATATAGCTACAAATGAGGCATAATGATGCAATGTGTACATATCGCTAGCCTAAATAGCATGTTAGCATCGATTAGCTTGCAGTCATGCAGTGACCAAATATGTCTGATTAGCACTCCACACAAGTCAATAACATCAACAAAACTCACCTTTGTGCACTAATGCACAACGTTAAAAGTGTGGTGGACAAAATGAGACAGAAAAAGAAGTGGCATAAAACACGTCCTAAAAGTCGGAGAAAGTTAAACATGTAAACAAACTATACGGTGAGTTCAAGGACCGGCAAAATGAGTAGGACAAAACGGCGCTCGCCAAATACTCGAATCAGTGAAGCATGTTTAATATAAGCAGTGTGATTTATAACAATTAGGGAGGTTTGTGTCATGTTTGTCCTCCTACAGAAACCATATTAAAACAAAAAAATTGATTTTTCCCCCCTCATCTTTTTCCATTCTTAATACATTTTTGAAAAATCTCCAGAGAGCCACTAGGGCGGCGCTAAAGAGCTGCATGCGGCTCTGGATCCGCGGGTTGCCGACCCCCGGCATAGTTGAAGGGGTGGGGGGTGGGGGTGGGGGGTTTAGTTATGATTAATAACATGTTAAGTACACGTTAATAACATAAAAACCATAAAACGTTGATAAAACTATAATAGGTCGAGCAAAAATGTTTGCGGCACAAATGTAGCTCAAACAAACACATCGAAGACGTTTTGGGAGTTTGGAGGTTTCTGGTTGAAATGTTGACAATGCTGTTTATTTTGTGGGTAAAAGTTTGCAGTGTAAAGCGGAAAAATGGCCTTCAACGCTAATATTAGCATTTTCATAACAAGCACAGCAGCAATTGGTATTTGTGTTATTATTTACTGAGGTACAGTACAGTTGGATTAGTTTATGCCTCTTCTCTCACAGAATGTGTGAAGAATGGCGTTTCCTCCACGTGAAGCCCTGATAAGTCCAACAGAGGAAGAGATGATGCAGTATTATATGCTGCCTGGTGGTTGTTCAAGCACACTGCAGCTAGTCCACTCCTTAATGATTAAGACGCACGCAGGATTCTCACAGGTATGAGGCAAAAACTAGTGTGGCCCTATTGTAATAACAACAAATGTCAGTAAAGTTATCTATTTTGGACCACATCGTAGAAAATAAAACATTAAAAACACAATACTAGAACATCAAAAAAGTATAATCCTACTAATTTCACAATAAAGTCATAATGTATGAACAATATGTTCATCATTTTAGGAGAATAAAGTCATTTGTAGAACCACAGGACAATAGATTTATTCGGCAAGAATAAAGTTGTAATACTAGAAAAAAAGGCACAATTGAATGAGAATGAAGTCGTACACTACTAGAAAAACGAGGTTCAAATTCATTTTAAAAACATAATTTTCGGAAAATAAAGTGTTAAAATATAACAAGATTAAAATTCCTAATTTTTTGAGAGTGAAGTTAAAGTACGACTGGAAATAATTGTTAAAATGTATTTTTTTAAAAAAACAATCATAATTTCAGGAAAATAAAGTGATCAAATGTTACAATTTTAAATTCCTAATGTTTTGAGAGTGAAGTTTTGTACCACGAGAAAAAATACATATTTGTAGGAGAATAAAGTTTTAGTAATATCACAAGAACAAAGTCATCGTTTTATGAGAGCTAAGTCATATTAAAAAAGTAGTTTACAAGAATAAAGTTATTTTCTAAGTAGAAAAAAACCCCACAATTTTACAGAAATATACTTTTACAAATAAAGTCATAGTTTTATGAGAATGAAGTCATAGTACTAGAAGATAATTATTACTATTATTATTATTTTTTTTTTACAAATTTATTAGAAAAAATGTTGTAAAAATATTAAAAGAACAAAATCATAACTATGGGAGAATGAAGTCATAGAACTAATAAAAAACATGTTACAAGTTTGTTTAAATAAAAACATAATTTCAGGAAAATAAAATTAAAATATCACACGATTAAAGTCATCATTTTATGAGAAAAAAGTCAGTAAAAAATTATTTGACAAGAATTAAGTTGTCATTTTTTAAGAGAGAAAAAGAACAATTTTACAGAAATACAAAGTCATAATTTTATGAGAATATATTTACAAGTTTATTAAAAAAACATACAATTATTTTCTACGTGGGGAAAAAAAACTACATTTTAGAGAAATATGCTTTTAAAGATGAAGTCATTGTTTAATGAGAATTAAGTCATACTACTAGAAGATTTATTTTATTATTTTTTTGACCATTTTTTTTTTAGAAAAAATACATATTTGTTGGAGAATAAAGTTGTAAAACTATTACAAGAACAAAATGATAACTTTGGGAGAATGAAGTCCTAGAGCTATTAAAAAACATTTAACAAGTTTGTTTGAATGAAAACATCATTTTAGGAAAATAAAGTGTTCAAATGTTACACGATTAAAGTCAAAATTTTATGAGAAAGAAGTCATAGTAAATAAAATGTACAGAAATACACACAAATAAAGTCATCATTTTATTGGAATGAAGTCATAGTACTAGAGAAACATGTCACAAGTTTATTAAAAAAACACAATTTTAGGAAAATGAAGTGTTAATATAATGATATTGTACACGATTGAAGTCATAATTTTATGAGAATTAAGTATTAGTAAAAAATTTTTTTTTACAAGAATTAAGTTGTAATTTTTATGAGGAAAAACATAATTTTAGGGAAATATAGTTTTACAAATAAAGTCATTTTGTGAGAATAAGTTTGTGCTATTATTAGAAGAAAAAAGCCTTTTAGAAAAATGTATCTTTTACAGGAAATGAAATACATAATTCTAGGAGAATAAAGTTGAAATACGACAAGAACAGATACTGTTTGTGTCATATTCCAACTTTTCCAATTAAATGTCCAGTCTTTTGGAGTCAAGTTGGCATACAAAGTCAATGTTTATATTTGATGACGTGTTGAAGTGATCACGTGTCTTTTTTTATTTCACTTTCACTTTCACGGGCTGCAATGAAACTTGTTGTGTTCATGTATCAGACAACGCACCTCAGTTTTACTTTCACTTTCTGATGTGTGAAGCAGCTGTGCAGGGTGACGTCCAATAGGAATGTGATGACGACATCATTCAATAAATGCTTGTGGTTTTGCCGGTTATGACGTCTTTTTTTCCTCGTCAGGGTGACAGGTGAGCCCGCGTCGAGTCGAAGGTCACGTGACACAGGTACTTTAGTGCGCGCGACTCCGCACAGTGCAGGTGGGAGTTTGGTGCGGAGGAGCGCATGCGCAGTGAGTGACAGCCCGTAGTGCTCAGCTGACAGCGGCTAACTTTAGCCACACAGTGCTAGCTAGCATCAGCGCACTTAAACCCACCAAAGTGTCTCATTTGGCCGCCGAAGTGTCTCATTTGGCCGCCAGGGCAGCTTAGTGAGTGGCGGCAAGTGCAGCATGGCGGCTACGTTTGACAGGCTTGGCAGGCTAGCTAGTTAGCTAGCTGGCTAACTAGCTGCTTAGCATCCAGGCTAACAAGCGGCGAGTAGTGACGCGACACTTCAGCTTCAGAGTCCAGACATGGGAATACTTTTCACCAAACTGTGGCGGCTTTTTAATCACCAAGGTAAGACCAACGTGCTGTTAAATGTTTATTTCCACAACGCGGACAAAGGCCAGCTAACGGGCCCGTGCTAGCTCTGTGCTAGCTGTCCGGTCATAACACCATTTTACACCATGACGTCATCATAACACCTTTTTACACCATGACGTCATCATAACACCTTTTTACACCATGACGTCATCATAACACATTTTTTACACTATGACATATACGACAAGCAGTAGAAAATGAATAGATGGATTTACGTCATCATAACACACACGGTATGCGTAACGATAATCGCACAGATACCGTGCGTGATGATAATGAGAATTGTACAGATATTGTACATGATGATAACATAATGATAATCACACAGATACCGTACATAATGATAACACATAAGTACGTAATGATAATTGTAGAGATACTATGTACTTAATGATGATAACACATGCGTAATGATAATTGTAGAGATACTGTACATAATGATGATAACACATTGTAGAGATACTGTACATAATGATAACACATATGTATGTAATGATATTTGTAGAGATATTGTACATAATGATAACACATATTGTAGAGATACTGTACATAATGATAACATGTATGTAATGATAATTGTAGAGATACTGTACATAATGATAACACATATTGTAGAGATACTGTACATGATAACACATATGTATGTAATGATAATTGTAGAGATACTGTACATAATGATAACACATATGTATGTAATGATAATTGTAGAGATACTGTACATAATGATAACACATATTGTAGAGATACTGTACATAATGATAACACATGTATGTAATGATAATTGTAGAGATACTGTACATAATGATGATAACACATGTGCGTAATGATAATTATAGCGATACTGTACATAATGATAACACGTGCGCATACTTGCCAACCGTGAGACCGCCAATATCGGGAGGTCGGGGGTGGGGGGCGTGGTTGGGGGCGTGGTTAAGAGGAGAGTATATTTACATCTAGAATTCACCAACTCAAGTATTTCATATATATATATATATATATATATATATATATATATATATATATATATATATATATATATATATATATATGTATATGTATGAAATACTTGACTTTCAGTGAATTATAGCTAGCTATATATATATATATATATATATATATATATATATATATATATATATATATATATATATATATATATATATATATATATATATATTTATTTTATTATGCATATAAATAAAATAAATACTTGAATTTCAGTGTTCCGGGGGCTATCCAGTAGATGGCAGTATTGTCCTGTTTAACTTCTCCTCCGTTCATGACGCACATGATGTGCGTAATGATATTTGTAGAGATACTGTACATAATGATAACATGTGTGTGATGATAATTTTAGAGATATTGTACATAATGATAACACATGTAGTAATGATAATTGTAGAGATACTGTACATGATGATGATAACACATGTAGTAATGATAATTATAGAGATACTGTATATAATGATTACACATGTGCGTAATGATAATTGTAGAGATACTGTACATAATGATGATAACATGTGCGTGATGATAATTGTAGAGATATTGTACATAATGATAACACATGTGCTTAATGATAATTGTAGAGATACTGTACATGATGATGAAAACACATGTAGTAATGATAATTGTAGAGATACTGTACATGATGATAACACACATGTACATAATGATAATCACACAGATACCGTACATAATGATAACACATAAGTACGTAATGACAATTGTAGAGATACTGTACATAATGATGATAACACAAGTAATAATGATAATTGTAGAGATACTGTACATAATGATGATAACACATGTAATAATGATAATTGTAGAGATACTGTACATAATGATAACATGTGCGTGATGATAATTGTAGAGATATTGTACATAATGATAACACATGTGCTTAATGATAATTGTAGAGATACTGTACATGATGATGAAAACACATGGAGTAATGATAATTGTAGAGATACTGTACATGATGATAACACACATGTACATAATGATAATCACACAGATACCGTACATAATGATAACACATAAGTACGTCATGACAATTGTAGAGATACTGTACATAATGATGATAACACATGTAATAATGATAATTGTAGAGATACTGTACTAATGATAATCGCACATGGTGTACCTAATGTGATGGGTGAGTGCCGATTACAGGGAAGATGATTATTAATAAATCTGCTTTGAGAGGACTTTTGCTGAGTGCTCAGTAAATGAACATAATTAACATCAACCCAGCGTTGTCACAAGTGTAAAAAGAAGTGAAGCAGTATAATAGAAATGTGAGGTTCAAACAGTCTTTTGAAGGTGGAGAAGTGACTCCCCGGTGTGAGCCGTTCGTTCATTTGAATTCATTTCAATGTGAATTCCTGCTGTTTGAAGCTTTGAACCGGAAGTAAACGTGCTGTTTAGTAGAGATATACTGTATATTCTATTTTTACATTCATCGCACTTCGGACACGGACGATCATAAAATTGATTAATAAACGTCAGTAATGGATAATAGATGTATTTATTGTAAATAAAGACCGTTCTAAAATGTGTCTGACAGCAGCGAGAGATCTGACTAGTTCCTTTACTATAGAACACTTATGTTCCAATTTGGAACACATTCATTTAATAAATGTGGATATTAATTTAACTGTTTCATATTACAAATACACTGTTTTTTAAAGTGATGAACGCTTATTTAGTGAAACGAAAATAAATGTAAAACTGCATCAATATATACAAATTAAAGATGCATCAATAATCGATTTGTAATCGAATTGTAGCTCTTGAATCGTAATCGAATGTTGAGGTGCCCAAAGATTCCCACCTAACATTTAGTCTCCTTGCTGTCCATAGCGTTTCTACTCTCATACATCACTCCAAGCAACGTTTGTAAGTTTTACAATATAACTAAAACAAATCTTACTTACTAAACCGTCCCATGTGTGATGTCCTCTGGAGTGTTTTCATGCACATTTGAACCTGCTAGCGTCCTTAGCATCAGCTAGTACGCTAACACGTTTACGAGTGTTTGTGTTAGTATTATTAACTTACAATAACATTATTTTTGTATTGTTTCACTTTCACAAATTCCTCAGTAAATTCACCTAAACGTCAGCGTGGAGTTATTGAGTCTGTTTAGCTGATTGGAGAGCTAGTTTGCGCAGCTAGTGGGTCCATGATCATGACTTCTGTTTTGTTTGATCAGCCGTTTTACTGCCGTGTTACAGACACTGTTTGGAAACAATTAATGTATGTAAATAAACATTTACTGTGTAAATAACTCATTTATATATCTGCCACTTATAGTCAGGTGCGGCTAATATATGGAACAATATATATTTTGTGAAAAAGGTTGTGGGTGTGGTGCGTTCTGTAGTCCAGAATATACCTACTATTCATGTTGTTCAGTAGTCCAGAATATACCTACTATTCATGTTGTTCTGTAGTCCAGAATATACATACTATTCATGTTGTTCTGTAGTCCAGAATATACCTACTATTCATGTTGTTCAGTAGTCCAGAATATACCTACTATTCATGTTGTTTTGTAGTCCAGAATATACCTACTATTCATGTTGTTCAGTAGTCCGGAATATACCTGCTATTCATGTTGTTCTGTAGTCCAGAATATACCTACTATTCATGTTGTTCAGTAGTCCAGAATATACATACTATTCATGTTGTTCTGTAGTCCATAATATACCTACTATTCATGTTCTGTAGTCCAGAATATACCTACTATTCATGTTGTTCTGTAGTCCAGAATATACCTACTATTCATGTTGTTCTGTAGTCCAGAATATACCTACTATTCATGTTGTTCTGTAGTCCAGAATATACCTACTATTCATGTTGTTCTGTAGTCCAGAATATACCTACTATTCATGTTCTGTAGTCCAGAATATACCTACTATTCATGTTGTTCTGTAGTCCAGAATATACCTACTATTCATGTTGTTCTTTAGTCCAGAATATACCTACTATTCATGTTGTTCTGTAGTCCAGAATATACCTACTATTCATGTTCTGTAGTCCAGAATATACCTACTATTCATGTTGTTCTGTAGTCCAGAATATACCTACTATTCATGTTCTGTAGTCCAGAATATACCTACTATTCATGTTGTTCTGTAGTCCAGAATATACATACTATTCATGTTGTTCTGTAGTCCAGAATATACATACTATTCATGTTGTTCTGTAGTCCAGAATATACCTACTATTCATGTTGTTCTGTAGTCCAGAATATACATACTATTCATGTTCTGTAGTCCAGAATATACCTACTATTCATGTTCTGTAGTCCAGAATATACATACTATTCATGTTGTTCAGTAGTCCAGAATATACCTACTATTCATGTTCTGTAGTCCAGAATATACCTACTATTCATGTTGTTCTGTAGTCCAGAATATACCTACTATTCATGTTCTGTAGTCCAGAATATACCTACTATTCATGTTCTGTAGTCCAGAATATACCTACTATTCATGTTGTTCTGTAGTCCAGAATATACCTACTATTCATGTTCTGTAGTCCAGAATATACCTACTATTCATGTTGTTCAGTAGTCCAGAATATACCTACTATTCATGTTCTGTAGTCCAGAATATACCTACTATTCATGTTCTGTAGTCCAGAATATACCTACTATTCATGTTGTTCTGTAGTCCAGAATATACCTACTATTCATGTTGTTCAGTAGTCTAGAATATACCTACTATTCATGTTGTTCTGTAGTCCAGAATATACCTACTATTCATGTTGTTCAGTAGTCTAGAATATACCTACTATTCATGTTCTGTAGTCCAGAATATACCTACTATTCATGTTGTTCAGTAGTCCAGAATATACCTACTATTCATGTTCTGTAGTCCAGAATATACCTACTATTCATGTTGTTCTGTAGTCCAGAATATACCTACTATTCATGTTGTTCAGTAGTCTAGAATATACCTACTATTCATGTTCTGTAGTCCAGAATATACCTACTATTCATGTTGTTCTGTAGTCCAGAATATACCTACTATTCATGTTCTGTAGTCCAGAATATACCTACTATTCATGTTGTTCTGTAGTCCAGAATATACATACTATTCATGTTGTTCTGTAGTCCTTGAACAAAGCACATGGTGCAGAAACAAAAGTGCATGATCCAGATCACTCAGTCTTCTTCCTGCTCCACCTTGCAGAGCACAAAGTCATCATAGTGGGTCTAGACAACGCAGGCAAGACCACCATCCTCTACCAGTTGTGAGTACCTTCCTGCTCCTTGAACACACCTGGCAGAAGTACCTGCAGGACGTGAGTCAGGTCTTGTCTCCATGCAGCTCCATGAACGAGGTGGTGCACACCTCGCCCACCATTGGCAGCAACGTGGAGGAGATCGTGGTCAACAACACACACTTCCTGATGTGGGACATCGGGGGCCAGGAGTCGCTCAGGTCCTCGTGGAACACCTACTACACCAACACCGAGGTAAACACCTACTACACCAACACCGAGGTAAACACCTACTACACCAACACCGAGGTAAACACCTACTACACCAACATCGAGGTAAACACCTACTACACCAACACCGAGGTAAACACCTACTCCACCAACACCGAGGTAAACACCTACTCCACCAACACCGAGGTAAACACCTACTGCACCAACACAGAGGTAAACACCTACTGCACCAACACAGAGGTAAACACCTACTACACCAACACCGAGGTAAACACCTACTCCACCAACACCGAGGTAAACATCTACTCCACCAACACCGAGGTAAACACCTACTACACCAACACCGAGGTAAACACCTACTGCACCAACACCGAGGTAAACACCTACTCCACCAACACCGAGGTAAACACCTACTGCACCAACACCGAGGTAAACACCTACTCCACCAACACCGAGGTAAACACCTACTGCACCAACACCGAGGTAAACACCTACTGCACCAACACCGAGGTAAACACCTACTCCACCAACACCGAGGTAAACACCTACTGCACCAACACTGAGGTAAAGGACTCCACTGTGTCCCAGGCGCTCTTCAAGGTGTGTTCTCTTGTAGTTTGTCATCGTGGTGGTGGACAGCACAGACCGAGAGAGGATCTCGGTCACCAAAGAGGAGCTCTACAAGATGCTGGCACATGAGGTGAGAAGGTCTCCTCCCACCTGTCACCTGTCACCTGTGCTAAATGACATGTTGGCGCCCTGTAGGACCTGAGGAAGGCGGGACTTCTGGTGTTCGCCAACAAGCAGGACGTGAAAGGTCGCATGTCCGTGGCTGAGATCTCCCAGAGTCTGCAGCTGACCTCCGTCAAGGACCACCAGTGGCACATCCAGGCCTGCTGCGCCCTCACCGGAGAAGGGTGAGTGCCCTACAGGGGTCAAACTCACCTTTATTGAGGGCCACATCCTCTTCATAGGGCCGCTTGTTACAGTGTACATTTCAACTTAGGACCATTTGTATTGAATACTTTTTTATAACTCGCTCTCAAGTCTTAAGTCAAAGTGACGAGCAGATATTCAAGCGTGCCACGTAAAGTAATGTGGCAGGCCACTTAAAATAATGTAGTAAAGTAATGTGGCAGGCCACTTAAAATAATGTAGTAAAGTAATGTGGCAGGCCACTTAAAATAATGTAGTAAAGTAATGTGGCAGGCCACTTAAAGTAATGTAGTAAAGTAATGTGGCAGGCCACTTAAAGTAATGTAGTAAAGTAATGTGGCAGGCCACTTAAAGTAATGTAGTAAAGTAATGTGGCAGGCCACTTAAAATAATGTAGTAAAGTAATGTGGCAGGCCACTTAAAATAATGTAGTAAAGTAATGTGGCAAGCCAATTAAAATGTAGTAATGTGGCAGGCCACTTAAAATAATGTAGTAAAGTAATGTGGCAGGCCACTTAAAATAATGTAGTGAAGTATGTGACAGGCCACTTAAAATAATGTAGTAAAGTAATGTGGCAGGCCACTTAAAATAATGTAGTAAAGTAATGTGGCAGGCCACTTAAAATAATGCAGTAAAGTAATGTGGCAGGCCACTTAAAATAATGTAGTAATGTGGCAGGCCACTTAAAGTAAGGTGTCAGACCATATAAAATAAGGTGACGGACCACATAAAATAAGGTGGCAGGCCACATAATATAATGTGGCAGGCCACATAAATAATGTGGCAGGCCACGTAAATAAGGTGGCAGGCCACATAAATAATGTGGCAGGCCACATAATATAAGGTGTCAGGCAACGTAAAATAAGGTGGCAGGCCACGTAAAATAATGTGGCAGGCCACGTCAAATAAGGTGGCAGGCCACATAATATAAGGTGGCAGGCCACATAATATAAGGTGTCAGGCCACATAATATAAGGTGTCAGGCCACATAATATAATGTGGCAGGCCACATAAAATAAGGTGGCAGGCCACGTAAAATAATGTGGCAGGCCACGTAAAATAATGTGGCAGGCCACGTAAAATAAGGTGGCAGGCCACGTAAAATAAGGTGGCAGGCCACGTAAAATAATGTGGCAGGCCACGTAAAATAATGTGGCAGGCCACGTAAAATAATGTGGCAGGCCACGTAAAATAAGGTGGCAGGCCACGTAAAATAAGGTGGCAGGCCACGTAAAATAATGTGGCAGGCCACGTAAAATAATGTGGCAGGCCACATAAAATAAGGTGGCAGGCCACATAAAATAAGGTGGCAGGCCAGATAGAATAATGTGGCGAACCACATAAAATAAGGTGTCAGACCACATAATATAAGGTGGCAGGCCACATAATATTAGGTGGCAGGCCACATAAAATAATGTGGCAGGCCACATAAAATAATGTGGCAGGCCACATAAAATAATGTGGCAGGCCACGTAAAATAATGTGGCAGGCCACGTAAAATAATGTGGCAGGCCACGTAGAATAATGTGGCGAACCACATAAAATAAGGTGTCAGGCCACATAATATAAGGTGTCAGGCCATTTCAAATAAGGTGTCAGGCCACATAATATAAGGTGTCAGGCAACATAAAATAAGGTGTCAGGTCACATAAAATAAGGTGGGAGGCCATGTAAAATAATGTGGCAGGCCACATAATATAATGTGGCAGGCCACATAATATAATGTGGCAGGCCACATAATATAAGGTGGCAGGCCATATCAAATAAGGTGTCAGGCCACATAATATAAGGTGTCAGGCAACATAAAATAAGGTGTCAGGTCACATAAAATCAATCAATCAATCAATCAATCAATGTTTATTTATATAGCCCTAAATCACAAGTGTCTCAAAGGGCTGTACAAGCCACAACGACATCCTCGGTACAGAGCCCACATACGGGCAAGGAAAAACTCACCCCAGTGGGACGTCGGTGAATGACTATGAGAAACCTTGGAGAGGACCGCATATGTGGGTAACCCCCCCCCTCTAGGGGAGACCGAAAGCAACGGATGTCGAGTGGGTCTGACATAACATTGTGAAAGTCCAGTCCACAGTGGATCCAACACATCAGCGGGAGTCCAGTCCACAGCGGGGCCAACAGGAAACCATCCCGAGCGGAGACGGGTCAGCAGCGCAGAGATGTCCCCAACCGATGCACAGGCTAGTGGTCCACCCGGGGTCCCGACTCTGGACAGCCAGCACTTCATCCATGGCCACCGGACCTATGCAACTCCCCCTCGCAAGGGACAGGGGAGAAGAGGAGAGAAGAAAAGAAACGGCAGATCAACTGGTCTAAAAAAGGGGGGGTCTATTTAAAGGCTAGATTATACAAATGAGTTTTAAGATGGGACTTAAATGCTTCTACTGAGGTAGCATCTCTAACTGTTACCGGGAGGGCATTCCAGAGTACTGGAGCCCCAATAGAAAACGCTCTATAGCCCGCAGACTTTTTTTTGGCTCTGGGAATCACTAATAAGCCGGAGTTCTTTGAACGCAGATTTCTTGTCGGGACATATGGTACAATACAATCGGCGAGATAGGCTGGAGCTAAACCGTGTAATATTTTATACGTAAGTAGTAAAACCTTAAAGTGGCATCTTAAGTGCACAGGAAGCCAGTGCAGGTGAGCCAGTATAGGCGTAATATGATCAAACTTTCTTGTTTTTGTCAAAAGCCTTGCAGCCGCATTTTGTACCAACTGTAATCTTTTAATGCTAGACATAGGGAGGCCCGAAAATAATACATTACAGTAATCGAGACGAGACGTAACGAACGCATGAATAATGATCTCAGCGTCGCTAGTGGACAAGATGGAACGAATTTTAGCGATATTACGGAGATGAAAGAAGGCCGTTTTAGTAACACTCTTAATGTGTGACTCAAACGAGAGAGTTGGGTGGAAGATAATACCCAGATTCTTTACCGAGTATCCTTGTTTAATTGTTTGGTTGTCAAATGTTAAGGTGGTATTATTAAATAGATGTTGGTGTCTAGCAGGACCGATAATCAGCATTTCCGTTTTCTTAGCGTTGAGTTGCAAAAAGTTAGCGGACATCCATTGTTTAATTTCATTAAGACACGCCTCCAGCTGACTACAGTCCGGCGTGTTGGTCAGCTTTAGGGGCATGTAGAGTTGAGTGTCATCAGCATAACAGTGAAAGCTAACACCGTACTTGCGTATGATGTCACCCAGCGGCAGCATGTAAATACTAAAGAGTGCAGGGCCAAGAACCGAACCCTGGGGAACTCCGCACGTTACCTTGACATAGTCCGAGGTCACATTGTTATGGGAGACGCACTGCATCCTGTCAGTAAGATAAGAGTTAAACCAAGACAAGGCTAAGTCTGACATACCAATACGTGTTTTGATACGCTCTAATAAAATATTATGATCAACAGTATCGAAAGCGGCGCTAAGATCAAGAAGCAGCAACATAGATGACGCATCAGAATCCATTGTTAGCAATAGATCATTAGTCATTTTTGCGAGGGCTGTCTCCGTAGAGTGATTTGCCCTGAAATCGGATTGAAAAGGTTCACAGAGATTGTTAGTCACTAAGTGTTCATTTAGCTGCTGTGCAACAGTTTTTTCGAGAATTTTGGAAATAAACGGAAGGTGGGAGACCGGTCGGTAGTTTACCATGAGGTCAGGATCGAGGTTAGGTCTTTTGAGCAGAGGATGAATAACCGCTTTTTTGAATGCTAGGGGAACAGTGCCGGAGGAAAGTGATAAGTTTATAATATTTAACACTGATGGACCTAATAATACAAACAGTTCCTTGATAAGTTTCCCAGGAAGTGGGTCAAGTAAACATGTTGTTTGTTTTATCCCACTTACACGCTGTAATAATTCCTCTAATGTTATTTCATCAAAAATAGAGAGACTATTTTGGAGGGCAGTGTCCGTCGTATATACAGTCGTATTTGTGTTAATAGAGCCCAGTTGTAGCTGGGATGCGTTGTCTTTAATCTCCTTTCTAATGAGTTCAATTTTCTTATTAAAGAAATTCATAAAATCATCTGCCGAGTGGGTGGAGCTACTGGGAGGAGTCCCTTGTTGGGTTAGCGATGCTACTGTACTAAACAGAAATTTAGGATCGTTTTTGTTGAGGCGGATGAGATTTGAGTAGTATTTAGTTTTAGCTAAGGTAAGCATGCGTTTATAAGTTATTAAACTATCACTCCATGCTTGATGGAAAACCTCAAGTTTAGTCGCGCGCCATTTGCGTTCCAGTTTTCTACATGATAATTTCTGAGCTCTAATTTCTTCTGTAAACCATGGGGTGCGCCTTTTAGGGGCCCTTTTTTGCTTTAGCGGTGCTATACTATCAATAATTTCGCGCAAGGCATCGTCAAAGTTGTTAGTGAGTTTATCAATAGAGCCGACATAATTTGGGAATGGTGCTATTACCGAAGGCAGTAGGTCAGCAAGAGTCATCGTTGTGGCAGCATTAATGTTGCGGCCGCTATAGCAGTTATTATTATTATTAGCTTGTTGACAAAGAGTCAAAACTTCAAATTTTATAAGGTAATGATCGGACATTACTTTAGTATATGGAAGTATCATAACTTTGGAGGTGGTGACACCCCTGACAAGCACTAGATCTATTGTATTACCGTTGCGATGCGTGGGTTCATGTATTATTTGTGTAAGACCACAGCTATCAATTATGGTTTGGAGCGCCACGCACTGAGGGTCCGATGGGGTATTCATATGGATATTAAAGTCCCCCATTATGATTATATTGTCGGCGTGCGTCACTAGATCAGCAACGAACTCTGAGAATTCACTGATAAAGTCCGAATAGGGCCCAGGGGGGCGGTAGATAACAGCCAGGTCGAGAGGTAGCGGTGTGACAGACCTCATAGTAAGCACCTCAAACGATTTATATTTATTATTTAGGTTAGGGGTAAGGTTGAAATTTTCATTGTATATTAGTGCGACACCCCCTCCCCTTTTAAGAGGGCGGGCAACATGCGCATTCGTATAGTTAGGAGGAGATGCCTCATTGAGCGCAAAAAATTTGTCCGGTTTGAGCCAGGTTTCGCTAAGACCAATGACGTTAAGATTGTTGTCTCTAATGACCTCATTAACCAATAACGCCTTGGGAGACAATGATCTTATGTTTAAAAAGCCCATATTATAGGTATTGGGCTGTTTTGACGAGTTTTTGTTAAGATTATCCGTAGTGGCAATATTAACAATGTTGCGTTTATTATGCGTAGTGCACTTTAAATAGTTTCGACCATATCTAGGAATTGATATGACGGGAATTTTCCGATTGTTTGCTTGGTGCTGCAATAGACTGGACATATCATAATTTGCCACCTCAGTAGAATGCATGTCCACCCCTGACACAGACACAACAGAAAAAACATTATGTGAATTGTGTATTATTCTAAGAGAATTGCTATGCGTACATGGATTATCCAGCCTGGCGCTGGCTAGTTCTAGCTTAACTGACTCCTCACCCGGACTAACAGACATTGTAGTTGCCTGTGACCGGGCTTGCTCTAGTGTAGTCAGTCAAGTGAGACTTAAATAGTAGTCTATGTTTCTAGACAGGATGATGGCGCCTTCCTGGTTAGGGTGAAGGCCGTCTCTCATCAGCAAGCCTGGTTTGCCCCAGAAAGAGGGCCAGTTATCAATAAACGTTAGTCCCTTCTGCCTACAGTAGCTAGCCAACCACTTGTTAAGCGAGACTAATCTGCTATATCTCTCATCATTGCCTCTCGCAGGCAGGGGGCCAGAGACAATTACTCGATGCCTGGACATCTTTCTGGCGAGATCACAAGTCCTGGCTATGTTTCTCTTTGTAATCTCTGACTGTCTCATTCTAGTGTCATTGGAGCCAACGTGTACAACTATATTCGCATAATTAGTGGTGCGATTAGCCTGTCGTACGTGTTTACTAGGCCTGTTGCGAGTTAGCTCCCTAAGATTAGCTTCAATGTCAGGTGCTCTGGCCCCGGGGATACACTTTATTGTGGCTGGTTTGCTAAGCTTTATGTTTCGGGTGATGGAGTCCCCTATAACTAAGGTGTGGTGCCCGGTAGACTGGGGTGTAGGACTAGCTAAAGAGCTAAATCTATTATGCGTCTCAACCGGTACACCGTAGCTTGTAGGCCGCTTAGGACTGCTACAAGCTGGGCTAGTTAGCTCGCTACAGCTAACGCTAGCAGATGTGTCCGCAACATCTAAAGTTACGACATTACTCTGCTCTAACTGGCGGACACGGCCCTCTAGCAGAGCCAACCTCTCCGTGAGTATGGTGCAAGACGCGCAGGAAGCCATTACTCACAGTGTTTTCTGTCACCGAGTGAAGTTCCTGCTGTCCTCAGGGAAGTGGTCGCGGTCTGTAGGAGTAGCTTCTTACTGACCGGCGCTGCCTTTCTCCGCGCTAGCTTAGCAGCTAGCTAGCTGAGGAAAGGGTGGTGGGACAGAGATCGGGTGATTTGCAAGTTAAATAGTACCACTAAAAATGTTTGAGAAGTGATAAAGAAAGCTGTAGAACAATTAAAAGCACACAGATAGAGCGCTACTTAGCTTTTTCGCAACAGCGAACAGACGGCGAGCAGTCACGCACGGTGAACCGGAACCGGAAGTCAAGGTGGGAGGCCACATAAAATAAGGTGGGAGGCCACATAAAATAATGTGGGAGGCCACATAATATAATGTGGCAGGCCACATAAAATAAGGTGGCAGGCCACATAATATAAGGTGGCAGGCCACATAATATAAGGTGGCAGGCCACATAATATAATGTGGCAGGCCACATAATATAATGTGGCAGGCCACATAATATAATGTGGCAGGCCACATAAAATAATGTGGCAGGCCACGTAAGATAAGGTGGCAGGCCACGTAAGATAAGGTGGCAGGCCACGTAAGATAAGGTGGCAGGCCACGTAAGATAAGGTGGCAGGCCACGTAAAATAAGGTGGCAGGCCACGTAAAATAAGGTGTCAGGCCACGTCAAATAAGGTGTCAGGCCACATCAAATAAGGTGTCAGGCCACATTGAAAGATGATGTTGTCCTGGGTCTTGAGTGTGACCAGGTTCTATAAGTCTCTATGTGCCTCCCTCAGCCTGTGCCAAGGTCTGGAGTGGATGATGTCACGACTGCGTGTCAGATGATGAGCCAGGACGACCCCACCCTGCGCGTGGTCTTGGTCTTGGTCTTGGTCGTGGTCGTGGTCTTGGTGATCCTCCATGGACATGGACATGGACATGAGTATGATGAAGAAGAGGAGAAGCTGTGAAGTGTCAGGACTCTCTTGGACTAAGAAACCACAACTGTGAGCTTTTCTTCCCAAACATTCTGCACGCTTTTCCTGTCCACCACAAGATGGACGTCCTTCTGGACCCTGTGGCCTTGCAGTATTAGTGCCCCGGCTGCTGATGGTGTATTTGATGAAGTATTGTTTGAAGTTGGTGCCTGCAGCTTCTCCTTCTTCAGACCCTGGACATTAAATACTTTTGATCTCACCATCAACATTCTTCTTCTTCTTCTACTACTACACCTGTCAACATGTCACCTGCCCTGCTACATCATTACTGAACACTACACCTGTCAACATGACACCTGTCAACATGTCACCTGCCCTGCTACATCATTACTGAACACTACACCTGTCAACATGACACCTGTCAACATGTCACCTGCCCTACACCTGTCAACATGTCACCTGCCCTACACCTGTCAACATGTCACCTGCCCTACACCTGTCAACATGTCACCTGCCCTACACCTGTCAACATGTCACCTGCCCTGCACCTGTCAACATGTCACCTGCCCTGCACCTGTCAACATGTCACCTGCCCTGCACCTGTCAACATGTCACCTGCCCTACACCTGTCAACATGTCACCTGCCCTACACATGTAAACATGTCCCCTGCCCTGCACCTGTCAACATGTCACCTGCCCTACACCTGTCAACATGTCACCTGCCCTACACCTGTCAACATGTCACCTGTCAACATGTCACCTGCCCTACACCTGTCAACATGTCACCTGTCAACATGTCACCTGCCCTACACCTGTCAACATGTCACCTGCCCTACACCTGTCAACATGTCACCTGCCCTACACATGTCAACATGTCACCTGCCCTACACATGTCAACATGTCACCTGCCCTACACCTGTCAACATGTCACCTGCCCTACACCTGTCAACATGTCACCTGCCCTACACCTGTCAACATGTCACCTGCCCTACACATGTCAACATGTCACCTGCCCTACACATGTCAACATGTCACCTGCCCTACACCTGTCAACATGTCACCTGCCCTACACCTGTCAACATGTCACCTGCCCTACACATGTCAACATGTCACCTGCCCTACACATGTCAACATGTCACCTGCCCTACACATGTCAACATGTCACCTGCCCTACACCTGTCAACATGTCACCTGCCCTACACCTGTCAACATGTCACCTGCCCTACACCTGTCAACATGTCACCTGCCCTACACATGTCAACATGTCACCTGCCCTACACATGTCAACATGTCACCTGCCCTACACCTGTCAACATGTCACCTGCCCTACACATGTCAACATGTCACCTGCCCTACACATGTCAACATGTCACCTGCCCTACACATGTCAACATGTCACCTGCCCTACACATGTCAACATGTCACCTGCCCTACACCTGTCAACATGTCACCTGCCCTACACCTGTCAACATGTCACCTGCCCTACACCTGTCAACATGTCACCTGCCCTACACATGTCAACATGTCACCTGCCCTACACATGTCAACATGTCACCTGCCCTACACCTGTCAACATGTCACCTGCCCTACACATGTCAACATGTCACCTGCCCTACACATGTCAACATGTCACCTGCCCTACACCTGTCAACATGTCACCTGCCCTACACATGTCAACATGTCACCTGCCCTACACATGTCAACATGTCACCTGCCCTACACCTGTCAACATGTCACCTGCCCTACACATGTCAACATGTCACCTGCCCTACACATGTCAACATGTCACCTGCCCTACACATGTCAACATGTCACCTGCCCTACACATGTCAACATGTCACCTGCCCTACACCTGTCAACATGTCACCTGCCCTACACATGTCAACATGTCACCTGCCCTACACCTGTCAACATGTCACCTGCCCTACACCTGTCAACATGTCACCTGCCCTACACCTGTCAACATGTCACCTGCCCTACACATGTCAACATGTCACCTGCCCTACACCTGTCAACATGTCACCTGCCCTACACCTGTCAACATGTCACCTGCCCTACACCTGTCAACATGTCACCTGCCCTACACATGTCAACATGTCACCTGCCCTACACCTGTCAACATGTCACCTGCCCTACACCTGTCAACATGTCACCTGCCCTACACATGTCAACATGTCACCTGCCCTACACATGTCAACATGTCACCTGCCCTACACCTGTCAACATGTCACCTGCCCTACACATGTCAACATGTCACCTGCCCTACACCTGTCAACATGTCACCTGCCCTACACCTGTCAACATGTCACCTGCCCTACACCTGTCAACATGTCACCTGCCCTACACATGTCAACATGTCACCTGCCCTACACATGTCAACATGTCACCTGCCCTACACATGTCAACATGTCACCTGCCCTACACATGTCAACATGTCACCTGCCCTACACCTGTAAACATGTCACCTGCCCTACACATGTCAACATGTCACCTGCCCTACACCTGTCAACATGTCACCTGCCCTACACATGTCAACATGTCACCTGCCCTACACATGTCAACATGTCACCTGCCCTACACATGTCAACATGTCACCTGCCCTACACATGTCAACATGTCACCTGCCCTACACATGTCAACATGTCACCTGCCCTACACCTGTCAACATGTCACCTGCCCTACACCTGTCAACATGTCACCTGCCCTACACATGTCAACATGTCACCTGCCCTACACATGTCAACATGTCACCTGCCCTACACCTGTCAACATGTCACCTGCCCTACACCTGTCAACATGTCACCTGCCCTACACCTGGGACTAAAACAACAACAACACACTAGGTGAGGGAGTAAAACAACAACAACACACTAGTTGAGGGACTAAAACAACAACAACACACTAGTTGAGGGACTAAAACAACAACAACAACACACTAGGTGAGGGAGTAAAACAACAACAACAACACACTAGGTGAGGGAGTAAAACAACAGCAACACACTAGTTGAGGGACTAAAACAACAACAACACACTAGTTGAGGGACTAAAACAACAACAAGACACTAAGTGAGGGAGTAAAACAACAACAAGACACTAGGTGAGGGAGTAAAACAACAACAACACACTAGGTGAGGGAGTAAAACAACAACAACACACTAGGTGAGGGAGTAAAACAACAACAACACACTAGGTGAGGGAGTAAAACAACAACAAGACACTAGGTGAGGGAGTAAAACAACAACTACACACTAGGTGAGGGAGTAAAACAACAACAACACACTAGGTGAGGGAGTAAAACAACAACAACACACTAGGTGAGGGAGTAAAACAACAACAACACACTAGGTGAGGGAGTAAAACAACAACACACTAGGTGAGGGAGTAAAACAACAACACACTAGGTGAGGGAGTAAAACAACAACAAGACACTAGGTGAGGGAGTAAAACAACAACTACACACTAGGTGAGGGAGTAAAACAACAACAACACACTAGGTGAGGGAGTAAAACAACAACAACAAGACACTAGGTGAGGGAGTAAAACAACAACAACACACTAGTTGAGGGAGTAAAACAACAACAAGACACTAGGTGAGGGACTAAAACAACAACACACTAGGTGAGGGAGTAAAACAACAACAACACACTAGGTGAGGGAGTAAAACAACAACAACACACTAGGTGAGGGAGTAAAACAACAACTACACACTAGGTGAGGGAGTAAAACAACAACAACACACTAGGTGAGGGAGTAAAACAACAACAACACACTAGGTGAGGGAGTAAAACAACAACTACACACTAGGTGAGGGAGTAAAACAACAACAACAAGACACTAGGTGAGGGAGTAAAACAACAACAACAAGACACTAGGTGAGGGAGTAAAACAACAACAACAAGACACTAGGTGAGGGAGTAAAACAACAACAACAAGACACTAGGTGAGGGAGTAAAACAACAACAACACACTAGGTGAGGGAGTAAAACAACAACAACACACTAGGTGAGGGAGTAAAACAACAACTACACACTAGGTGAGGGACTAAAACAACAACAACAACACACTAGGTGAGGGAGTAAAACAACAACAAGAAGACACTAGGTGAGGGAGTAAAACAACAACAAGAAGACACTAGGTGAGGGAGTAAAACAACAACAACAAGACACTAGGTGAGGGAGTAAAACAACAACAACAAGACAGCAGGTGAGGGAGTAAAACAACAACAACACACTAGTTGAGGGAGTAAAACAACAACAACAAGACACTAGGTGAGGGAGTAAAACAACAACAACAAGACAGCAGGTGAGGGAGTAAAACAACAACAACACACTAGGTGAGGGAGTAAAACAACTACACACTAGGTGAGGGACTAAAACAACAACAACAACACACTAGGTGAGGGACTAAAACAACAACAACAACACACTAGGTGAGGGACTAAAACAACAACAACAACACACTAGGTGAGGGAGTAAAACAACAACTACACACTAGGTGAGGGAGTAAAACAACAACAACACACTAGGTGAGGGAGTAAAACAACAACAACACACTAGGTGAGGGAGTAAAACAACAACAACACACTAGGTGAGGGAGTAAAACAACAACAAGACACTAGGTGAGGGAGTAAAACAACAACTACACACTAGGTGAGGGAGTAAAACAACAACAACACACTAGGTGAGGGAGTAAAACAACAACAACACACTAGGTGAGGGAGTAAAACAACAACAACACACTAGGTGAGGGAGTAAAACAACAACACACTAGGTGAGGGAGTAAAACAACAACACACTAGGTGAGGGAGTAAAACAACAACAAGACACTAGGTGAGGGAGTAAAACAACAACTACACACTAGGTGAGGGAGTAAAACAACAACAACACACTAGGTGAGGGAGTAAAACAACAACAACAAGACACTAGGTGAGGGAGTAAAACAACAACAACACACTAGTTGAGGGAGTAAAACAACAACAAGACACTAGGTGAGGGACTAAAACAACAACACACTAGGTGAGGGAGTAAAACAACAACAACACACTAGGTGAGGGAGTAAAACAACAACAACACACTAGGTGAGGGAGTAAAACAACAACTACACACTAGGTGAGGGAGTAAAACAACAACAACACACTAGGTGAGGGAGTAAAACAACAACAACACACTAGGTGAGGGAGTAAAACAACAACTACACACTAGGTGAGGGAGTAAAACAACAACAACAAGACACTAGGTGAGGGAGTAAAACAACAACAACAAGACACTAGGTGAGGGAGTAAAACAACAACAACAAGACACTAGGTGAGGGAGTAAAACAACAACAACAAGACACTAGGTGAGGGAGTAAAACAACAACAACACACTAGGTGAGGGAGTAAAACAACAACAACACACTAGGTGAGGGAGTAAAACAACAACTACACACTAGGTGAGGGACTAAAACAACAACAACAACACACTAGGTGAGGGAGTAAAACAACAACAAGAAGACACTAGGTGAGGGAGTAAAACAACAACAAGAAGACACTAGGTGAGGGAGTAAAACAACAACAACAAGACACTAGGTGAGGGAGTAAAACAACAACAACAAGACAGCAGGTGAGGGAGTAAAACAACAACAACACACTAGTTGAGGGAGTAAAACAACAACAACAAGACACTAGGTGAGGGAGTAAAACAACAACAACAAGACAGCAGGTGAGGGAGTAAAACAACAACAACACACTAGGTGAGGGAGTAAAACAACTACACACTAGGTGAGGGACTAAAACAACAACAACAACACACTAGGTGAGGGACTAAAACAACAACAACAACACACTAGGTGAGGGACTAAAACAACAACAACAACACACTAGGTGAGGGAGTAAAACAACAACTACACACTAGGTGAGGGAGTAAAACAACAACAACAAGAAGACAGCAGGTGATGTCAGAGAAGCAGAATGAAGCAGGTGTGCCAGTCCAGGATTAGGAGGGATGTACGTTTCCATAGCGACACGCTCATCCTCCAGGAGGAGAAGGTGACGTCTTGCTGCTGGTAAACTAAGCCTGACACGCTGCGCAGGGTACATAGCTGACCTTTCAGTCATCCACTCATAGCTGACCTTTCAGTCATCCACTCACAGGTGACTTTTCAGTCATCCACTCACAGGTGACCTTTCTGTCATCCACTCTCACTTTCAAAATAAAAAAGCAAACATGTGAAATGTAAGAAGAAAAAGTTCTAACTCCAAGTTGTTTGTTTTTATTTTTACCTTAAAACTGCCATTGCTCAAAAATAATATTGAATCAAAATCAATGTTGTTATGAATGATTGACATATTTAATTCTCCAATGACTTCACTTCAAATATTACACTTTGACATATTTGTTACCCTCTTTTGGGTTTTAGTCAAAGAAAAACATTAAAGCAAATAACAAAAAACTTCTAATCAGTGGAAAGATCTGAAGTTGATGTCAAATGTAAGAATTGAAAGTAAAACATGTATTTACAGGTAAGACCCGTTTGGCTCCCCAGGACTTTTAGTGACATTAAAACTAACTAACTGTTTTTGCTCAGAAATAAAAAATAATGAACATCAATGTTATGAATGATTGACATATTTAAGACTCCAATGACTTCACATCAAATATTACACTTTGACTTATTTTTTGGGAGGAAAATATTGCACATTTTGTGTGTTTGCCATAAAAAACAAAACAGGGTGTTGACAAAAAAGGGCATAAAATATATATATTTTTTAAAACAACTTTATAGAGATGGATCTGAAGTTGATCTAGAGATTTATGTGTTGAATAAAAACATAAACATTAGAGATGTCCGATAATATCGATATTATCGGCCGATTTATGCGTTAAAATGTAATATCGGAAATTATCGGTATCGTTTTTTTAATTATCGGTATCGTTTTTTAAATTTTTTTATTAAATCCACATAAAAAACACAAGATACACTTACAATTAGTGCACCAAGCCAAAAAACCTCCCTCCCCCATTTACACTCATTCACACAAAAGGGTTGTTTCTTTCTGTTATTAATATTCTGCTTCCTACATTATATATCAATATATATCAATACAGTCTGCAAGGGATACAGTCCGTAAGCACACATGATTGTGCGTGCTGCTGCTCCACTAATAGTACTAACCTTTAACAGTTAATTTTACTCATTTTCATTCATTACTAGTTTCTATGTAACTGTTTTTATATTGTTTTACTTTCTTTTTTATTCAAGAAAATGTTTTTAATTTATTTATCTTATTTTACTAATTTAAAAAAAAAAGGACCTTATCTTCACCATACCTGGTTGTCCAAATTAGGCATAATAATGTGTTAATTCCACGACTGTATATATCGGTTGATATCGGTATCGGTAATTAAAGAGTTGGACAATATCGGAATATCGGATATCGGCAAAAAGCCATTATCGGACATCCCTAATAAACATGACTTATTTCTAACACTTTCACAAATGGGACCCTTTTAGGTCCCCAAGACTTTTAGTGAGATTTAAAAAAAGAAAACAGTTTTTGCTCAGAAATAATAATGAATCAAAATAAATGTTGTTATGAATTATTGACATATTTAAGACTCCAATGACTTCACATCAAATATTACACTTTGACATATTTTTTGGGGAAAATATTGCATATTTTGTGTGCTTGCCAAAACACCCAAAAAAGGCAGAAAACAAACAAAAACATTAAACCAAATAATACAAATGTTTAATCACCGGATGGATCTGAAGTTGCTTTTTGGGTCCTTAAGACTTTTAGTGAGATAAAAAAACAAAATGTTTTTCCTCAGAAATAATAAGAATTAAAATCAATGTTGTTATGAATTATTGACAAATTTAAGGCTCCAATTACTTCACATCAAATATTACTTTTTGACATATTTTTTGGGGGAAAATATTTTATATTTTGCACATTTACTTAAAAAAAAACAATGAGTTGATAGAAAAAATGACATAAAACATAAAAAACCCAACTCTATATCAATGGATGTATCTGAAGTTGATCTAGAGATTTATTTGTTGAATAAAAATAATAAAATAAAAATGAATGACTTATTTTTAACCTTTTTACAGATGGGACCCTTTTGGCTTTTAGTGAGATTTAAAAAACAACTGTTCTTTCTTATGAATAATAATGTTGTTATGAATTATTGACATATTTAAGGCTCCAATGACTTCACATCAAATATTACACTTTGACTTATTTTTTGGGGGAAAATATTTCATATTTTGTGTGTTTTTGTTTTGAAAAAAACCAATGAGTTGATAAAAAAAAATGACAAAAAAGGGCAAAAAACATAAAAAATAAGTCAATATCGATGGATGGATCTGAAGTTGATCTAGAGATTTATGTGTTGAAGGAAAATAATAAAATAAAACTGTATGACTTATTTTTACCACTTTTAGAAGTGGGACCTTTTTGGGTCCTTAAGACTTTTAGTGAGATAAAAAAAACAAAAAACAAAACGTTTTTCCTCAGAAATAATAAGAATTAAAGTCAATGTTGTTATGAATTATTGACAAATTTAAGGCTCCAATGACTTCACATCAAATATTACTTTTTGACATATTTTTTTGGGGAAAATATTTCATATTTTGTGTGTTTTTGTTTTTAAAAAAAAAACAATGAGTTGATACAAAAAATGACAAAAAGGGGCAAAAAACATAAAAAAATAAGTCAATATCGATGGATGGATCTGAAGTTGATCTAGAGATTTATGTGTTGAAGGAAAATAATAAAATAAAACTGTATGACTTATTTTTACCACTTTTAGAAGTGGGACCTTTTTGGGTCCTTAAGACTTTTAGTGAGATAAAAAAACAAAACGTTTTTCCTCAGAAATAATAAGAATTAAAGTCAATGTTGTTATGAATTATTGACAAATTTAAGGCTCCAATTACTTCACATCAAATATTACTTTTTGACATATTTTTTTGATGAAAATATTTTATATTTTGCACATTTGCCTTAAAAAAATTAGTTGATATAAAAAATGACATAAAACATAAAAAAACAACTCTATATCAATGGATGGATCTGAAGTTGATCCAAAGATTTAATCAATGGATAAAAATATATTTTATATAACTTATTTTTGAAACATTTTCATGACCGAGACCAGTCCAAGTCCCTGGGACCAAACTGGAGGGGAGCCCTGAAGGCTGGAAATATCTTTTGTACTGCTTTTGAAAGTGAAAATATGAAAATGGCCCCCGCCTGCTCTGATTAGTCCGTGTGTGGCCCTCAGAGGAAGACCTAACGTGACCATCTCATGTCAGACTTGAACGTGGTCATCCACAGCCTTGGTGGAGGTCCCACTTTGAAGGCCGGTCCCTCGGTCTGACCCGGTTCCTCCTGGATCCGACATGTCCCCCCACAGACCTCCTCCACCCAGAAGAGCGTGGGGCTGCAGAAATGCTCGGCTGATGCATTCTCCCCCAACAGGTGCTGCGTCCAAAAGGAGGAGCACCCGGGTATATTTAGACTTGGAAACCCGAGAGCGCCGGCCTGTGATTGGCTCCCTGGACCACATGATAACCTGGGTACAACCCTGGGCTGCGAGCTGTCGCCCAGCGTTTCTCTGGAGGGAAGCTGGGGAGACTTTGGCGGCGTGGGAGACCATCGGCTCGGAAACAACCGGTAAGAACTCGGCCAAATCTGCCTTTCCCTGGCTTTTGTCCGCTCTGCGGGGGGGCTTTCCTTTAGACCTGGTGGGACACCTGGCGGAGGACCCGGGGGCGTCCACGGCCAACACCCGCCAGCCCCGAGCGGGATCTGACTAGACCTGATGGATGTTTACTGGCTTTCACGGTTTCTTTGGGGGTAAAAAGCTTAGGAAGGCAAGAAAAGGGCACTGGAGGGCTAAAAAAGGCAGTTAGCGCCATCCTATATTTAACCTGCAGCCTCAGAAGGCTAAAGGCAGTCCACCAATGGGGCGGCGGCATTGGTTTACAAATGACATCGTTGCAGCTGTCGCCAGGCGTCAGGCGGGAGGCGGGAGGCGGGAGGCGGGAGGCGGGAGGCCCCCCTGTGGGGCGCCATAGCTGATGTTCTTGCTTCCTTTAGGGACTACAAGTGTGACCGTAGACCCTAGTGGACCACGCGGAGGTGCGCTGACCGCCGACTGGACTCTTTCTGCGGTAACACACGCTTCTTTCCCACAATGCTTTGCACGCGCCGAGCACTGACATACCCCCCCCCCCTCCTCCCCCCAGGACCTTCACAAGAGGAGCCGAGATGGCGACCATCGTGACGAAGTACGAGGAGTACGAGGAGTACGAGGAGGAGGTGGAGGGGGAGGAGGAGGAGGGCGAGGAGTACGAGGAGGAGGAGTTTGAAGAGGAGGAAGTGGAGGAGGCGTACGAGGAAGAGGAGGAGGAGGAGGAAGAGGAGTACGAGGAGGAGGGGGAGGAGACCGTGGACGAGGTAAGCGGGAGCGCCGACTGCATCCGTTGGGTCCTGATGGGGTCTCCTGGGGTCCTGATGGGGTCTCCTGGGCTCCTATGAATGGGGTCTCCTGGCCTGGGCTCCTATGAATGGGGTCTCCTGGGCTCTTATGAATGGGGTCTCCTGGGGTCCTGATGGGATCTCCTGGGCTCCTATGAATGGGGTCTCCTGGGGTCATGATGGGGTCTCCTGGCCTGGGCTCCTATGAATGGGGTCTCCTGGGGTCCTGATGGGGTCCCCTGGCCTGAGCTCCTATGAATTGGGTCTCCTGCCCTGGGCTCCTATGAATGGGGTCTCCTGGGGTCCTGATGGGGTCTCCTGGGCTCCTATGAATGGGGTCTCATAGGGTCCTGATGGGGTCTCCTGGCCTGGGCTCCTATGAATGGGGTCTCCTGGGGTCCTGATGGGGTCTCCTAGGCTCATACGCATGGGGTCTCCTAGGGTCCTGATGGGGTCTCCTGGCCTGGGCTCCTATGAATGGGGTCTCCTGGCCTGGGCTCCTATGAATGGGGTCTCCTGGCCTGGGCTCCTATGAATGGGGTCTCCTGGGGTCCTGATGGGGTCTCCTGGCCTGGGCTCCTATAAATGGGGTCTCCTAGGGTTCTGATGGGGTCTCCTGGCCTGGGCTCCTATAAATGGGGTCTCCTAGGGTTCTGATGGGGTCTCCTGGCCTGGGCTCCTATAAATGGGGTCTCCTGGGGTCCTGATGGGGTCTCCTGGCCTGGGCTCCTATGAATAGAGACTGCAGGGCTGAAGGATTCGGTTTCAGGGAGATGCTTGAGGGTGCAGTTTTAGGTCCTGGACTGGACTTACCTCTGTCCCTTGGGTACTGGGATCACAACAGTTAGAGCATCCAGGAAGTATCCACAGCCCTTCACTTTCTCCTCACAGCCTTCTTACTTTTGTCCTCAAAATTCTACACTCAATACCCCAAACTGACAATGTGAAAAAATATTTCGATTTTTTTTTTTTTTTGCAAATGTACAAAAGTATTCACAGCCTTTGAGCAATGTTGGTTGACCTTTGGCAGCAATTACACCTCAAGTCTTTTTGGGCAGTTCCAAGCATCCCTCTTTGCATGGAGTTGCATTTCATCCAGGATGTCTCTGTACATTGCTGCATTCATCTTTCCCTCTATCCTGACTCGTCTCCCACCCCCACACCACGATGCTGCCACCACCACGCCTCACCTGCTGATGAGCGGTGCCTGCTTTCCTCCAAACACTCACGCCAAAGACTTCAATCTTGGTCTCGTCAGACCAGAGAACTTAGTTCCTTATGGTCTGAGAGTCAAACTTTAGTTCCTTATGGTCTGAGAGTCAAACTTTAGTTCCTTATGGTCTGAGAGTCAAACTTTAGTTCCTTATGGTCTGAGAGTCAAACTTTAGTTCCTTATGGTCTGAGAGTCAAACTTTAGTTCCTTATGGTCTGAGAGTCAAACTTTAGTTCCTTATGGTCTGAGAGTCAAACTTTAGTTCCTTATGGTCTGAGAGTCAAACTTTAGTTCCTTATGGTCTGAGAGTCAAACTTTAGTTCCTTATGGTCTGAGAGTCAAACTTTAGTTCCTTATGGTCTGAGAGTCAAACTTTAGTTCCTTATGGTCTGAGAGTCAAACTTTAGTTCCTTATGGTCTGAGAGTCAAACTTTAGTTCCTTATGGTCTGAGAGTCAAACTTTCGATCAAAGGCTGTCGTTAAGTTTAACTTCAAATGTGCAAAACAAATGACAAACACCTTGTCACATGATCATTATGAGGTATTGTGTGTAGAACTTTGAGGACAAAAGAGAATGTATTGCATTGTGGAATAAGGCTGAGACTAGTTTCTGGTCCCTAAGACTGTCCTGAGGTCTGAGGTGTGTTCAAAGTTCTCCTCATAGTCCAGACTAACATTGCCAAGTGAGGGAAGATCGAAGCCTCCTGGATACTGAAGCTGCTCTGTGGAGAAGATGGAAGACAGACCACGTTCTAAAGTCCGTCTTCGGGACATCTCCATCATCCATTCTGGTTTTACTTCAGGACTGGCTTTTGTCCCAAAATATTCCCAGTACAGTGGAACCTCCATTTACCAACTTAATTGGTTCTTGAACGTCTTTGTAAATGAAAAAGTTTGTACAGTGAAGCCAATTTCTCCATAAGAAACAACGGAAATATGAATAATTGGTTCCATGTTTTAGTGAAGGTTTTGTACACTTTGAACACAAAGTAAAGTACTACACAGTACTGTACATCCAACATCCCCATACAGTACTGTACATCCAACATAACAAGGTTAATAACAAGACAAAACAACAACGGCAAGCTGAACTCATACAGTACTGTACATCCAACATAACAAGGTTAATAACAAGACAAAACAACAACGGCAAGCTGAACTCATACAGTACTGTACATCCAACACAACAATGTTAATAACAAGACAAAACAACAACGACAAGCTGAACTCATACAGTACTGTACATCCAACATCCCCATACAGTACTGTACATCCAACATAACAAGGTTAATAACAAGACAAAACAACAACGGCAAGCTGAACTCATACAGTACTGTACATCCAACATAACAAGGTTAATAACAAGACAAAACAACAACGGCAAGCTGAACTCATACAGTACTGTACATCCAACACAACAATGTTAATAACAAGACAAAACAACAACGACAAGCTGAACTCATACAGTACTGTACATCCAACATAACAAGGTTAATAACAAGACAAAACAACAACGACAAGCTGAACTCATACAGTACTGTACATCCAACATAACAAGGTTAATAACAAGACAAAACAACAACGGCAAGCTGAACTCATACAGTACTGTACATCCAACATAACAAGGTTAATAACAAGACAAAACAACAACGACAAGCTGAACTCATACAGTACTGTACATCCAACATAACAAGGTTAATAACAAGACAAAACAACAACGGCAAGCTGAACTGCAGGCGTGTGAAATTTCCGCAAAAAAATCAGAAATGGAAGTTTTTCAACATTTGTTTACATTTGCTGAAAAGAACATCATTAAAATGATAGTTCAAAGGTTCTTTAACTAAAAGCTTTACTAAAATAGAAGTTTTCAAATGTTTCTTTAAATATGTTCTCTTTTTTCTCCAAAAGTGAAACAGAAGTCCCTTTGGTGCCCTCATAAAGGATCAGAAATCCCACAAACTAAATATAGTTTGAGTAATGATCTTTTAAAACTGTTCAATCCATCAAGGCCAATAAATCCAGGTTCCACTGTACTCCTCTTGTTGTCATGGTTACCACGTGTGGGATCAGGTGTGGTCCCTGGAGGACTGGGGTATGGTCCCTGGAGGACTGGGGTATGGTCCCTGGAGGACTGGGGTGTGGTCCCTGGAGGACTGGGGTATGGTCCCTGGAGGACTGGGGTGTGGTCCCTGGAGGACTGGGGTATGGTCCCTGGAGGACTGGGGTGTGGTCCCTGGAGGACTGGGGTGTGTCCAGGTGACGGCACTTAGTCCTTATGTTGAGATGATGTCACAGCACTCAGCGGGTGTTCCAAACCTGGACTTGTAGTTTTCATGGAGCAGACCTGGAACACCTGGAAAGACCACCTCTTGTTTCCGGTTCCTGGTGCGGTTTTTGCCTCTTTGAGTGTCTCCGGTTCAGTTTGATGTGCTGTTTCCTGGTGAAAGTGGCCCCGGTCTCCTGTAGAACCAATCACAATTGAGCTATTTGCATATGTGCTGTGTGGGGAGGCGGGGCCGGGTGTTGTGGAGGGGGGCCTATTGGTGGATGGAAAGAATGGGGAGGAGCATTGTGACTTGCACCCGCCCACACATTGCTAGCACACCCACCACACCAGGACTGCACCAACCACACCCACCACACCAGGGATGTACCAGCCACACCCACCAGACCAGGACTGCACCAAGCACACCCACCACACCAGGACTGCACCAACCACACCCACGAGACCAGGACTGTACCAAGCACACCCACCACACTAGGACTGCACCAAGTACACCCACCAGACCAGGACTGTACCAACCACACCCACCAGACCAGGACTGTACCAACCACACCCACCACACCAGGACTGTACCAACCACACCCACCAGACCAGGACTGTACCAAGCACACCAACCAGACCAGGACTGTACCAACCACACCCACCAGACCAGGACTGTACCAACTACACCCACCACACCAGGACTGTACCAACCACACCCACCACACCAGGACTGTACCAACCACACCCACCAGACCAGGACTGTACCAACCACACCCACCAGACCAGGACTGTACCAAGCACACCAACCAGACCAGGACTGTACCAACCACACCAGGACTGCACCAAACACACCCACACCAGACCAGGACTGCACCAACCACACCCACCAGACCAGGACTGCACCAAACACACTTACGACACCAGGACTGTACCAAACACACCCACCAGACCAGGATTGTACCAACCACACCCACCAGACCAGGACTGTACCAACCACACCCACCAGACCAGGACTGTACCAACCACACCAGGACTGCACCAAACACACCCACACCAGACCAGGACTGCACCAACCACACCCACCAGACCAGGACTGCACCAAACACACTTACGACACCAGGACTGTACCAAACACACCCACCAGACCAGGATTGTACCAACCACACCCACCAGACCAGGACTGTACCAACCACACCCACCAGACCAGGACTGTACCAACCACACCCACCAGACCAGGACTGTACCAAGCACACCCACCACACCAGGACTGTACCCACCACACCCACCAGACCAGGACTGTACCCACCAGACCAGGACTGTACCCACGAGACCAGGACTGTACCAAGCACACCCACCAGACCAGGACTGTACCAAGCACACCCACCACACTAGGACTGCACCAAGTACACCCACCAGACCAGGACTGTACCAACCACACCCACCAGACCAGGACTGTACCAACCACACCTACCACACCAGGACTGTACCAACCACACCCACCAGACCAGGACTGTACCAAGCACACCAACCAGACCAGGACTGTACCAACCACACCCACCAGACCAGGACTGTACCAACCACACCCACCACACCAGGACTGTACCAACCACACCCACCACACCAGGACTGTACCAACCACACCCACCAGACCAGGACTGTACCAACCACACCCACCACACCAGGACTGTACCAACCACACCCACCAGACCAGGACTGTACCAACCACACCCACCACACCAGGACTGTACCAAGCACACCAACCAGACCAGGACTGTACCAACCACACCCACACCAGACCAGGACTGCACCAACCACACCCACCAGACCAGGACTGCACCAAACACACTTACGACACCAGGACTGTACCAAACACACCCACCAGACCAGGATTGTACCAACCACACCCACCAGACCAGGACTGTACCAAGCACACCAACCAGACCAGGACTGTACCAACCACACCCACACCAGACCAGGACTGCACCAACCACACCCACCAGACCAGGACTGCACCAAACACACTTACGACACCAGGACTGTACCAAACACACCCACCAGACCAGGATTGTACCAACCACACCCACCAGACCAGGACTGTACCAAGCACACCCACCACACCAGGACTGTACCCACCACACCCACCAGACCAGGACTGTACCCACCAGACCAGGACTGTACCCACGAGACCAGGACTGTACCAAGCACACCCACCACACCAGGACTGTACCAACCACACCCACCACACCAGGACTGTACCAACCACACCCACCACACCAGGACTGTACCAACCACACCCACCAGACCAGGACTGTACCCACGAGACCAGGACTGTACCAAGCACACCCACCACACCAGGACTACATGGAGGACAAGTTGGAGAGGGTCAAATCCTGTGAGGCTCTGCTCACCTTTTATTGGCCCCTGTGGAACTGAGGGCCACCACCATGCTCCTCCCCTGTCTGCTCCACCCACACCGGGCCCCGTGCACTTGGTGGTCACAGGAACCAAGATGGAGATCTTGGCCTTCTGCTCAGTTCTGGTGTCACACGTCCTTCTGGCCTGCTTCAATCTCTGCACTTCTTCTCTCCTCACCTCAGACCACAACACCTTTTTCTTTTTTTATGCATTCTAAAGCGTAAAGTACGGCATGTTGGAGGCAGCTAACTTTGCAGATAAAGGCAATACACTATTTTGCTCAAATAAACCTCCAAAAATGGCCAACAATACTCCATTTACATGTGGTGACCTAATATTAACAAGTATTAGCAATATTGTTATCATAGGCGCTAACGCCGAGGAACTACTTTTAGCGGTTGAGCTGCTGCATGGCCTCTGAGCTGGTGAAAGTTAATTCTGGATGTCTCTCACCTGGAAAGTAGAAGGTTGTGGACATAAACCCACAGGTTGGTCAACTTTGACATCCAACTTAGACCTGGAAATGGCCAGAAAGACACGAAAATACACTTTTTTTTAACCCTTTGTGAGGATGATGATGAATTGTTGATGTAACGGGGAAGATATAAACATCCCAGTGAGAGCAGACATTGAGCAGTAAGTGATTGTTTTATTATGTTTGTATATCTTGTTTAGCACTTAGCAATACTGCTACATGATGCTTAGTGTTTGACTGAAGCTGCATCTAAAACTTGTACATCATCCTCCCTATGTTCAGGCTCAAAAATAGAAGTTTCTGGATCGTCATTTGTCCCAAAGTAGTCTTTGTTGTCTCTCATCAAGTCTGCCATGATTAGTAGTCCTCTTCTTGTTGAAGTCTGTGACATTAATACTTCAAATGATCAAACTATGCAAACATAACATGTTATTATGAATGTTACTAGATACTACATCTATACTTACAGTGTGTATATAAAACATTGATGGAGGTTTTTGGAGGTTTTTTAGAGCGCTTAATTGGCTCCATTGTTTGCTGACTTTTGCTAGCTTTTATTTACGGTTTAGAATGCATGAAGAAGAAGAAGAAGAAGGTGTGTGGTGTTGTCCTCCATAAGGATTGTGAATGATAAGCAAAATGTACAAACAAGACTGTCGTTAAGGGTGTCGTTAAGGGTGTCGTTAAGGGTGTCGTTAAGGGTGTCGTTAAGACTGTCGTTAAGGGTGTCGTTAAGGGTGTCGTTAAGGGTGTCGTTAAGGGTGTCGTTAAGACTGTCGTTACGGGTGTCGTTAAGGGTGTCGTTAAGGGTGTCGTTAAGACTGTCGTTAAGGGTGTCGTTAAGGGTGTCGTTAAGGGTGTCGTTAAGGGTGTCGTTAAGGGTGTCGTTAAGACTGTCGTTAAGGGTGTCGTTAAGGGTGTCGTTAAGGGTGTCGTTAAGGGTGTCGTTAAGACTGTCGTTACGGGTGTCGTTAAGGGTGTCGTTAAGGGTGTCGTTAAGACTGTCGTTAAGGGTGTCGTTAAGGGTGTCGTTAAGGGTGTCGTTAAGACTGTCGTTACGGGTGTCGTTAAGGGTGTCGTTAAGGGTGTCGTTAAGACTGTCGTTAAGACTGTCGTTAAGGGTGTCGTTAAGGGTGTCGTTAAGACTGTCGTTACGGGTGCCGTTAAGGGTGTCGTTAAGGGTGTCGTTAAGACTGTCGTTAAGGGTGTCGTTAAGGGTGTCGTTAAGGGTGTCGTTAAGACTGTCGTTACGGGTGCCGTTAAGGGTGTCGTTAAGGGTGTCGTTAAGGGTGTCGTTACGGGTGTCGTTAAGGGTGTCGTTAAGACTGTCGTTAAGGGTGTCGTTAAGGGTGTCGTTAAGGGTGTCGTTAAGGGTGTCAATAAGGGTGTCGTTAAGGGTGTCGTTAAGACTGTCGTTAAGGGTGTCGTTAAGGGTGTCGTTAAGGGTGTCGTTAAGACTGTCGTTACGGGTGTCGTTAAGGGTGTCGTTAAGACTGTCGTTAAGGGTGTCGTTAAGGGTGACGTTAAGACTGTCGTTAAGGGTGTCGTTAAGGGTGTCGTTAAGGGTGTCGTTAAGGGTGTCGTTAAGACTGTCGTTAAGGGTGTCGTTAAGGGTGTCGTTAAGACTGTTGTTAAGGGTGTCGTTAAGGGTGTCATTAAGAGTGTCGTTAAGGGTGTCGTTACGGGTGTCGTTAAGGGTGTCGTTAAGGGTGTCGTTAAGACTGTCGTTAAGGGTGTCGTTAAGGGTGTCGTTAAGACTGTTGTTCCGGGTGTCGTTAAGGGTGTCATTAAGGGTGTCGTTAAGGGTGTCGTTAAGGGTGTTGTTAAGGGTGTCGTTAAGACTGTCGTCACGGGTGTCGTTAAGGGTGTCGTTAAGGGTGTCGTTAAGGGTGACGTTAAGACTGTCGTTAAGGGTGTCGTTAAGGGTGTCGTTAAGGGTGTCGTTAAGACTGTCGTTAAGGGTGTCGTTAAGGGTGTCGTTAAGGGTGTCGTTACGGGTGTCGTTAAGGGTGTCGTTAAGGGTGTCGTTAAGGGTGTCGTTAAGACTGTCGTTAAGACTGTCGTTAAGGGTGTCGTTAAGGGTGTCGTTAAGGGTGTCGTTAAGACTGTCGTTAAGGGTGTCATTAAGGGTGTCATTAAGGGTGTCGTTAAGGGTGTCGTTAAGGGTGTCGTTAAGGGTGTTGTTAAGGGTGTCGTTAAGACTGTCGTTACGGGTGTCGTTAAGGGTGTCGTTAAGGGTGTCGTTAAGGGTGTCGTTAAGGGTGTCGTTAAGGGTGTCGTTATGGGTGTCGTTAAGGGTGTCGTTAAGACTGTCGTTACGGGTGTCGTTAAGGGTGTCGTTAAGACTGTCGTTACGACTGTCGTTACGGGTGTCGTTAAGGGTGTCGTTAAGACTGTCGTTACGGGTGTCGTTAAGGGTGTCGTTAAGGGTGTCGTTACGGGTGTCGTTAAGGGTGTCGTTAAGACTGTCGTTACGGGTGTCGTTAAGGGTGTCGTTAAGACTGTCGTTACGGGTGTCGTTAAGGGTGTCGTTAAGACTGTCGTTACGGGTGTCGTTAAGGGTGTCGTTAAGACTGTCGTTACGACTGTCGTTACGGGTGTCGTTAAGGGTGTCGTTAAGACTGTCGTTACGGGTGTCGTTAAGGGTGTCGTTAAGACTGTCGTTACGGGTGTCGTTAAGGGTGTCGTTAAGACTGTCGTTACGACTGTCGTTACGACTGTCGTTACGGGTGTCGTTAAGGGTGTCGTTAAGACTGTCGTTACGGGTGTCGTTAAGGGTGTCGTTAAGGGTGTCGTTAAGGGTGTCGTTAAGGGTGTCGTTAAGGGTGTCGTTAAGACTGTCGTTAAGACTGTCGTTACGGGTGTCGTTAAGGGTGTCGTTACGGGTGTCGTTAAGGGTGTCGTTAAGACTGTCGTTACGACTGTCGTTACGGGTGTCGTTAAGGGTGTCGTTAAGACTGTCGTTACGGGTGTCGTTAAGGGTGTCGTTAAGACTGTCGTTACGGGTGTCGTTAAGGGTGTCGTTAAGGGTGTCGTTAAGACTGTCGTTACGACTGTCGTTACGGGTGTCGTTAAGGGTGTCGTTAAGACTGTCGTTACGGGTGTCGTTAAGGGTGTCGTTAAGACTGGCGTTACGACTGTCGTTACGGGTGTCGTTAAGGGTGTCGTTAAGACTGTCGTTACGGGTGTCGTTAAGGGTGTCGTTAAGACTGTCGTTACGGGTGTCGTTAAGGGTGTCGTTAAGACTGTCGTTACGACTGTCGTTACGGGTGTCGTTACGTGTGTCGTTAAGGGTGTCGTTACGGGTGTCGTTAAGGGTGTCGTTAAGGGTGTCGTTAAGACTGTCGTTACGGGTGTCGTTAAGGGTGTCGTTAAGGGTGTCGTTAAGACTGTCGTTAAGGGTGTCGTTAAGACTGTCGTTACGACTGTCGTTACGGGTGTCGTTAAGGGTGTCGTTAAGACTGTCGTTACGGGTGTCGTTAAGGGTGTCGTTAAGACTGTCGTTACGACTGTCGTTACGGGTGTCGTTAAGGGTGTCGTTAAGACTGTCGTTACGGGTGTCGTTAAGGGTGTCGTTAAGGGTGTCGTTAAGACTGTCGTTACGGGTGTCGTTAAGGGTGTTGTTAAGACTGTCGTTACGACTGTCGTTACGGGTGTCGTTACGTGTGTCGTTAAGGGTGTCGTTACGGGTGTCGTTAAGGGTGTCGTTAAGGGTGTGTCCACACAAGCGGCTACAATAGGACATCGTCAGGAATCCTACTCGTGTTATTTAGTCAAAAAGGTTTGATGAAGTGAAAAGAGTCAAACAGAAAACAAAGTTAAATATGACAAACAATAACATATTTATTATCAACCCTCTGGAACGGACTTATGTGGTCTTTAAGTTGAAGTGGAGTGGTCTTTGTTTTTTTTGCCGACACAATAATTCAAAATGGAGTAAGTTGAATGATGCGGACACGTTTGTTACTGGATACTTTCTAATATTGGAGACTATGTATGTGTAAGTAATATGCAACTATAATTATTTGATACTTGTTTACATTTACAAATGTGCTGTTTCATGATTATTACTTATGTCTAGCTCGCGTGCTATTGTGTGCTTAGCTGTGGTGTAGCCGCTAGCTATAATGATAAATGACTTATACTTCTATAGCGCTTTTCTACCTTCAAGGTACTCATCACCTTTTATTGTTCAATGATTATTACCTACGTCTAGCCTGCGTGCTATCGTGTGCTTAGCTGTTGTGTAGCCGCTAGCTCCTATAGCCTAGCATGTTTACACCATGCAGTTTTGCTCTTTTATTCCACTTTTTCGGTGGTAGTATTTTTTGGAGAGATCAAAGCCGTGAGACGTCACAGTCTGGGTTTAGTTTGTGCCTCATGCCTGTGAGAATCCTGCGAAGGAGCGGTGGTCGGGCGATTGCGCGCTCAAACGTCAATAATTCCTCACTCGCGGGTTGAAGCGGACCTCCTGTACGTGAAGTTAGCCATCTTCAGGTCTACTCGAGGACACCGGAGCTGAGGAGAAGTCTTCTTCTGTTTTGAAAGGCCAGTGTTGTGTGTCGTTGTGTGTAGCAGATGCCAACCAGCGGCGTTCATCATCAGCACCATCACACGCACAGCCACCAGGTAAATGAAGCTCCGCCCCCTCAGGGACAAAGCTGCTTTGTGAGGCTGCTGGGATGTAGCATCACCATCACTGGGATGTAGCATCACCATCACTGGGATGTAGCATCACCATCACTGGGATGTAGCATCACCATCACTGGGATGTAGCATCACCATCACTGGGATGTAGCATCACCATCACTGGGATGTAGCATCACCTTTTCTTCTTTTGCAGCTTCAAAACCAATAGAATATCTATTCTTTTTCACCTTTGAGGCCCCGGGGACCCGAAAGGGTCAAAGTCATTAAAGTGTTAAAAATAAGTCTATCTGTTGATATAAAGTTATTTATTTTATTATTTGTCATTAATAAGTAAATATTACAGAGCTCCTAAAGGCACATGGGGGAAACATTTTTTTGTAGAATTTTTTAGAATTTTACTGTATTTTTTTAGACATGTATCTCGTGCGCACGAGAAACTTTCTTACGGAGCCCCTAACGGGACATGGGGGAAAAAAAAAAAAAAAGTATAATTTGTTTTAATTTATTTTTTTAATAAAAAGTTTCTCTTGCGCATGAGATACATGTCTTAAAAAAAAATATATATATACATTTATTTTTTTTTTTTTTTATAACTTCATAAAAAGTTTCTCCTGCGCACGAGAAAGTACGGAGCCCCTAATGGACATGCGGGAAACAACATGTATCTCGTGCGCACAAGAAACTATCTCGTGCGCAGGAGAAACTTTTTATAAAGTTATAAAAAAAAAGTTATTTTTTTTAGACATGTATGAGAAACTATCTCGTGCGCAGAAAAAACTTTTTATAAAAAATTTTTTTTTTTTAATTATAAAATGTTTTATTTTTTTAATATATTTTTTTAGACATGTATCTCGTGCGCACGAGAAAGTACGGAGCCCCTAAAGGGACATGGGGGAAAACAAATTTGTAACAATTTTTTTTTTTTAAGACATGTATCTCGTGCGCATGAGAAACTTTTTATAAAGTTATAAAAAAATTTTTTAAAAAATGTATAATTTTTTTTTTTTTTTTAGACATGTATCTCATGTGCACGAGAAACCATCTCGTGCGCACGATAAACTTTTTATTAAAAAGAAATAAAAAAATAATAAATGTTTTTATTTTTTTTTAGACATGTATCTCGTGCACAAGAGAAACTTTTTATAAAGTTATAAAAAAAAAATTAAAAAAATGTATAATTTTTTTTTTTTTTAAGACATGTATGAGAAACTATCTCGTGCGCACGAGAAACTTTAAAAAAATAAAATAAATAAATAATACAATTATTTATTTATTTATTTTTTTAGACATGTATCTCGTGCGCACGAGAAACTTTTTATAAAGTTTTAAAAAAATTTTTAAAAAATGTATAATTAAATTTTTTTTTTCGACATGTATCTAATGAGCACGAGAAACTTTTAAAAAAGTATATATATATAAAAAACTTTTTTTTTTTTTTTTTTTTAGACATGTCTGTAGTGCGCACGAGAAACATTTTATTAAAAAAAATATATATATATATATTTTTTAAATTTTTTTTTAGACATGTATCTTGTGCGCACGACAAACTATCTCGTGCACAAGAGAAACTTTTTATAAAGTTAAATTAAATTTTTTTTTTCCGACATGTATCTAATGAGCACGAGAAACTATCTTGTGCGCACGAGAAACTTTAAAAAAAATATACATATATATATAAAACATTTTTATTTTTTTATTTTTTTTAGACATGTCTCTAGTGCGCACGAGAAACTTTTTATTAAAAAAAGAAGAGATACATGTCTAAAAAAAACAAATAAAATAAAAAATTATTTAAAAAAAAATTCCCTTCAGGGGCTTTGTAGTTTTTGTTCATGTTTGATGCATTTTTCTGTTAAAGAAGTTTTATGGTAAAAACACAAATTATGCAATATTTTCCCCCAAAACAATTCAAAGTGTAATAATTAATGTGAAGTAATTGGAGCCTTAAATATGTCAATAATTCGTAACATTAGTTATAATCCATTATTATTATTTGAGTATTGACAGTTTAAAATAAAAACAAAAAACGCCTGCATGGCAGATTTGTGTTATTAGAGTCAACTTTTTAATCTTTACATTTCATCTGATTGATGTTTTATTCCACTTTTTTGTTTTTTTTGTTAGAGTATCTTCATAATGTCCATTAAAAATGTCCCCGGGGCCACACTGAATGAAACAGGAGTTGCTTGGCAAGTTGATGGCTTCTAGTCAATATTTGATCAGCTAGCATGAAGTGTTGGATAGTATTTGTCATCTTCTTGCTCAGTACAATTGTTGTCCTCTACTCTTTGTACACAAATAATGATTTAGTTGTCATCGCCTCACCGCCACTTTACAGTCCTGACTATTAATTGGTTCCAGACCCGACTGTGATAAGGGAATCCCTGCAAAATACCATTTCTTGTTCATAAATAGAATATTTTCATTGTCAGAGTATACAAAAGATTCTAAAGAGATGCAATACAGTAACCATAATATATAAGTTATATACTTCACTGTCATAAACAACTTGCAAGAAAAGTTAGCATGTTTTGCGTACCAAATTATATGACTCTAAGTTGTACAGCTGAGAAATTAGCTAAAAAAAGTGTAAAATTAGCTTACAAAAAGTTAGCATGCTAACAGTTAGCATGTGTCATGAGCCAACTTATATGACTCTAACATGTACAACTGCAACATTTGTTAAAAACGTGTAAAATTAGTTTAAAAAAAAATAAAAAAAGTTAGCATGCTAACAGTTAGCATGTGTCATGAGCCAATTTATATGACTCTAACATGTGCACAACTGCAACATTTGTTAAAAACGTGTAAAATTAGTTAAAAAAATAAATAAAAAAGTTAGCATGTTAACAGTTAGCATGTGTCATGAGCCAACTTATATCACTCTACCATTGTCAAATGCAACATTTGTTAAAAACGTGTAAAATTAGTTAAAAAAAAAAAAAGTTAGCATGCTAACAGTTAGCATGTGTCATGAGCCAACTTATATGACTCTAACATGTGCAACTGCAACATTTGTTAAAAACGTGTAAAATTAGTTTAAAAAAAAAAAAAAAAAAAGTTAGCATACTGACAATTAGCATGTGTCATGAGCCAACTTATATGAGTCTAACATGTGCAACTGCAACATTTGTTAAAAACGTGTAAAATTTGTTAAAAAAAATAAATAAAAAAGTTAGCATGCTAACAGTTAGCATGTGTCATGAGCCAACTTATATGAGTCTAACATGTACAACTGCAACATTTGTTAAAAATTTGTAAAATTAGTTTAAAAAAAAAAAGTTAGCATGCTAACAGTTAGCATGTGTCATGAGCCAACTTATATGACTCTAACATGTGCAACTGCAACATTTGTTAAAAACGTGTAAAATTAGTTTAAAAAAAAAAAAAAAAAAAGTTAGCATACTGACAATTAGCATGTGTCATGAGCCAACTTATATGAGTCTAACATGTGCAACTGCAACATTTGTTAAAAACGTGTAAAATTTGTTAAAAAAAATAAATAAAAAAGTTAGCATGCTAACAGTTAGCATGTGTCATGAGCCAACTTATATGAGTCTAACATGTACAACTGCAACATTTGTTAAAAATTTGTAAAATTAGTTTAAAAAAAAAAAGTTAGCATGCTAACAGTTAGCATGTGTCATGAGCCAACTTATATGACTCTAACATGTGCAACTGCAACATTTGTTAAAAATGTGTAAAATTAGTTTTTAAAAAAAGAAAAAAGTTAGCATGCTAACAGTTAGCATGTGTCATGAGCCAACTTATATGACTCTAACATGTGCAACTGCAACATTTGTTAAAAATGTGTAAAATTAGTTTTTAAAAAAAGAAAAAAGTTAGCATGCTAACAGTTAGCATGTGTCATGAGCCAACTTATATGACTCTAACATGTGCAACTGCAACATTTGTTAAAAACGTGTAAAATTAGTTAAAAAAAAAAAAAAAAAAAAGTTAGCATGCTAACAGTTAGCATGTGTCATGAGCCAACTTATATGACTCTAACATGCACAACTGCAACATTTGTTAAAAATTTGTAAAATTAGCTAAAAAAACCCCCCAAAATTAGCATGCTAACAATTAGCATGTGTCACGTACCAAGTTGTATGACTCTAAGGTGCAAGATGAGGTGAAAGAGTGGCTAAAAGAGTTAGCATGCTAACGGTGGTCCTGGTGTTCTCTGCCAGTCTGGTCTGCCCACCAGGAGAGTGACCAAGAAGGTGAAGGTGGACACCTCCACCTTCATGACTCCATACCTGGCTCACAGCCACAAGATGGTGGAGCAGTTCAGCAACGTAAGACACCAACATCCTTCCTTCCTTCCTTCCTTCCTTCCTTCCTTCCTTCCTGTCATGGTGAGCGTTACAAACTTGTGTAATACGCTGCCCCTGCTGGACAGAACAAGTACCGTCAGGCGTACGACCAGTCCAGGGGGCAGCCGCCCGCCATCACCATGGATACGCCCGAGATGATCCGCATTCGCAAGGCCCAGGAGCAACTCAGCGAGGTAACTCCTTTGTCGGAGCACTTTATGATGGGACTGTCACCACACACACACACACACACACACACACACACACATATATATATATATAAATTGTTGCGTTTGACCAGATGTTCTTCCAAGTGGGATGTAAAACGCTGTTCCTTAATGACATATAAACTGAACTCAAAGGTACCACCAAGCACAGAATAGGTATTTTGTCATTTATTGTCAAATATTTGAGAATAGAGACCAGCCTCGAACAACACATCCAAATGCGTAGCCCAAGTTGATCTGGCATTCCAAAAGAAAAAGCAACTCTTTTCACACAAAGAAAGCCCCCATCTCCCCCCTCCTCTCAACACTGATAAGAAGAGAGACTTGGGGGTTGTGTTCACATTCCTGATGGTTTACGACCCTGTCTAAACAGGCAATCTGAAGACAAAGAGAAACTGGTATACAGAGTATACATGGAAAAATATGAGCTGATTCAAACATGATTATGAATAAAGAAATAACTCTTAAACATATGCATTATCCACAATATATATATATATATATATATATATATATATATATATATATATATATATATATATATATATATATATATATATATATATATATATATATGTATATATATATATATATATATATATATATATATATGTATATATATGGGCGGGACAAGTTGGCACAGGTGGGCGGGACAAGTTGAGCAGGTGTGTAACAGGTGCTCCCACAGTCTTGAGTAAAAGGTGTATGTGGTCCTCAGATCAAATACCGCATGGAGGGCAACAAGTCCAAGACGAGCAGCATGTACGACGGCGAGGCGCGGGAGATCGCTCACGTCAAGCAGGTGTCAGACCTCATCAGCAAGGTGAGTCCACAGGGCATGAAGACGTATGAGGGATGAGGTCTTCACAAGCTCCTGGATTTCAGGTCCTCTACAGGCAGAAGTGGGACGAGACCAAGGACAAGTACCTGCTGCCCCCGGATGCTCCTGAGCTGGTCCTGGCAGTGAAGAACGCCGCAAACTGCAGCAAAGTGAGCGAAGAAGAAGAAGAAGAAGGAGAAGAAGAATGAGAAGGTCCGCTTTCACCTGCCAGGAAGTGACGTGTGATTGTTCTCCCTCAGAAACGCTACACGGAGGACTGGGATGAAGAGAAGACCATGTTCTGTCCCTACATCGACAGCCCTGAACTACGTCGTGTGGCCCAGGCACAGGAAGTGCTCAGTGACGTAAGTCCACCTCCAACATCTTCTCCCACGTTCTCAGCTTCACCTATGGAGGTCTAGGAGGTTCTCATGTTCACCTATGGAGGTCTATGAGGTTCTCATCTTCACCTATGGAGGTCTAGGAGGTTCTCATCTTCACCTATGGAGGTCTATGAGGTTCTCGTGTTCACCTATGGAGGTCTAGGAGGTTCTCATCTTCACCTATGGAGGTCTAGGAGGTTCTCATGTTCACCTATGGAGGTCTATGAGGTTCTCATCTTCACCTATGGAGGTCTATGAGGTTCTCATCTTCACCTATGGAGGTCTATGAGGTTCTCATCTTCACCTATGGAGGTCTATGAGGTTCTCATGTTCACCTATGGAGGTCTAGGAGGTTCTCATCTTCACCTATGGAGGTCTAGGAGGTTCTCATGTTCACCTATGGAGGTCTAGGAGGTTCTCATGTTCACCTATGGAGGTATAGGAGGTTCTCATGTTCACCTATGGAGGTCTAGGAGGTTCTCATCTTCACCTATGGAGGTCTATGAGGTTCTCATCTTCACCTATGGAGGTCTAGGAGGTTCTCATCTTCACCTATGGAGGTCTAGGAGGTTCTCATGTTCACCTATGGAGGTCTAGGAGGTTCTCAGCTTCACCTATGGAGGTCTAGGAGGTTCTCATGTTCACCTATGGAGGTCTATGAGGTTCTCATCTTCATCTATGGAGGTCTAGGAGGTTCTCATGTTCACCTATGGAGGTCTAGGAGGTTCTCATGTTCACCTATGGAGGTATAGGAGGTTCTCATGTTCACCTATGGAGGTCTAGGAGGTTATCATGTTCACCTATGGAGGTCTAGGAGGTTCTCATGTTCACCTATGGAGGTCTAGGAGGTTCTCAGCTTCACCTATGGAGGTCTAGGAGGTTCTCATGTTCACCTATGGAGGTCTAGGAGGTTATCATGTTCACCTATGGAGGTCTAGGAGGTTCTCATGTTCACCTATGGAGGTCTAGGAGGTTCTCATCTTCACCTATGGAGGTATAGGAGGTTCTCATGTTCACCTATGGAGGTCTAGGAGGTTCTCATGTTCACCTATGGAGGTATAGGAGGTTCTCATGTTCACCTATGGAGGTCTAGGAGGTTATCATGTTCACCTATGGAGGTCTAGGAGGTTCTCGGCTTCACCTATGGAGGTCTAGGAGGTTCTCAGCTTCACCTATGGAGGTCTATGAGGTTCTCATGTTCACCTATGGAGGTATAGGAGGTTCTCAGCGTCACCTATGGAGGTCTAGGAGGTTCTCATGTTCACCTATGGAGGTCTATGAGGTTCTCATCTTCACCTATGGAGGTCTAGGAGGTTCTCAGCTTCACCTATGGAGGTCTAGGAGGTTCTCAGCTTCACCTATGGAGGTCTATGAGGTTCTCATCTTCACCTATGGAGGTCTAGGAGGTTCTCATGTTCACCTATGGAGGTCTAGGAGGTTCTCATGTTCACCTATGGAGGTCTAGGAGGTTCTCATGTTCACCTATGGAGGTCTAGGAGGTTCTCAGCGTCACCTATGGAGGTCTATGAGGTTCTCATCTTCACCTATGGAGGTCTAGGAGGTTCTCAGCGTCACCTATGGAGGTCTATGAGGTTCTCATGTTCACCTATGGAGGTCTAGGAGGTTATCATGTTCACATATAGAGGTTTATAAGGCTGTGATGTTCACATATGGAGGTTTATAAGACTGTGATGTTCACATATGGAGGTTTATAAGGCTGTGATGTTCACATATAGAGGTCTATAAGGCTGTGATGTTCACATATAGAGGTTTATAAGGCTGTGATGTTCACATATGGAGGTTTATAAGGCTGTGATGTTCACATATAGAGGTCTATAAGGCTGTGATGTTCACATATAGAGGTTTATAAGACTGTGATGTTCACATATGGAGGTTTATAAGGCTGTGATGTTCACATATAGAGGTCTATAAGGCTGTGATGTTCACATATAGAGGTTTATAAGACTGTGATGTTCACATATGGAGGTTTATAAGGCTGTGATGTTCACATATAGAGGTCTATAAGGCTGTGATGTTCACATATAGAGGTCTATAAGGCTGTGATGTTCACATATGGAGGTTTATAAGGCTGTGATGTTCACATATAGAGGTCTATAAGGCTGTGATGTTCACATATAGAGGTATATAAGGCTGTGATGTTCACATATAGAGGTCTATAAGGCTCTTGTGTTCACATATAGAGGTATATAGGGCTGTGATGTTCACATATAGAGGTCTATAAGGCTCTTGTGTTCACATATAGAGGTATATAAGGCTGTGATGTTCACATATAGAGGTCTATAAGGCTGTGATGTTCACATATAGAGGTCTATAATGCTCTTGTGTTCACATATAGAGGTGTATAAGGTTGTGATGTTCACATATGGAGGTGTACTGTGTGACCCCTCAGGTCCAGTACAAGAAAGGTCACGAGCAGCGCCTGGCCAAGTACACGTCCCTGCCGGACCCCCCCGAGGTGGAGATGGCCAAGAGAGCCAACGATCAGCTCAGTGATGTGAGTTCTTCTCTTCCTTCTTAACCTTCTTAACCTCGAGGCTTATTCTTTCCACTACATTCATCTCGAAGAGAAGACACTGATGAAAAAGACATTTACATACACAGTGCTAAAATGTATATATTAATTAATAATAAATAATAATAATATACTTGTTTCTTAGCAAAACTGTCAATACAATCAAAGCGCAGATGAAAGTACAGATTCACCACTTTAGTCTTCATTTCTGTGCTTAAAAGGGAACTGCACTTATTTGTGGACATGTGTCAATCATTCTTTTCTTATGCATTCTAAATCATAAATAAACCTTAGCAAAAGTCAGCTCACAATGGAGTCAATGTCAATGGTTATAGTTTATCATAATAATAATAATAATGGCTTTAAAGCGCTCTAAAAACATCTAAATACTTCCATCAAAGTTTTATATACACGCTCTAAGTATATATGTAATGTCGGAAAATTCATAATAACATGATATTTATTCACTTAGCTCATTTTAAGCATACGGCTGAATATTAATTTCACGACGTTCACAACACTACTAATCATGGCAGACTTGATGAGAGACAACAAACATAATAAAACAATCACTTACTGTACAATGTCTGCTCTCACTGGGATAAAGACTGATGGGATGTTTATATATTCCCCTTTACATCAACAATTCATCATGAAGGGTTAAAAAAACAAACATATTTCCGTGTCTCTCTGGCCATCTCCGGGTCTAAATTGGATGTCAAAGTTGACCAACTTGTGGGTTTATGTCCACAACCTTCTACTATCCAGGTGATGTATCATCTACAATGAACTTTCACCAACTCAGAGGCCATGCAGCAGCTCAATATGTCAATATAGCAGCATAAGCTAGTTGGCTCCGCTAAAAGTCGTTCCTCTGCGTCAGCACTTGTAATAACAATATTGCTAATACTTGTCGATATTCGGGTGAATGATGGACAAAATGACCAAAAAAGTGCAGTTCCCCTTTAAGGAACGTCTCTCTGACTTGTTTGATGTCGTCATTACTGCCACAAGTGGTGAAAAAGTGTATTACAACTGAGTACCGTATAGACGGGCGTTTTGGCGGGCGTCTAAGGGAGGGATGCTAGCCCAACAGTGGTCCTATGACTTAGAAACATGTAAAGGTGGTGCTTTGCTCAAAATGTACTCACAAACTAAGTACATACTAGGATTGTACGGTATACCTGTATTAGTATAGTACCGCGATACTAATGAATCATATTCGGTACTATACTGCCTCTGAAAAGTTCCGGTCCACCACTTACCCCATTGTTTGGCATCACAACATCCTCTTTTTTTCATTTACTGTATATTATGTTTATAAACTCAGGAAATACGTCCCTGGACACATGAGGACTTTGAATATGACCAATGTATGATCCTGTTACTACTTGGTATCGGATCCATACCTAAATGTGTGGTATCATCCTAAACTCATGTCAAGTATCAAAGAAGAGAAGAATAAGTGATTATTACATTTTAGCAGAAGTGTAGATAGAACATGTTAAAACAGAAAATAAGCAGATAGCAGATTAATGATCCATTTTTTACAGTTTGTCCCTCATAATGTGTACAAAATAATAGGTGTATAAATGACACAATATGTTACTGCATACGTCAGCAGACTAATTAGGAGTCTTTGTTTGTTTACTTACTACTAAAAGACAAGTTGTCTAGTATGTTCAACATTTTATTTAAGGACTAAATGACAATAATAAACATATGTTTCATGTACACGAACATTTGTTGTTCAAATAAAGACAATAATGACATTTTTTGTGTTCCCCTTTATTTCGAAAAGTACCAAAAAGTACCGAAAAGTATCAAAATAATTTTGGTACCGGTACCAAAATATTGGTAGAGACTAGTAGATACTATTTACCAATGTTTACTATCAATTTAACAGTACTAACACCCATGCACCTGAACAGAAAAGGTTTGAAAAGCTTTTGTCTGCATGCTTTGAGACCTGGCGACTGGAAATAACCAGCCAGCTGCTCCCGGCTGTCACTGATCAGGATGGAGGTCAACACCACAAACACCGGCTGTCCAAACATTCCTAGTTTGATTCCACAAACACGTCATCGTTGAATAACTCCCTTTTGTCATCTGTACTACTCAGAGAGTAAGACTTTGACTTAAGTCACCCAGTACACGCTAGAGTGGACAACTTCCCTTGTGGATCATTAAAGTTTGTCTAAGTCTTGGCGGCTGAAGGAAGCTCATCATTAACTCCGATGTGGTGACTATGTTGCTGTGTGCTTCCCCCCCAGCTCAAGTACAGAGAGGAGTACAATAAGACGGTGAAGGGTCAATGGTGTGAGACGCCCTACTTCGACGTGGCCACGGCCAGGGTGGCCATGGAGAACCTGAGCCACGTGAGCGCACCAGAGACTCTGCCCTTGTTTCGCCTCGTCCCTGCCGCTGACCGCAAACCTCTTTCCCCCACAGAGAAAATACACGCAAGACTACGAGGACAAAAAAGACCAAATCTATTTCATGGAAACAGACACGCCCGTGTACGACACCCACAAGAAGGCTCAGTCCACTGCGAGTGGGGTAAGCTTCCCGATGTTAACCACGGCGGACTCGTTTAGTTTTTGTCTTTATCCCACTCTGGAAAGGGCCGTTCTCTGTCCACCGATCAACACACGGCAGCGGGTCTAGCTCCACTCACCTCAATGTCCACGTTTGTGTCTACAGGTGACGTATAAGAAGGAGTACGAGAGGACGAAAGCCGAGTCGGACTACAACACGCTCCCCGCCACAGAGAATCCTCGGCTCAGGCAGCTCAGATACGCCGGCAACATTCTCAGTGATGTAGGTGTTGTCGAAGAATCTAGTACATTACATTTTCCTTGATATTTGTGTGAAGAGACAGATCAGCCTGGAGATCTATGACCTGAAGTGAAATGGTTCATGGTCTTTGCAGAAAGTGTACAAGGACAACTATGAGAAGTCCCGAGGCTCCAGCATCAACTACTGCGAAACGCCCAAGTTCCAGATGGACTCTGTGCTCAAACAATTCACGGACGTAAGAAGAGCATGTGCACCCTTTGGTCTTTGATGCGTTCTTGTCCGACAAAACCCTTTGTTTCTGTAGAAGCGCTACAAAGAGAAGTACGACAACGAGGTGAAGGGTCACTACGTCGGCAGCTACGAAGACGTCTACATGCTTCACTGCCAACAGGCGGAGGAAATGAAGAAAGAGGTGATTGGTCGCAATGATTCGCATCCACCGTTAACGCCTTCCCTGCTGTCACACGCCTCAGACCGCATCCCTCTGTCCCTGCAGCACCTGTACAAGGCCGACTACGAAGAGATGAAAACCCAGTGCTTCTTCCCTCAAACCGCCACGGCCGAGTACGAAGCCACCAAGAAGCTGCAGCAGTGCAACGACGTGAGCGTCCTTGTGACGGAAAGCCGGGCGGTCCTCCTCTCGGGAGAGTGACACGAATGTTTCCCTTGCGTTTGCAGAACGTTTACCGGCAACACCCGGACACGGTGAAGTTTACTCAAGTGATGGACTCGCCGGTGATGGTTCAAGCGGCCATCAACGCCAAACAGCTGAGTGACGTACGTAGCGAGTTCTGCTTCACGTCACCTTTCCCCTGCCAGGACAATGACAAGTGGGCCGACCGTAATTCGAACCGAAGAGCCGCATCCACATTTCTCTGATGTGCAGATCACTTTTTAAAAATGTGCCAGATCATGCGGGGAGCCCAGCTGTCTGTTTGTGACCATGGTAACCGGAGAGCCGTCGATCTGTTGTAAATATAGCAACGGGTGTTCAGCAGGACCAGAATAGTTTGACTGATCTAAGAGAGGCGGACTGGAAGCTTTTATACACTGCTGCCCTCTTGTGGCAAGAAATGAGCTATCCCTGCATACTTACTATTTCTGATTGAACCTTCATTTTATTTCATGAGGGATTCAAATCAGTCTACACGCATTTTTAAGTTAATCAGTCAATATCCTTTATTTAAGCAAGTAAAAGCTCATTGAGATTAAAATCTCTTTTCCAAGAGTGACCGCAAAGAGGGCAGCAAAAACAAAGCCACAGAAATTCATCTAAAAAACAGCAACAGTCACATGCCGCAATTAAAAATAAATGACTTACATATTTTAGCATAAAACAATGTATGAAATGTTTCAGTAAAAACAAGTTAAAAACAAGTGCAATGCCCAATAGAAACAGTTTCTCGATCCTTTAAAATGGCCTGAAATTCCCCCAAAGTGATGAGTTCAGGTAACCATCCTTCTGTCAGTTATTCCATGACCGTGGAGAAGAAGATCTGAAACCTGTTTGTTCAAGATTTGTGTTGGCTCGAGGAACAAACATGCTAAGTATGTCATGTGACCTTGGTCTATAGCGACTATAATCTCTAGACATAAAATATTATAACTAAGGGAGAACCACACCAAGTATGTCACGTGACCTTAATCTGTAGCGACTATAATTTCTAGACATAAAATATTATAGCTAAGGGGGAACCACACCAAGTATGTCATGTGACCTTGGTCTGTAGCGACTAGCATCTCTAGACATTAAAGATCATAACTAAGGGGGAACCACACCAAGTATGTCATGTGACCTTGGTCTACAGCGACTATAATCTCTAGACATAAAAGATTAGAACTAAGGGGGAACCACACCAAGTATGTCATGTGACCCTAAACTGTAGTAACTGGAGTCTCCAGTCATACATAAAGGGGAACCAGATCAAGAAGTGATTAATAAATACAACACAGCCATCAAGAAAATGTGTACTGACAAAGATGGACAGTTTGTTGTTGCATACAAAGTGCAATGGTGGACAAGGTTACCACAGCTAGTAATAAAATGTAAGGCACAGGGATATACAGTGTCTAGTTTTTTCAAATAAGAGTCTGGTGCAAGTCTCCATAATCTGGCAAAGGCATAAAAGTGGTCAGGATCAAGCGTTTCCTAACTTTTAGCGAAAAACAGGATTTGTTTCTCGGGAAAAATCCCAATTTAATTTGACGTTTAGCCACAAGTTTTTCAATGTGCGATTTAAAAGACAAGTTCTCATGGATAACAATCCCCAAGTACTTATATGTCGACACCATTTCAAGTTCAACCTTGTGAGAAGTTGATTTTTGTGCATTTAGCACGAGTTTCAGCCGAGTCAGCTGGGACTGAACAACATCAAAAGCAGACTGCAAAATTATTTTTTAGGAAGAAAATCTCTCGTCTTACATCATTTTAGATAGACCCATACCGATCGTACTCTGACACTCCACATATTAGCACCGTTGAAAACAGATCTCTGAATTGCGCTATTTGCTTTTGGAAGTTTTGGTGGTTTAGCTTGTTGGTCACATTGCTTGCAGAGATAGAAACTCAAGTTGATTGTCTTTGCAGCTCAACTACAAGGCAAAATACGAGGAAACAAAGGGCAACAACAGTCTGCCTCCAGACTATCCTTTCTTTGTGCAGTCCAGAGTGAACGCCTTCAATATTAGCGACGTAAGCTAGCGCCTGCAGATGCAAACAGAGAGGACTTTTAGGACAGTACGTTGGTGTTGTTTTTAAATGGATCTGGTTCTTGCAGAACTGCTACAGGTATGACTGGGAGAGAGACAAAGCCAAGAAGTTTGAGGTCAAAGGCGACGCCATCTCGATCCTGGCTGCCCGTGCTCACACCAACATTGCTAGCGACGTACGTATGCGACACATATTACCTGTGTGTACTGGATACCAGGGTTTTTATCAGGGTACTCATCAGGGGTCATTTTTCTAGGTGAAATACAAGAAGGAATATGAGAAGAACAAGGGTCAGATGGTTGGAGCGCTCAGTATCCACGATGATCCCAAGATCCTGCACTCCGTTCACGTGGCCAAGATCCAGAGTGATGTAAATAAATGCCACCCTTTGTCTTCATTCCTTCTTTCATTGGTGGCATTTGAGTGTCGTAATGCGTGTCCTCGTAGCGTGAATACAAAAAGGACTACGAGAAGATCAAGACCAAGTACCACACGCCGCTGGACATGATGTCAGTCACTCAAGCCAAGAAGTCGCAGGGCATCGCCAGCATGACGGGCTACAGGAGCATCAACACCAACTTCTTCCTTCCTCACGACACGGTGCAGCTGGACACGGCCAAGAAAGCCAACATCATCCAGAGCGACGTGAGTCATGACCCGGTTCAGCCAGACTCATCTCACTTTTTGGAGCGCCAAGAGTCATGGGTCCTGTCTGTGTTTCTCTGCAATGCAGAACGAGTACAAGTCAGACTACAACCTCTACATGAAGGGAACCCCGTGGGTTCCTTTCGGCTCCCTAGATGTGGAAAATGCCAAGAACGCCGGACAAATCCTGGATGAGGTTCGTTCAACACTCGTTTGGTACAATTCCTGAACAAAACGTGTCATCTTTATGCGAGGGATTCCTTCACACGTGTACATCTTTATTGTGTGCAGAAAAAATACAGAACACATCCCGATACCATCCCCTTCACTTCGATCGATGACCACCCCGTCATGTTGCAAGCCAAAGTCAACCAGCTCCTGAGGAGTGACGTGAGTCACTGGTGGTCTTTGTTCAGCCAAGACAACTCTTTTAAGGCCTTTGCCCTCATTGTGTGGCAACTACAGCAACATTCATCCATTCATTACTATGTTCTCCTTTGCCTATAACTCCCGCATCGTTCGAACGTCAGTAATTCATCAATTCATGGTATTTTCACCCTTTTTTTTCTTTCAACTGCTCCCAATTTCAAACATTCCACCATCAAAACATTCGTCTTAATCAGACAATAAAACTTGCTTTTTTTTTTTAGACAGAAAGAAATCCCGTTCGTTTATCTAGGTTTCTATGATCTTCCACAATATTTGACAGTATAATTGGTACTCCTCCCATCACTCTGACTCAAGGTTACCTTCCCCCCCCTAAAAAGAACTTTGACTGCAAGTAAATGTTCCACACTATCAGGAAAAATAATTGATTTAGTCTGAAATTAGCCAAAAAACAGTACTGTCGCAGAAATGCATTGTGGGTAACCGTGTTATTTTGACTAAATGCATTCAGAGAACAGATAAGCAGCCATTTTTGTAGTTCCAGGAATAGTCCCTTTTGTAGCTCATATGCATTACAATTTTATTTTCCTTCTATAACTTTTAATTCAATGATTGTTTATTATGTTTGTGTTGCATAATGAGAATCTGCACCTCCAAGTCCGAGTCCATGGTTCTTGCCCGGAAAAGGGTGGAGTGCCATCTCCGGGTTGGGGAGGAGATCTTGCCCCAAGTGGAGGAGTTCAAGTACCTCAGAGTCTTGTTCGCGAGTGAGGGAAAAGAGGATTGTGAGCTCGACAGGCGGATCGGTGCGGCGTCTTCAATAATGCGGAGGCTGTATCGATCCGTTGTGGTGAAGAAGGAGCTGAGCCGGAAGGCAAAGCTCTCAATTTACCGGTCGATCTACATTCCCATCCTCACCTATGGTCATGAGCTTTGGGTTATGACCAAGGACAAGATCACGGGTACAGGCGGCCCAAATGAGTTTCCTCCGTCGGGTGGCGGGTCTCTCCCTTAGAGATAGGGTGAGAAGATCTGTCATTCAGGAGGAGCTCAAAGTAAAGCCGCTGCTCCTCCACATGGAGAGGAGCCAGATGAGGTGGTTGGGGCATCTTAGACTTAGACTTAGACTTCCTTTTTATGGTCAGGATGCCACCCGAACGCCTCCCGAGGGAAGTGTTTGGGGCATGTCTGACTGGTAGGAGGCCACGGGGCAGACCCAGGACGCATTGGGAAGACTATGTCTCCCGGCTGGCCTGTGAACCCCTCGGGATCCCCCAGGAGGAGCTGAACGAAGTGACTGGGGAGAGGGAAGTCAGGGCTTCACTGTTTAGGCTGTGGCCCCTGTGACCCCACCTCAGATTAGTTAAGAAACTGGATGGATGGCTGGTGTTGCATACTTTATGCGAAACTTCACTCCCTGGAAGGGAGTATTAGTTTGACCTAGCCTAAGAAGTTTGTTGGAGTGGTCGTGTAATGGCATACAGCGAGACTTGGGCAGTGGTGCATTCTTGTCCTGTTGACTGACTTACAGGTTCAAGCACAAGGTGTCATCATTTAGCCAGGGACCTCTTCATTTCCTCCATCAATCTTAGCTACGGTTTCAACTTTTTTGTCTGAATGTTAGCTTGTCTGCAAGCAAATGTTTCATACAATTAGGTAACATATTTTAATGTCCATCCATCCATCCATCCATCTTCTTCCGCTTATCCGAGAAAACCCATGGATTTATCCCCAACATCACCTGATAATGTAGTACTGTTGCAGCAAAGAATTCTGGGTACACTCATCTCAATGGTGTGCTCCCTTAAGAAATAGAAATAGACAGCGTAGGTGTTCAGCTCAGGGGTTAACACACTCGTCTCTAATGCTGAAGGTCGCAGATTCAAGTCCCGGTCTGATTCTAAATATGGGTTGAACCAGGACGGCCAAATTCATATTCCAGCCTAAGCATGCTTTTGGCTAAGTTTGAAGTATATAGTTAAAAATACCACCGATCCATTTTTTCTACCGCTTGTCCCTTTCATTCTTTATTCCCCTGGCGTTTCAGTTGAGCTTCACCTCTTCAATATTGAAACCATTCCTACATTTATTCTGCATTCCTTCAGCTTTTCAGTTCAGCTTCAGTATCTGAGCATTCACATGCAATTTCTGCATAGTCTAGTTTGTATTCCTCTTTCTTTTCAGCGCTTCTACAAGAAAGGTCTGGAGGAGATCCATCAGAAGTACTCACTGCCCGTTGACATCCCAGAGTTCCTCCAGGCGAAGTGCAACGCCTACAACTTCAGCAATGTAAATATCTTGACAGGAACGCCTATTTGTTTGGGACAGTCCTCTACAGACCAATCGTATCTGTTATTTCAGAACTACTACAAGTACGCGTGGCAGGACATACTCGCTAAAGGTTACGACCTGAGACCTGACGCTATTCCCATTGTCGCCGCCAAAGCTGCCAGACACGCTGCCAGCGATGTAAGTTTTAGTACCCTGTGAAAAAAGTAATTATTCAAATGCAAAACGGTGATTCGGCCTTCAGGTCCAGTACAAGAAGGCGTACCAGAAGGCAAAGGGTCAACACGTGGGCTTCCGCAGCCTGCAGGACGACCCTCTGCTGGTTCACTACATGGAGGTGGCCAAGCTGCAGAGTGACAAGAACTACAAGAAGGACTACCACAAGCTCAAGCTGAAGTACCACACCCCGGTGGACATGCTGAGTGTGGCCCACGCCAAACATGCATCGAAGGTGCAGACCTCAACCGGCTACAAGCAGCGCCACCACAATTTCTGCATCCTACCGGACGCCATGAACCTGCATCTGGCTCGCACTATGAACTACAATGCCAGCGACGTGAGTTTAAACCTGTTGGGGATGCCTAGGTCATTAAAAAGACTAAAGTCCAACTTGCTTGTCTTGCTAGTACCAATATAAACAAGATTATGAGACCTCGATGAAAGGAATCGGCTGGGTTCCAATCGGCTCGCTGGAGGTGGAGAAGGCAAAGGCGGCAGCAGCAGCCCTGGATGAGAGGAAGTACAGACAACACCCCGACACCATTAAATTCACCAGCGTCACCGACTCCATGAACATGGAGCTCGCCAAGGCCAACTCCAAGAGTCTTAATATGGTAAGAGGCTCCTTCAAAAACCCTCAGCCTTTCTTTGTAGACCTGTATGGCTCAAAGGGATCTCCAAACTGTGATTCTGCAGAAAAACTACAAGGCCAGCGGCGAGGAGTTCAAACACACCTATAGTCTTCCTGTTGATGCTCCTGAACTGGTGCTAGCCAAATACAACGCCGCAAACATCAGCCAGGTTAGCTGCGGGGTCTTTTAGCGTGTACTAAACTTTGTGTACAAGATGTCATAAAGTGTTTGTTTTCCAGAATAACTACACCTACGCCCACCGCAGAGATATACTCAAAGGGCATCACATGAAGGAAGACGCCATTCCCATTGTTGCGGCTAAAACCTCCAGAGACATTGCCAGCAATGTGAGTCGGTGAACTTGTTTCTAGACGGCCTAAATGTTACCACCTGTGTTTACTTAAGATTTCTTTCCTTCGCAGTACAAGTACAAACTGGCACACGAGAAGGCCAGGGGTCAACACGTGGGCTTCCGCAGCCTGCAGGACGACCCTCTGCTGGTTCACTACATGGAGGTGGCCAAGCAGCAGAGCGACAAGAACTACAAGAAGGACTACCACAAGGCCAAGCTGAAGTACCACACCCCGGTGGACATGCTGAGTGTGGCCCAGGCCAAACACTCCTCAGGTGTCCAAACCATGATTGGCTACAGGACGTACCTTCACGACTACACGCTCCTTCCTGACAACATGCGGGTGCAGCTCTGCAGGGACATGATGGAGAAACAGAGTGACGTACGTGCCGCCTCAATGATGATATTCCAAACATCATAAGGGAGAGGATTCATATGGCCCCAAAACCTGGGTGGATCTCATCCTTTTGCTGTGCAGTCTCAGGGCATTCAATCAAAGGCAACTGGCCTTAGAAGATGTTTGGTCTCTCATCCGAGCAGACTTCATCAGTTCATGATCAGAGACTTAGATTGGCCGGATCTAGTCTTAGACTTAGCTTGGTCACATCTAGTCTTGGTCTTAGATTGGTCACCTCTAGTCTTAAACTTAGATTGGTCAGATCTAGTCATAGTTTTAGATTGATCAGATCTAGTCTTAGACTTAGCTTGGTCCCATCTAGTCTTGGTCTTAGATTGGTCACATCTAGTCTTAGTTTTAGATTGATCAGATCTAGTCTTAGACTTAGATTGGTCAGATCTAGTCTTAGACTTAGCTTGGTCACATCTAGTCTTGGTCTTAGATTGGTCACATCTAGTCTTAGACTTAGATTGGTCACATCTAGTCTTAGTTTTACATTGGTCAGATCTAGTCTTATACTTAATTGGTCAGATCTAGTCATAGACTTAGATTGGTCACATCTAGTCTTAGTTTTAGATTGGTCTGATCTAGTCTTAGACTTAATTGGTCAGATCTAGTCATAGACTTAGATTGGTCACATCTAGTCTTAGTTTTAGATTGGTCTGATCTAGTCTTAGACTTAATTGGTCGGCTCTAGTCTTAGACTTAGATTGTCAGATTTAGTCTTGGACTTAAATTGGTCACATCTCGTCTTAGAATTAGATTGGTCAGATCTAGTCTTAGACTTACATTGGTCAGATCTAGTCTTGGACTTAGATTGGTCACATCTAGTCTTAGACTTAGATTGGTCACATCTAGTCTTAGACTTAGATTGGTCACATCTAGTCTTAGTCTTAGATTGGTCACATCTAGTCTTAGACTTAGATTGGTCACATCTAGTCTTAGACTTAGATTGGTAAGATCTAGTCTTAGTTTTATATTGGTCACATCTAGTCTAGTGGCTGGTGCCAATACCTCAGTAAGCTTAATCAGTTCATGCTTATAGACTTAGATTGGTCAGATCTAGTCTAGCGTACATTTGACCAATCTGAGACTAGATGTAACCAATCTAAGTCTAAGGCTAGATCTGACCAATCTAAATCTGACCCTAAATGTGACCAATCTAAGTCTAAGACTGGATCTTACCAATCTAAGTCTATGAGCATGAACTGATGAAGCTTACTAAAGTATTGGCACCAGTCACTAGACTAAATGTGACCAATCTAAGTCTAAGAATAGATGGAATAAATCTAAGTCTAAGATTATATGTGACTAATCTAAGTCTAAGACTAGATGTGACCAATCTAAGTCTAAGACTAGATCTGACCAATCTAAGTCTAAGACTAGATCAGACTAATCTAAGTCTAAGACTAGATGTAACCAACATAAGTCTAAGACTAGATGTGACCAATCTAAGACTAGATCAGACCAATCTAAGTCTAAGACTAGATGGGATCAATCTAAGTCTAAGACTAGATCTGACCAATCTAAGTCTAAGACTAGATCAGACCAATCTAAGTCTAAGACTAGATGTAACCAACATAAGTCTAAGACTAGATGTGACCAATCTAAGACTAGATCAGACCAATCTAAGTCTAAGACTAGATGTAACCAACATAAGTCTAAGACTAGATGTGACCAATCTAAGACTAGATCAGACCAATCTAAGTCTAAGACTAGATGGGATCAATCTAAGTCTAAGACTATATGTGACTAATCTAAGTCTAAGACTAGATGTGACCAATCTAAGTCTAAGATCATGAACTGATGAAGTCTACTCGGATGAGAGAGCAAACATCTTCTAAGAGAAACCAAACAGTCCAGTTGTGATGATTGAATCCCCTGAGACTTTACCTGAGACTACTATGACCTGATGAATGACAACATCTATAGACACCTTTGCTATGCAGTCTGCTGAAAATGATAGAAAGTGCCACTCTACCTAGCAAATGACGCTGTGATCAAAGTTGGAAGTGCCACAAAACTTATTTTAAGATATTCAACACTTGACTGCCATCTGGTGGCTAAAGTGGATAGTGTGCCCCTCAATTTGCCACGTTTCATGCGTCAGGTAAACCCTGGAGAATGGGCCCATATGAATCCCCTTCCTACTGTAAGTGTTACTTTCCCATCAGGAGCCATGACTTCTCCTGCTTCTCCACAGAACGCATACAAGTCCGACTACACCAACTACTACAAAGGATCCGGCTGGGTTCCCATTGGTTCTCTGGACGTTGAGAAAGCCAAAGCTGCCCACCTGGCCCTGGCTGAGCGGGGCTACCGTCAGCATCCCAGCTCTCTGAAGTTCACCAGCACCACGGACAGCATGAACATGACTCTGGCCATGGCCAACTCCAAGCAGCTGGACAGTGTACAGTGACCAGCGCCCGCCTCTACCTGAGCCTGCGCACCTGTGACCTTCATGCTTGACCTTCTCTCTGCAGGCCGCCTACAAGGCTTCTGGTGAGAAGTTCAAGCACACCTATCACCTGCCGGCTGACAGTCCCGAGTTCATCCAGGCCAAATTTAATGCTCAGACCCTCAGTGAGGTTAGATCGCAAAATCTTTGAGTCATATTTTGACTGTCATGTCCTGACGGGGGCACAACATTGACACCATTTGTGCTGCAGAGTCAATACAGGCAGAAGTGGATGGACGATATCGCCAAAGGATACGACCTGAGGTTGGACGCCATTCCCATCCAGCATGCCAAACAAGGCAGACATATTGCCAGCGATGTGCGTAAATCACTCTAAAAGTATTATTGGAGCAAAACTATTTGCAAATGTGTATCTCAATCTGTGCATCTGTAATCTGATTCACCTGTCCGTGTATTCATTTGTGTGTCTGTATCTCAATCTGTGTGTGTGTAATCAGATTTATGTGTCTGTGTACTAATTTGTGGGTCTATATTTCGATCCATGTGTGTGTAATCAGATTTGTGTGTCCGTGTAATAATTTGTGTGTCTGTATCTCTATCTGTGGGTAATCAGATTTATGTGTCCGTGTACTAATTTGTGTGTCTGTACCTCAATCTGTGCGTCTGCAATCTGATTTACTTGTCTGTGTACTCATTTGTGTGTCTGTATCTCAATCTGTGCGTCTGTAATCTGGTTTACTTGTCTGTGTACTCAATTGTGTGTCTGTATCTCAATCTGTGCGTCTGTAATCTGATTCAAGTGTCCGTGTACTCATTTGTGTGTCTGTATCTCAATCTGTGTGTGTGTAATCAGATTTATGTGTCTGTGTACTAATTTGTGGGTCTATATTTCGATCCATGTGTGTGTAATCAGATTTGTGTGTCCGTGTAATAATTTATGTGTCTGTATCTCTATCTGTGTGTAATCTGATTTACTTGTCTGTGTACTCATTTGTGTGTCTGTATCTCAATCTGTGCGTCTGTAATCTGATTCAAGTGTCCGTGTACTCATTTGTGTGTCTGTATCTCAATCTTTGTGTGTGTAATCAGATTTATGTGTCTGTGTACTAATTTGTGTGTCTGTATCTCAGTCTGTGCGTCTGTAATCTGATTCAAGTGTCTGTGTACTCATTTGTGTATCTGTATCTCAATCTGTGTGTGTGTAATCTGATTCACCTGTCTGTGTACTAATTTATGTGTCTGTATCTCAATCTGTGTGTGTGCGTAATCAGATTTATGTGTATGTGTACTCATTTGTGGGTCTATATTTCGATCCGTGTGTGTGTAATCAGATTTGTGTGTCCATGTAATAATTTGTGTGTCTGTATCTCAATCTGTGTGTGTGTGTAATCAGATGTATGTGTCTGTGTACTAATTTGTGGGTCTATATTTCGATCCGTGTGTGTGTGTAATCAGATTTGTGTGTCCGTGTAATAATTTGTGTGTCTGTATCTCAATGTGTGTGTGTGTGTAATCAGATTGATGTGTCTGTGTACTAATTTGTGGGTCTATATTTCGATCTGTGTGTGTGTAATCAGATTTGTTCAGATCGCTGCACGAACACACAAATCTTACATTAAAGCCACGTGTAAAAAAAACAAAAACAGCCAATCAGGGTTCCTAAATCTAAATACACAGACACATTTTTTTACACACACACAAATCGAAATACGGACGCACAAATTTAAGCAGGCACACACAGATCTGGTTATACACACAAATGAAGATACAGACACACAAACTCCTACACGGGGACGGCGTGGCACGGTTGAGAGAGTGGCCGTGCCAGCAACTTGAGGGTTCCTGGTTCGATCCCCACCTTCTACCATCCTAGTCACATCCGTTGTGTCCTTGAGCAAGACACTTCACCCTTGCTCCTGATGGCTGCTGGTTAGCGCCTTGCATGGCAGCTCCCGCCATCAGTGTGTGAATGTGTGTGTGAATGTGTGTGTGAATGTGTGTGTGAATGTGTGTGTGAATGTGTGTGTGAATGTGTGTGTGAATGGGTGAATGTGGAAATACTGTCAAAGCGCTTTGAGTACCTTGAAGGTAGAAAAGCGCTATACAAGTATAACCCATTTACCATTTACACAGACACGTAAAGCAGATTACAGACGCACAGGTCGAGATACACATTCGCAAATAGTTTTGCTGCAGTAACACTTCCACATAAAAACCACTGGATGCCTTTCAAGCTCCAAATGGTGACACTGGTCTTTGTTGTAGGTGCAATACAAGAAAGCATTTGAGAAGGCCAGGGGCCACCACGTGGGCCTCCGCAGTCTGCAGGACGACCCTCTCCTGGTTCACTACATGGAGGTGGCCAGGTTTCAGAGTGACAAGAACTACAAGAAGGACTACCACAAGGCCAAGCTGAAGTACCACACCCCGGTGGACATGCTGAGCGTGGTCCACGCCAAGCAGGCGTCAGCCGCTCAGACGATGACCGGCTACAGGAAGATGCACCACAGCAACGCTCTCCTCCCTGACGCCATGAACTTTGTGCTGGCTCGCACCATGAACGCCCAGTCCAGCGATGTAAGTTTTTTCCTCATGCTCCAGATCATTCCGGTGCTGTCCAATCACCGGTGAGCTCTTTTCCCACCAGTGTGATTACAAGTCGGAATGGAACAACTACATCAAAGGTATCGGCTGGGTCCCGATGGGCTCCCTTGCAGTAGAAACGGCGAAGGTCGGTGGTGAGATTCTCAACGAGAACAAGTACCGCACTCACCCGTCCACCTTCAAGCACAAAAAGCTGATGGACTCCATGGACATCGCGCTGGCCACGGCCAACAACCAGATCATGAATAAGGTGTGGCACAATTTAAAACCGCTATTGACAAGTCCGTGTAGCTCATCGGCTTCTTTGTGGTCTTCATTCACAGCAAGCTTACACGGCAGCTTGGGAAAAGGACAAACTAAAAGTCCACGTCATGCCAGATGCTCCTGAGATTGTCCTGGCCAAGGCCAACGCTCTCAACATGAGCAACGTAAACCCCCTCCTAAATCACTCCAAAATATCAGTCATGGGTACAGAGGTGTCCAAACGATTCGGACCGCACACTCGAAGTAACTACCTTGCCAAGTCGCTTACAGCCAGGGAAAACAATCCAGACTAGAATTTTGGTGTTTGAGCGAGAATAACACATTCCAACATTTCACTTTATTGTCCCTTTCTGGTCCTCAAGTTCATCATACTTCACCATCAGAGCAGCCGGCGTCTCCAAGATGTTGTCAAGATTGCAATATAGTCCAAAATCGCATTCCTCCAGTTTTTTGTGACAACTTTAGGGTACTTTGAACGGCTGCAAGCATCCTACAATTTGTCGATATACCGGAGCAACACTTACTCTAACCCGCAGATGTCCTGTTATCAGGATTCCAAATAGGTATAGTTCTTCAAAGTCCTCGATTGAAAGGGTCGCCAGGCACGCGGCTCTCCTCTTCTCCCAAGAGTCCGTGGTGTGTTCACCAACACCCCTTCTGTCAAGACAGGCAGGTTCCCTCAAACCCGAGAGCTTGTCAATTTTGTTGAGAGGACAGTTGATCGATTCCTTTCTTTAGATTTTAGAGAGCAACGCAGAAAGAGGCAACAAGAAAGTTAAGAGAAGTCAGAACAAAGAAGCAAGTCGGAGTGCGAGGGAGAGGGAAAGAGAGCGTCCGCCTTTGATGAGTGCCAGTGAGAAAAAGCTGCGGGTCGCAAATGACTCCTCGGGCCACACTTTGGACACCTCTGGTCTATGCATGACTATTCTCCTTGTGGTGACAACCTTGTGTCCGGCAATTAGTCACTCAATATGTCCCGTGAAATAATCATGCATATTTCTTGCAGAAACTTTACAAAGCCGGCCTGATAGAGCTGGCCAACAAGGGCTACAACCTAAAAGCGGACGCCATTCCAATCGTAGCTGCCAAGTCAAACACAAGTATTGCTAGCAACGTGAGTCCAAAATCTGCACATGAACTATATCAAGATTTCAAAAGCCATTGTTTGGTATGAACTTAATCCTTCTTCTTAATACGACAGTACAAGTACAAACTGGCACACGAGAAGGCCAGGGGCCACCACGTGGGCTTCCGCAGCCTGCAGGACGACCCTCTCCTGGTTCACTACATGGAGGTGGCCAGGTTTCAGAGTGACAAGAACTACAAGAAGGACTACCACAAGGCCAAGCTGAAGTACCACACCCCGGTGGATATGCTAAGCGTGGTCCATGCCAAGCAGGCGTCAGCCGCTCAGACGATGACCGGCTACAGGAAGATGCACCACACCAACGCTCTCCTCCCTGACGCCATGAACTTTGTGCTGGCTCGCACCATGAACGCCCAGTCCAGCGATGTAAGGTTTTTCCTCATATCTCCGCAGTTTAACGCAGATCACCGATGGGCTCTTTTCCCACCAGTGTGATTACAAGTCGGAATGGAACAACTACATTAAAGGTATCGGCTGGGTCCCGATCGGCTCCCTTGCAGTAGAAACGGCGAAGGTCGGTGGTGAAATTCTCAACGAGAACAAGTACCGCACTCACCCGTCCACCTTCAAGCACAAAAAGCTGATGGACTCCATGGACATCGCGCTGGCCACGGCCAACAACCAGATCATGAATAAGGTGTGGCACAATCCTCTTACGGAAAATGCAGTCAATAAAAATGGTTCCTTATTTGCTTTTCTGCGGTCTTGATTCACAGCAAGCTTACACGGCAGCTTGGGAAACAGATAAACTGAAAGTCCACGTCATGCCAGATGCTCCTGAGATCGTCCTGGCCAAGGCCAACGCTCTCAACATGAGCAACGTGAGACCAGTCCACAAATCATTGCTAGATATTTCCTGTAGTTGTTGGCTACACAGTGCCGTGAACAAGTATTTGTGACCTTCTCAAAATCCTTATTTTTGTATATCTAAAAACCATCAAACAAATGTAACGATAACCAAAGTAAACAGAAACTCCGCAGAAATACTTTTTCATGGCACGGTAGATCTTGAACACAATGTCATCTGAGTGTCTTTCACAGAAACTTTACAAATCTGGCCTGGCGGAGATGGCCAACAAGGGCTACAACCTCAGAGCTGATGCCATCCCCATTCTGGCTGCAAAGTCCGGCACCAACATCGCCAGCGACGTGAGTGACGACAAGCGTACGGAATGAAACCTACACAGCCACCGATTCCTAAAAACCTTTTAAATTTTAGTACAAGTACAAGTTGGCCTACGAGAAGGCCAGGGGCCACCATTTGGGCTTGCGCAGTGTGCAGGACGACCCTCTGCTGGTTCACTACATGGAGCTGGCCAAGCAGAAGAGCGACCAGAACTACAAGAAAGACTACAACAAGGCCAAGCTGAAGTTCCACTCGCCGGTGGACATGGTGAGCGTGGCCCACGCCAAACACGCCTCAGCTATTCAGACCATGACCGGCTACAAGAAGTTTAGTCCTCACTACACCGTCCTGCCTGACGCCATGAACCTGGAACTGGCCCGCAACATGCAGTTCATTGCGAGTGATGTAAGTTATTTTACTCTACCCCGGTTATTTGCCTGTTTCCACCAATACTGCATGTTCATTCACGCTGTCTTACAGAACCAATACAAGAGTGACTACCAGAGCTTCATGAGAGGAATAGGATGGGTCCCTATTGGTTCACTGGATGTTGAGAAGGCAAAAACAGCCGGCAAAATCTTCAGTGAGACACAATACCGGCAACATCCCAGTAAATATAAGTTCACTAAAGACATGCAGTCCATGGACCTGGCCCTGGCCACCGCTAACAACCAGATAATGGATAAGGTAGTTTAAAGACCATGGTCAGAATGATCTCCGTTGCTTGTGTCTGACGACTAAAAAGTACCTCTGCTTCCAGCAATCTTACACCAAAGTCTGGGACGTTGACAAGAGAACCAATCACATCATGCCGGACGCCATGGACATTATTCTGGCCCGGGACAACAGGAAGAACTACAGCGAGGTAAAGTCTGCTTTGTGATATATCGCATTTTCCGGACTATAGAGTGCACCGGTATATAAGCCGCACCCACTACATTTTAGAAGAAATAACTATTTTTCCATATGTAAGCCGCACCGGACTATAAGTCACAGATACATACCTTGTGAAATGACTTATTTACACAGCAAATGTTTATTTACATACCTTAATTGTTTCCAAACGGTCTCTGTAACTCGGCCGCAAAACGCCCACTAGCTGCGCAAGCTAGCTCTCCAATCAGCTAAACAAGCTCAATAACTCCACGGTGACGTTTTGGTGAAATTACCGAGGAATTTGTAAAAGTGAAACAATACAAAAAGAATGCCGTTGTAAGTTAATAATGCTAACACAGACTCTCGTAAATGTGTTAGCATTAGGGTTGTCATAAAAAATAAAGATTCTTAATCGATTTTAAAAAATATAACATCGATTTAAAAATGTTTGAAAAATGTATCAGAGCTGTTTATATTATGGAATAATGTATGTAATCATAGAACTAGCAGCCGATGTTGTTAAGGATTATTGATTTTGAATGGAGAACCGATTTTGAATGGAATCATTACCCCCAAGAATCAAATTGAATTGTGTAATGCCCAAAGATTCACAGTCCTGGTTAGCATATTAGCTAATGCTAACGGTGCTAGCATGATTACATTACGATAGTATGTACAAATATGCATGAAAACACTCCTGCAGACATCACACATGGGACTCTTTAGTAAGTGAGAATTGTTTTAGTTATATTGTAAAACTTACCAACGTTGCTTGGAGTGATGAAGGAAGAATCCATACCAGTAGAAACGCCATGGAAGGCTAGAAGACGGAAGGGCGCTTGTACTTCTGGCTGAGGGCTCAGTCTGAACAGGACAAGCTTTAGGCTCAGTCTAAACAGACGGCGCCATAGCACACCTTTTCAGCGGATTTGCTTGTTTTCTTTAATCGTTTTATAAGCCGCAGGGATCAAAGCATGGGGAAAAAGTAGCAACTTGTAGTCTGGAATATTCTGTATTTACTGACATATTTGCTGCATGGTGCTGTAACTCATCTGGACGAAAAACCTGTATCGCTTTCTACTTTTGCCGATGAAACTCTTCTGTTCCGTGTGCTTCAGAAACTGTACCGACTGGACCATGAGCTGGCCAAGAAGAAGGGTCACAATCTCCACGCTGACGCCATCCCTGTCCAGGCTGCTAAGGCCTCTACTGTCATTGCTAGCGACGTGAGTACTTCTGGGTGCTTCTACAGAATCTGGGTCACTCGCTTGTTGTACGACTCTCACAAAATCAACGGAAACCCCAAACTGTAAATGGGACACTACACTTATTGAACTGCACAAAATGTGTGTTGGCCACACGTGTTCTTCAGGTGAACATGACTCATTGGAGTAGCAGGACTAAATGGAACATGAGTGGTTTTTAAAAAAATTTTTAGCACAGAATTAGCAAATACATGAGATATAGCCCTGTGCAATTTATGCTAATATCACAAAGCCAACAATTATACTTCAAAAGGAAACAAATAACATCTACAAAATAATTTAGGCATTCTAAATCGTAAAATATGGCAAGTACCAAGTGGCTAACAATGCAGCTAATGTCCATAAAGTCCTCTAAAAACTTCCAACAATACTCCTTTTACATGTCGTGACCAGAATATTAACAAGTGTTAACCATATTGTTATTATAAGTGCTGACGCAGAGGAACTACTTTTAGCGTAGCTAACGAGCTTATGACGCTATATTGACATATTGAGCTGCTGCATCGCCTCTGAGTTGGTGAAAGTTAATTCTAGATGACCTGGATAGTGGAAGGTTGCGGACATAAACCCACAAGTTGGTCAACTTTGACATCCCACTTAGACCCGGAGATGGCCAGAAAGATAGGTAAAGACGCTGTTTGTGTACTTTTCTTATGATTATTGTTCATGTAAAGGGGAAGATATAAACATCCCATCGGTTTTTATCCCAGTGAGAGCAGACATTGTACAGTAAGTTTGTTGAATATGCAATCAGATCATTGGGCAGGAAGGAGACTGCTTCATTTCATCATTTATTTTACTTCCCGGGGACTCGATTTTGCCACGTTTTGGCATGACGTTGGTATTTACGTGTTCCCAGGGTGCGGAAGTGCAGGTAAGATCATTATTTAGTCCTTTAAACAAGGCAAAATGCTGAAGTCGTGTCGCAAGGAAGCGCACGTGAAGCTTAAAGCTATCTTAGCGTCGCATGATGAGTAGCAGGAAGTAAGAGCGTAGCAAACGGCTAGCATAGAAAAGCTGTATTAGCATAGCGTGAAACAAAAATCAGTCGCCGGTGGCGAACAATGTGAATGGCAAGACCGGCTACATACCAAAGACTATAAAAATGGGAGCCATTACCTCCCTGCTTGGCACTCAGCATCAAGGGTTGGAATTGGGGGTTAAATCACCAAAAATGATTCCCGGACGCGGCCACCGCTGCTGCTCACTGCTCCCCTCACCTCCCAGGTGGTGAACAAGGGCGATGGGTCATATGCAGGGAATAATTTTGCCACACCTAGTGTGTGTGTGACAATAATTGGTACTTTAAATTAAAATAAGGGGGCATGATTAGTGTAGACAGCAGGTGGGGACACCAATCAATAAACGAAGGCAGGTGCGGCGCGGTAGACAGGAACCTTAACTCTAACTTGGGGAAGAATAACAACAAAAACAACAGTTTTATTCTTATAAAATGTCGTAATTTCCCTCGTATCTGCTTGTTTACCACAAAACCGTTGTTTTGTTTTCTCAGTACAAATACAAGGCTGGATACCGCAAGCAGGTGGGCCACCACATCGGGGCCCGCAGCGTCCAGGACGACCCTCTCCTCATGCTGGCCCTGAACTCCGCCAAGATCGCCAGCGACGCCCTCTACAAGAAGGACTTCAACATGTCCAAGACCAAGTTCAACTTGCCGGTGGACATGCTGGCCTTTGAACTGGCCAAGAAGAACCAGATGCAGGTCAACCACACCAACTACATCACCCGCCTGCACAACTGGACCTGCCTGCCCGACTCCAACGACGTGGTCCAGGCCAGACACGCCTACAACCTGCAGAGCGACGTGAGTAGAGCAGGGCTCAAACGTGCTCTTATTGAGGGCGGTCTACAATAAGATGATGTGGCGGGCAATAAATAAAATGACGTGGTGGGCCACATCAAAATGATGTGGTGGGCCACGTCAAAATGATGTGGTGGGCCACATCAAAATGATGTGGCGGGCGACGCTAAGATAAATTGGCGGTACATTAGAAAGAAGTGACGGGCCACTTTAAAATAACATGACTTTAATACGGACGGCATAAAATTACGTGGCAGGCCACATTAGAATTATGTGGCAAGCCACTTTAAAATGAAGTTGCAGTCCAAAATAAAATGAAGTTGTAGTCCACTGTTATGATATGACTATTGTTGCGTCGACCAGCTCTTCCTCCCAGGGAATCTAAGTTACTGGTCAATCCCAAGTTCTTTCGATGACATATATGCTGAGTAAGAAGGACCATCAAGACAGAATTGGAATATTTTCAAGTTTTACTGAAATTTTCAGGAGATCAGCTTAACCAATGCATTCATATCGGCTACTCTAGTTGATCTGGCATTCCAACGAAAAAGCCAACTCCTTTGCACACAAAGAAAGCCCCCCCTCCCCCCCCCTCCCCCCCTCTCTTCCCCTCGCAACACTGATAAGGAAGATTTGGGGGTTTGGTTTCACATTCCTGATGGTTTAAGACACTAAACAGATAAAGAGAGACTGGTAGAATATACAAAGGAAAAGTACTATCTCTTCTAAACATGGCTATGTAAAAAGAAAGAACTCTTAAACATATATGCATCCTCCACACAGGTCAGAACAAAATGATGTGGCGGGCCACTTTAAAATGACATGGAGGGCAACTTAAACTTATGTGGCGGGTGACCCTAAGATGAATTGGCGGTCCACAGTAAAAAGATGTGATGAGCCACTTAGAATGATGTGACAGGCCACTTTAGATTTATGTAGCAAGCCACTTACAAATGAAGTGGCGGTCCAAAATAAAATGACGTGGCGAGCCACGTAAAGATTATGTGGCGAGCCACATTTAAATGACGCGGTAATCTCCAGTTATGATGTGGCAGGTCAGGACAAAATTATGTGGCAGGGCACATTAGCTTGATGTGGCGGGCAACGTTTGATTGATGTGGTGGGCTACTTTAAATGTATGTGGCGGGTGACACTAAGATGACTTGGCAGTCCACAGTAAAATGAAGTGACAGGCCACTTAGAATGATGTGACAGGCCACTTTACATTTATGTAACAAGCCACTTTAAAATGAAGTTGCAGTCCAAAATAAAATGAAGTGGTAGTCCATTGTTATGATGTGACAGGTCAGAACAAAATGATGTGGCAGGCCACTTTAAAATAACATGGAGGGTAACTTAAACTTATGTGGCGGGTGACCCTAAGATGAATTGGCGGTCCACAGTAAATTGATGTGACGGGCCACTTTAGAATAACATACTTTGCGGACCATTTTTTATTTATGTGGCAAGTCACTTTAAAATGATGTGGCCGTCCAGAATAAAATGATGTGGCGGGCCTCGTAAGAATTATGTGGCGAGCCACATTTAAATGAAGTGGTGGTCCACAGTTTTTAAATGATGTGGCACAAAATGACTTAGCGGGCCATTTTAGATGGATATGGCGAGCCACATTAAATTATAGTGGCGGGCCAATTTAAAATGACATGGAGGGCAACTTGAAATTATGTGGCATACAACATTAAATCATGTGGCGGTCCCAAATAAAATTATGTAGAGGGTCAAAATAAAATGATGTGGCGGGTCACATTAAAATAAAGTGCTAGGTCATTATAAAAACGTCATGGAGGGCCACGATAAAATTATTTGGAGGACAACATTAAATGATGTGGCAGCCCACACTAGAATGAAGTGGTGGTCCACGGTAAAATGATGTGGTGGTCCAAAACAAAATGGTGTGGCAAGCAACGATAAAAGAATGTGATGGGCTGCATTAGAATGATGTGGCATGCCAGTTTAAAATAATTGGGCGGGCCACATTAGAATGACATAGCAGGCCACTTTAAAATGAAGTGGTGGTACACATTGAAACAACGGGGCCACAATAAGATGTTATGGCGCGACACATTGGAATGATGTGGCGGGCCACAACAAAATGAAGTGGCATGACACATTGAAATAATGTGGCGGGCTACTTTAGAATGATTTGGTGGGCCTAATAAAATATTATAGCGGGCCAGTTTAGGCCCCCAAGCCTTGAGCCTGGCACCTGTGTAATCGAGGTTGTGGGATCTACACTAGGTCAAATGTTTGTGTTGATGACTTTTACCTACCGGTCTTGTTCAGGCGATCTACAAAGAGGAGCTGAAGACTCTACAGGGGATTGGCTGGGTGCCCATGGGCTCGCTGGATGTGGAGAAGGTGAAGAAAGCGGGCGAGATCTTGAATGAGAGAAAGTACCGTCAGCACCCGAGCAACTACAAGTTTAAGGTCACTACAGAGGACATGCCCATGGTTCTGGCAAAGGCCAACGCTCAAGTCATGAACAAGGTATGCGTTTTAGTTTCAAGACATTACAGGAAGTCTAGAATCTTTTTGACATGATAGAACCACATCTGCAGCACGCCTACACTGAAGCCTGGGAGGCAGATAAGACTCTCATCCACGTCATGCCTGATGCTATGGACGTTGTGCTGGCCAAAGCAAACAAAGCCAACTACAGCCTGGTGAGTATTTCTAAACTGATCTTCTACAAGATGGTTTCCCAAAATAATGGAAGATTGTCATTTGCAGAAAGCTTACAAGCAGGCAAATGAAGATGCAAAGAAGAAAGGTTACGACATGCGCAATGATGCCATACCCATCATTGCAGCAAGACTCTCCAGGGACATTGCCAGTGATGTAAGTCCCCGAGTCATGTGATCCCTTTGACAGTCAGAGGCTTGTCGTCTGCCCGCAAACCAATCCTGGTCCGACTCCATCCCTTTTCAGTACAAGTACAAGACAGGATACCGCAAGCAGGTGGGCCACCACATCGGGGCCCTCAGCGTCCAGGACGACCCTCTCCTCATGCTGGCTCTGAACTCGGCCAAGATCGCCAGCGACGCCCTCTACAAGAAGGACTTCAACCAGTCCAAGACCAAGTTCAACCTTCCAGTGGACATGCTGGCCTTTGAACTGGCCAAGAAGAACCAGATGCAGGTCAACCACACCAACTACATCAAACGCCTGCACCAGTGGACTTGTTTGCCCGACTCCAACGATGTCGTCCAGGCCAGACACGCTTACAACCTGCAGAGCGATGTATGAACTCTCCAGTTTATTATGTTTATGGTGTAATTGTATTTTTTGAATTCATTTATTTGTTTCTTGTTCAGGTTGTCTACAAAGAGGAGCTGAAGACGCTGCAGGGTATTGGCTGGGTGCCTATTGGCTCGCTGGATGTTGAGAAGGTGAAGAAAGCAGGTGAGATCCTGAATGAGACTAAGTATCGTCAGCATCCGAGCAACTACAAGTTTAAGGTCACAACCGAGGACATGCCCATGGTTCTGGCTAAGGCCAACGCCCAAAACATGAATAAGGTATTCAAAGTGACACAACATCCAAATAAGATACTGTATCTTTACCACGGACTTGCACGTCAGCAGGGTTCATAAACACGTATGACTTGCGTTAATTGCAGAAAGCCTACATCGAAGCCTGGGAAAAGGACAAGACCAATATTCACGTCATGCCGGACGCCATGGATGTGCTTCTTGCAAAAGCAAACAATGTCAACTATAGCTTGGTAAGTGAACAATGTCCGTTGTTGCCAACTCGTTAAACATATAAACACATCATGTCTGTTTTTTTACAAGGTGGTTTCTAAAAATAATAGAACATTTTAATTTTCTTCCATTGCAGAAAGCTTACAAGCAGGCACATGAAGATGCAAAGAAGAAGGGTTATGACATGCGCAATGATGCCATACCCATCATTGCAGCAAAGGCTTCCAGGGACATTGCCAGCGATGTAAATTGTTCGCCTGTTAACAAGGACTTCGTAATAACATGTACTTCTTCCAAGTCATCAAGGGAATATTCTTTATTTTTCTCAGTACAAGTACAAGACTGGATACCGCAGGCAGGTCGGCCACCACATCGGGGCCCGCAGCGTCCAGGACGACCCTCTCCTCATGCTGGCTCTGAACTCGGCCAAGATCGCCAGCGACGTCCTCTACAAGAAGGACTTCAACCAGTCCAAGACCAAGTTCAACCTTCCAGTGGACATGCTGGCCTTTGAACTGGCCAAGAAGAACCAGATCCAGGTCAACCACACCAACTACATCACCCGCCTGCACAACTGGACCTGCCTGCCCGACTCCAATGATGTCGTCCAGGCCAGGCACGCCTACAACCTGCAGAGCGACGTGAGTAGGGGTGTCCTCTAGAGATCCATCAATTCATGGTCAAAGAACTTTTACTGCAAATAAATATTGGCTTTTTCAGGCGGTCTACAAAGAGGAGCTGAAGACTCTGCAGGGGATTGGCTGGGTGCCTATTGGCTCGCTGGATGTGGAGAAGGTGAAGAAAGCTGGCGAAATCTTAAATGAGAGAAAGTACCGTCAGCACCCGAGCAACTACAAGTTTAAGGTCACTACAGAACACATGCCAATGGTTCTGGCAAAGGCCAACGCTCAAATCATGAATCAGGTATCCAATAACTAATTACACATTGTTAGATGTTTTTAATATGATACATTGAACTAAGTTGATTGTGTTCGTCCATTTTTTAATGACTGAGTTCTGCGGTGTGATGTTGTTTTTGCAGAAAGCCTACATCGAAGCCTGGGAAAATGAGAAGACCAATATCCATGTCATGCCGGACGCCATGGATGTGCTTCTTGCAAAAGCAAACAATGTCAACTATAGCTTGGTAAGTTTGCACCTAATCTTCAAGAGAGACCGTGTGCAGACAGTGGTTAGTCCTTAATGCGTCTGGATTTGTTGTGGCCAATTCCAGAAACATTACAAGCAGGCAAACGAAGACGCCAAGAAGAGGGGTTACGACTTGCCCAAAGATGCCATTTCCATCATTGCGGCAAAGGCTTCCAGGGACATTGCCAGCGACGTAAGCGGTTTGACTTGTTCAAAGAGTGTGAACATGTTTGTCTACTTTGCGATACAACCAATACAATTAATACACCTCCCCCACCAGTACAAGTACAAGACAGGATACCGCAATCAAGTCGGCCACCACATCGGGGCCCGCAGCGTCCAGGACGACCCTCTCCTCATGCTGGCTCTGAACTCGGCCAAGATCGCCAGTGACGTCCTCTACAAGAAGGACTTCAACCAGTCCAAGACCAAGTTCAACCTTCCAGTGGACATGTTGGCCTTTGAACTGGCCAAGAAGAACCAGATGCAGGTCAACCACAACAACTACATCAAACGCCTGCACCAGTGGACTTGTTTGCCCGACTCCAACGATGTCGTCCAGGCCAGACACGCCTACAACCTGCAGAGCGACGTGAGTATACAACTGGCTACAGAATGGTAAAGCTTAGATTTTGTCCCTCTCATCCTGAACTCTCCATTATTGCTCTTAATAGTCTGTCTACAAGGCCGACTTGAAGTGGCTCCAGGGTATTGGCTGGGTCCCCGCTGGCTCACTGGAGGTAGAGAAGGCCAAGAAGGCTGCAGATATCCTGAGTGAACGGAAGTACCGTCAGCCTCCCAGCGCTCTTCCCTTCACCAGCACCATCGATGCAATGAACTTGACGCTGGCAAAGAATAACGCTTTAACCATGAACAAGGTATACTCGGAAATAGACGCAACCCTAACGGGACATGTTCTTCTGCAAATCTCACACTCAATGAAACTTCTGTGGTTGGTTGCAGCGTCTCTACATTGAAGCATGGGAGAACGATAAGACCAACCTGCACATCAACCCTGATACTCCCGAGATCATCCTTTCTCAGCAGAATGCTATAAACATGAGCAGGGTTAGCATTACGACAAGATTACCCTCAACCGTTTTGCCCAAATAATTCACGTTTGATCACAATTATATGTCTCTACAGAAACTCTATAGACAAGGTTTTGAGGCCACCATCAAGAAAGGCTATTTCCTACCAGCAGACGCAATCGCTGTGAAGAGTGCCAAGGCCTCGAGGGATATTGTCAGTGATGTAGGTGACACATTTCAGAAAATATAAAACGGACTACCATGATGGCAGGAGATGTAAATGTATTTGGTGATTCCATCAGTACAAGTACAAGACGGGCTACCGGCAACAAGTGGGCCACCACATCGGCGCTCGTAGCATCCGTGACGACCCTCTGATGATGCTGGCTCTGAACTCCGGCAATATCGCCAGCGATGTCCTCTACAAGAAGGACTTCAACAAGTCTAAGACCAAGTTCAACCTACCGGTGGACATGCTCAGCCTTGAACTGGCCAAGAAATGCCAGATCCAGGTCAACCACGCCAACTACATCACCCGCCTGCATCAGTGGACTTGTCTGCCCGACTCCAACGACGTGGTCCAGGCCAGGAAAGCCTACGATCTTCAGAGTGACGTAAGATGACCGTAAATCTTGACTCCGTCATCCGGATTGTTCTTTTGGTTCTCATGCCTGTTCATGCACTTTACCCATTAGGCTGTGTACAAAGCGGACCTGGAAGAGATTGTGGGTGTCGGGTGGGTGCCTATTGGCTCGCTCGACGTGCTGAAAGCCAAGCATGCTGGGAAGATTCTGAGTGACCGTCTTTACAAGCTGAAGCCAGACACTCAGAAATACACAACAGACATGACTTCCATGCCCATGCTCCTCGCCAAAGTAAATGCTGACAACATGAACAAGGTAAGTCATGGTTTGGAGTATTTTCTCCAGGGTCACATTCTGCGCTTTTTCTTGATGTTTTGCTTGTCATTCCAGAAAAACTACATTGCTTCTTGGGAGGCTGAAAAAGTTAGGAATCACGTAAATGCTCAACTGCCCGAGCTGCTCCTCTCCAAAGCAAACGCTTACAACATCAGCAAGGTACGTTTGTTTTTTTTAGTTTCTTGGTAAAAGTCCTGGTAAATACTGTATAACCAGGGGTGGGAATTGATTAGATTATGCCAGTTCCGATTCCACTATCGATTCTGCTTAACGATTTGGTTTTCATCAGTTCTCTTTATTTGGAAAGAAGAGAACAAAAATATGGATTAGCATCAATATCATCCATCCATCCATTTTCTACCGCTTATATATCAAAATGTATCAATGATTTTTAAGAGGCACATACGTAGCATAGAAAATAATTTTTTGGAAGATAAATAGCTCAAAGTAAAGCTGCTGATCCTCCACATCGAGAGGAGCCAGATGAGGTGGTTCGGGCATCTGGTCAGGATGCCACCCGGACGCCTCCCTGGGGAGGTGTTTAGAGCACGTCCGACCGGTAGGAGGCCACGGGGAAGACCCAGGACACGGGACGACTATGTCTCCCGGCTGGCCTGTGAACGCCTTGGGATCCCCCGGGAGGAGCTGGACAAAGTGGCTTGGGAGAGGGAAGTCTGGGCTTCTCTGCTTTGGCTGCTGCCCCCGTGACTCGACCTCGGATAAGCGGAAGACAATGGATGGCTGGATGGATGGACATGAATTAATTTTTACGCAATATTCTAATTGTATAAGTTTCACTTGTATAACGGAAATGACTGCGAACATCTAATTAAAGGAAAACTTTTCTCCGTATATAAATGAGCATTCACCTAGAGAGAGAGAACATTCTCCTACCAAAAATCAGGAGCACTGTGGCAAATGGGTGCAAGCTTTTGAACACAAATTTAGTCGCTGCTTTGTTTTCTATCCTGGCCCGAGTCATTGCACTCTTCTCGGCTGTGGTGAAAGGAGGGAGAGACCGTAGACCTGGAGGGAGTACTTAGTGCCCGCCTCGGAGACGGTCGGAATCTATCTCTCATTACGTCGGTGACACTATAGGCGGTATTAGTTAGTACCTGATGTATTTACGCCAGCTGACTGTTGCTGGGATGAGAGCGGTGCGGTTCAAGAACGCCACATTCTCTTGTAATTATTGCATGCTGAGTGTTCAAATGTTCCTATGTCTTCCTCTTGATAAAATAGCAACCTAGCAATTATTACGAGTAGCGCTGTTGCAATCTTTTTTTGTCAAATGTAGCCAAACTGTGGAGTGTTTACGCTGCCTGGGCGCCATGTTGCTGTCTGACATCACTACGCACGTTGCGTAATGAGGTCATTACCGCCCGTAGGTATCGTTAAGGGAACCGTTTGAAAAAATGGCAAGCGATTCCAAGGAATTGATACACTGGGTTTTCGATTCCTATCCCTACATATTACCGACCAGTTACACCTTTCAAATACGTGTTGTTGTTTTTCTCCCCCTCAGAAACTGTACAAGCAAGCCGTGGAGGACATGTTCAGACAGGGCTACAACATGAAACAGGATGCAGTCTCCATAGTAGCTGCCAAACACGGAAGAGATATAATTAGTGACGTATGTAACATAAAACTGAATATTTTGGTGTCAATTTGAGTCCAATTTGGATTTGTACTTATACCCTTTTACACAGTACAAGTACAAGACCGGATACCGCAGGCAAGTTGGCCACCACATCGGTGCGCTTAGCATTAAAGACGATCCCCTGATCATGCTGGCCCTGAACTCTGGTAAGATCGCCAGCGACGTCCTGTACAAGAAGGACTTTAACAAGTCCAAGACCAGGTTCAACCTGCCTGTGGACATGCTAAACCTTGAGCTGGCCAAGAAATGCCAGATCCAAGTCAACGACTTCAACTACAGAACTCGTCTGCATAACTGGACCTGTCTGCCAGACTCAAATGACGTGGTCCAGGCCAGGAAGGCGTACGACCTTCAGAGTGACGTGAGTAACGAGTCCTTCTCTAGGAGTATTCTGCTGAGAAATGGTATCGCTGAGGATTGTGTCCCCCCAATGTAGGCTGTATACAAAGCGGACATGGAATGGATCAAGGGAGCAGGGTGGGTCCCCATCGGCTCAGTGGATGTCGAGAAAGCTAGAAAAGCGTCCGAGATCTTGAGTGAGAGGAGGTATCGTCAGCCTCCCACTACCTTCAAATTCACAGCCAATATTGCCGACATGCCGTATGCCCTCGCTCAGGCCAACGCCAAAACCATGGATAAGGTACAAAGACACATTGTGTTCAGTCTTGAAACCTGAGCGTTTGGCTGCTCTTCAACCAGTTCATGTGACCTTTGCAGAAAGCGTACGTGTCGGCGTGGGAGAGCGACAAGACCAACCTTCACATCATGCCGGATACACCTGCGATCATCCTGGCCAAGCAGAATAAACTCAACACCAGTCTGGTAAAACAACGCTGCTTGATATGTTTTTAATCACTTCACGGTGTGTAATGTATCGGACTCAGAAAGACCATGTTTCTTTCCATAGAAATATTACCGTGAAGGCTACATGGACACCATCAAAAATGGTTACATCCTCCCTAAAGACGCAATTTCTGTTAAATCAGCCAAAGCTTCTCGGGACATCATCAGCGATGTAAGTCTGCACCTCAGTCAGTTCCAAACTAAACTGTCGTGTTTAGTCTGTCCCCATCATAGCTTTGATCCAGGATAAGACGCTACACCGTGACATCTGTGCCTTTGAAATTTCAGTACAAATACAAGACGGGCTACCGCAATCAGCGTGGTCATCACATCGGCGCCCGCAGCGTGAGGGACGACCCACTGATTATGCTGGCAGCTCATGCCGCCAACATCTCCAGCGACAACATCTACAAGAAGGACTTCAACATGACCAAGACCAAATATAATCTGCCTGTTGACATGCTGGCCCTGGAATTGGCAAAGAAATGCCAGCAGCAAGTGAACGACTTCACCTACAGGACTCACCTGCACCAGTGGACCTGCCTGCCTGACTCCAGCGACGTCGTCCAGGCCCGAAAGGTCTACGACCTCCAGAGTGACGTAAGCAGATGCATTAAGATCTTTGCTCGTACAAACCCCTGGCAAAAAATGAGGAATCAGCAGACTTCGAGAATGTTCATTCAGTTTTTAACACTGAAAGAAGCCAAGGGAACAAATTGTGGTAGCCAGTTACAGTTTCCTTTTCAGATCATGCCAAGGGAAGTAAATATGGATGACATCATTTCTGCACATGATAATGTACCCTGCCATAGGGCAACATGGGTAAAAACCTGCAAAACAGCAAGTGAAAGTTAGAGCAAGATTGATGAAGAGTTCTGTATGTCAATCGTTAAGTCCATACCTCAGAGACTGTTATAAAAGACAGAGGTGGTGCAATAAAGTACTAGTGGTGTGTTGCAGGGTCTTTTGTTTCTTTCACGATTCTCAAATTTTTTCTCAGAACTGAGTGATTCCATACTTTTATACTCGGCTCGATCTAAAAATTCAACTCTTACTAACAATTTATTTTCTTGATTTCCTTTACTGTTTCTTAAAGGCAGTCGCCATTTGAAGTGGCCAAAGTTCTGTGTCATGGTTATCTGCTTTGTTTCTACAAAATGAAGCAACTGAATGAACCTCCTCCAAGTCGGCTGATTCCAACATATTTTCTCCAGGGCTTGTACTTCTCTCCGACTTTCAAAAGACAACCAGAAGATTCAATACAGCTGTGTCAGTTATGTCTTGCATTTGCAGAGTGTGCTTGGCGCTGCTGTATGAAGGGAAACCTCTGTCTTGCAGGCTGTGTACAAAGCCGACATGGAGTGGTTCAAGGGATGCGGCTGGTCACCGGAAGGTTCCGTGGCTGTTGTCAAAGCCAAAAGGGCACAGGACATTCTCAACGAAACACTATACCGTCAGCCCCCGAGCACGATCAAGTTCACCAGTGTGGTTGACCTGCCGGCCATTGTCCTGTCCAAGCAAAATGCAAAGAACCTCAGCGCTGTGAGTCTTGTTCCATGGGAACACTTTCTTTCAAACTTAGCTTGAACTATTATTTAGTGTGTGAGATTTTACATAAACACAATAATTATTCATGTCAGGTGTCTAAATCCAGATATAGAACTTCCAGAAATGTCTATTTTCATGGTTTTACTGAGAGTTTTGGTCTTACTGTTTTGTTAGATGAGGGTTGGACCTTCAAGTCTAGTACTCTGCATGCATTTGAGGAAGAAGGGGGAAAACGTTTTGTTCTTTCCAACAGAGGAATTACACGGAACTTTGGGAGAATGAAAAGACTTCTTTTATGCTCCCGGCTGACACTCCTGGCCTTCAGTTGTCCAAGGCAAACTCTATCAACATCAGCAATGTAAGTTCATACTTTTACCATTTGTTGTCATTTTGGAACAGTTCTTAACTATCCCCACTTGTTCTGCAGAAACTGTACACTAAGTCTTGGGATGATCAGAAGGCCAAAGGCTACCTTATCAAGGAGGATGCCATCGCCGTGCTCAAGGCCAAAGCTTCCAGAGATATTATTAGCGACGTAAGGAAATGATGAGGGGTAAATGATCAAATAATAATTTTGGCATGACAGTTTTTATTATTTCTCATCATTTTTAGTACAAGTATAAGGAAGGATACCGCAGGCAGGTCGGCCACCACATTGGTGCCCGCAGTGTGCAAGACGATCCCTTGATCATGCTGGCTATGAACTCGGCCAAGATCGCCAGCGAAGTCCTCTACAAGAAGGACTTTAACAAGTCCAAGACCAAGTTCAACCTTCCGGTGGATATGCTGAACCTTGAATTGGCCAAGAAATGCCAGATTCAAGTCAACGACTTTAACTACAGAACACATTTGCACAACTGGACCTGCCTGCCGGACTCGAACGACGTTGTCCAGGCCAGAAAGGCGTATGACCTGCAGAGCGATGTAGGTTCATGGCCATATTCTAGTTTCTTCAGATTGATTATGCAATTGAGTATAACACATTCATGAAAAGACTGTGTTGGTATTTTCGCCTTCCGCTAATAATTCACACCCGATTCCATTCTGTTCACCCTTCGCTCCCATTTTGCTTCTGCAGGCTGTGTACAAAGCCGATATGGAGTGGCTACGTGGATGTGGTTGGATACCACATGAGTCGGTGGAGGTTTTAAGGGTGAAGAATGCACAGAAGATCCTGGCTGAGGTAAGTGTCTATCCACTAACCACATTTAGCAAGGACTTGCAAAATGAAACCCATTTAGCTTGGCAGAGGAAAGTGCTAATCTGCTGTCTCTCTGTCACAGAGAGGCTACAGGGTCAAGATGGACGACCAGGCATTTGGTGTTCCAACTGACAGAGTCGACTTGATGTGCGCCAAGAATGCTGCTGATGTACTCAACGAGGTCAGTCAGACACTTCTACTATTCTAATTGGATTTAAAAAAACATCAATTATATATTTTAGATCTTAATAACCGAGTTATAGAGCTCTGGAATTATAGAGTTTACCAGAGTAAAGCCAGATGAGGTGGTTCGGGCATCTGATCAGGATGCCCCCTGGACGCCTCTATTGGCAGGTGTATAGGGCAGGTCCGACCGGCAGGAGGCCACAAGGAAGACCCAGGACACGTTGGGGAGACTATGTCTCCCAGCTGGCCTAGGAACCCCCGGGATGAGCTGTACGAAGCAACTGGGGAGAGGGAAGCCTGGGCTTTTCTGCTTAGGCTAATGCCCCTGCGATCAGACCTTGAATAAGCAAAAGAAGATGATGAAAGGATGGTTGGATAAACAAGTTTGAACTTCTTTTCAGACCAAATATCGTGAGGCTTGGCATAAGGATAAGACCAACTACACGCTGGTGGACACTCCGACGATGGCCACAGCCAGAGAGGCGACTAAGAATGTTCACCCGGTAAGGGGACAGTTTTTAATTTTGCATTGCAAGCAAATTGAAAAGGGTTTGTCAAAAATAGAAGACTTTTTTTTCCAGAAACTTTACTCCAATGACTGGGAAAACGTGAAGGCCACTGGCTACTTTATGCCTGAAGATGCAGTGTCAATAAAGCAGTGCATCAACTCGTCTAAAGTGCAAAGCCATGTGAGTGGATGTTCAAATGTCCTACCACAAAAATCTCTTGATACATTTGAATTGGAGTAGAGATAATTGTCATCTGTCCTGCAGTATAAATACCTGGAGGGATACCGTAAGCAGGTCGGCCACCACATTGGCGCTCTCAGCGTCCAGGACGACCCTCTCCTCATGTTGGCTCTTAACTCAGCCAAGATCGCCAGTGATGCCCTCTACAAGAAGGACTTCAACATGTCCAAGACCAAATTCAACCTTCCAGTAGACATGCTGCAGTTTGAGCTGGCCAAGAAATGCCAGATACAAGTCAACGATGACATATACAGGACCCGCCTTCACCAGTGGACTTGTCTGCCAGACCAGAATGATGTCATCCAGGCCAAGAAAGCCTACGATCTTCAGAGCGATGTGAGAAAACTATAATTCTGCTCTGATATAACAACAAATAATCGCTGAATATGTGTTGTTCTTAGTATGTGTACAAGGCGGATATGGAATGGTTTCGGGGCTGCGGATGGGTGGCAGCCGAATCTGTTGACCACGTCAGAGTCAGGAACGCGCAAGAAATTGTCAATCAAGTAAGTTCACTCTCTTAGACTTCTTTAAATGTATCGTATTACTCACTGCGAGTAGACTCTCTCTGATCACGGTGAGCTAATGTTTCTTGCAGAGGATCTACAAGAAGAACGCCATTGAAGGCTATGGAGACTATACCCTGGTGGCAGATTACCCAGAGATTGTCTTGGCAAAGATGAATGCGACCAACGTCAGTGATGTATGTACAAACACTAACGGAAGGGCAATTATGACATAATTAACATAATATACACACTGTACATTTTCAATAAATTATGTTTTCCTGCTACAGCTGAAGTACAAAGAAACCTTCAATTCTGAGAAAGGTCATTACATTGGTTCCGAAGACACTCCTCAATTGGCCCATAGCAGGGAGATGACCAAGAATATCAGTGAGGTAGGGACCTAACTCTGATTTGGCCAGAATCTATACTTGCTAGTTCGAACACTGTTACACGCCATATGATTTCAGAAACTCTACAAGCTCAATTGGGACAAGTCTAAGGCTTTAGGCTACCAGCTGGACGAGGAATATATCCCACTTGTCCGCGGAAAACATGGCAGGGATATTGCGAGCGACGTGAGTACTTCAAGGCTGTTTTCTTTAAAGGTCATCACTGGTCATATTTTGCATTAATATGTTTGACATTTCAATCCTTTAGGTCAAGTACAAGGATGCCCATGAGAAGGTAAAAGGTCATTACATGGCTGAAACCCTGGAGGACTTCCCAGAGGTGATCCGATGTGGCGACCAGGAGATGAACAAGGGCCTGGTGAGACAACTTAGAGCATTTGCAAGACACATCAAAGTAACTAACAGTTAGACTCCACGTACAGTAGGTAAGGTTGTATTGTTGCCTCATTCCTGAGAGAATCCCAGGTGGGACTATCCAGGACTAGCTGCAGTGTTCTCAAACAACCACCAGGCAGCATCTTTGAGCAGAGAATACTGTGTTATCTCTTTCTCTTTGGGACTTATCAGGTCGCTAGTGCATTCCGTACACAATCTTCACTCACAATAAAAGTGAAGGATGAGGCAAAAACTACAACCATAACAAACGGATCGGATTATCATATCAATTATTTGAACCATGACTTTATTGTCTAATAAAAACAAGAGGATGGAGAAAAAGATGGACCTTATTGACGACAGCGTCGGACTACATTGGCGGACTCGCGCTAGGCTCTCCGGGTAAATCTCTGCCATATAGGGAGATATCCGCTGACGTTACCTGTTCTGAGGTTCTATGTGGTAAAACTGTGCTACCAGCACACCATGCGTTGTCATTTTTGCTTTTATATAGGACCCCTTAATACCACCACCACCAGCGGTCAAAATAAATAGGATAGCACGGCCAGAGACAGGAACAGACCCAACAAAGCAACAAAGGGAGCTGACTCAGTCGTAGGCAGCCCACGAGCTCTCGGCCCCGTGGATGAGCATCAATCCGTCCGGAGAGACCGAAGCGTCCGATGGATGCTCATTCAGCCAGGGCTCTGTAAAGCTCATCCATCTCCACGCTCACCGCGAGCTCCACCGCCCCTTCTCTTCCTCTGCATCTCTTTTGGTCTCTCCACGCGGTGTAGCAGACAGCCAGAAGCTGGTCTCCGGTGCAAACATGGCAATGGACAAAAGGCTTCTTCAAGGCAGCTCCAAAAATGTACGAAAAACACCAAAAACAACCGCAGAAGTCTCGAAAGTGCCACCCCTTGTTGTACAGTCCCGAGGGTGGCTCGAGCCAAAGGGCAAAAACACATGAAAACAATACATCAAGAAAACAAAAGAAGGAAACATGAGAGCACAGAGCTCCTGCGACCAGCAGCCACGACACAGGAGCAACCTTTGGAGAAAAAAAAATATAGCTGACCAAAGCAAACCACAATAAACTAGACCCAAACTAAATGGCTCTACATCAGTAACCTCAGACACTCTCGGTTTTGTTACAGAGGCTTTACACCAAGGACTACCACGAGACTAAAATGAAGACCCACATCCCAACAGACGTCATTGCCAACAGGGTGGCCAAGCGTTGCCAAGACATGCTAAGCGACATCATCTACCGCACCTACCTGCACGAGTGGACCTGCCATCCCGAACAGGAAGACGCCATCCGCGCTCGCAAGTCCAACGAGATTCTCAGCGATGTAAGTCCTTCAACTTTGAACAATTGTGTGTATGTTTACTAGGGTACAGTCTTGTTCTTTATACGGGCAAGAGGACAGACTCCACCCAGCAGTTTTGTGATGGACTTTGTGATGGTTATCCACTAGGCGTTCTACAAGGAAGACCTGACCTGGATGAAGGGTATTGGTTGCTACGTTTGGGACACACCAGAGATCATTCGTGCCCAGGATGCCTACCGGATCCAAAGTGAGGTAAGTTGCGTCATGGACCACCGTCAAAAAGATGATTCTTTATGTCAAACCATACGTGAAAAAACCCCAACGTGTTTACCTTTGTTGCCTTTTAGCTGAAGTACAGAGAAGAAGCCAAAAAAGAGTTCAACAATTACTCCATCGTGACGGACACGCCGGTCTATGTGACAGCTGTTCTGGGCAACACATGGGCCAGTGACGTAAGTCAGCTGCACTTTCTAAAAGTGGTATTTTGCTCCAATGTTGACATGGACTGTAAATGTCATCATGACAGCTGAACTACCGGGAGGCGTATCATAAGGAAAAGCACCTGTACACCACTGTGCTGGACACCTATGACTATGCCAGATGCCACAACTTCAAAGAATTCTTCAGTAACGTAAGTGACATCCCCAGTGACTCTTATTTAACATCAAGTTGTTGAGGTGGTTTTAGCCCGTAAAAGGGTGGAACGTCATCTCCGGGTTGTGGCTGAGATCCGTCCTTGAGTGAGGGAAAACAGGATTGTGAGATCGACAGGCGGATTGGTGCGGCGTCTTCAGTAATGCGGAGACTGTATTGATCCGTTGTGGTGAAGAAGGAGCTGAGCCAGAAAGCGAAGCTCTCAATTTACCAGTCGATGTATGTTCCTATCCTCACCTATGGTCATGAGCTTTGGGTTATGACCAAACGACAAGATCACGGGTACAAGCGGCCGAAATTACCTTCCTCTGTAGGGATGCAGGGCTTTCCCTTAGAGATAGGCTGAGAGGCTCTGTTATTCTGGGGAGGCCCGGAGTAAAGCCGCTCCTCCTTCACATCGAGAGGAGCCAGGTGAGGCAGCTTGGGCATCTGGTTAGGATGCCCCTCGGATGCCTCCCTGGGGAGGTGTTCAAGGCACGTCCGACCGGTAGGAGGCCACTGAGAAAACCAAGGACACGGTGGAGGGACTATGTCTCCCAGCTGGCCTGGGAATGCTTAGGGATCCCCCGGGGGGAGCTCGACGAAGTAGCTTGGGGGAGGGAAGTCTAGGCTTCTCTGCTTAGGCTGCTGCCCTCGCATCCCGACCTAGGATAAACGGAAGAAGATGGATGGATGGATGGATGGATGGATAAGTGACAACTGACATTAACAAACATTCTGGATTTTCAGAAAAAATACACCGGTCTCTGGGACAAAATCAAAGCCAAAAGCTACCAGATCCCACATGACTCACGTGACATGCAACACGCCAAAACCCAGAAGATCATTGTCAGCAGCGTGAGTCCAACACCCGGTGTCATACACATATTTTCTCCTCAAGTCAAATTTGTGAGACGGTATATTTTCAATCTACTTTTCAGATAAAGTACAAGGAGGATTATGAAAAGTTCAAATCGATCTACAGTCTGCCCAAGTCACTGGAGGAAGATCCTGCCACTGCTCGCTGCATAAATGTTGGAAAACTGGTCCTGGACGTAAGTCGAACACGTTCATAGCCAAGCATCCGGCTACAGAAACATGTCCGTGTAGTTGTAAATGTGTGGGTGTATCTGTTGTCCGTCTTTTTAGCGCCTGTACAAAGAGAGCTATGAGAAGTCTAAGGCCAGGAACCACATCCCTCCAGACATGCTGGAGGTCGTGTCCGCTCGCAGCACCCAGGACAAAGTTAGCTACATCAACTACCGCAAGTATCTGCACGAGTGGATCTGTCTTCCTGACATGCAGATGAACGTCCAAGCGCGCAGAGTCAATGAGCAGCTCAGTGACGTGAGTGGCCTTCTTCCTTAAGATGTATTCTAGGCATTCCTTCTTCTAGAAGCCAGTGCAGTAACTGGAAGCTTATTTATTTGTGATGTGATTTTTTTTGTGATTTTCTGCAGATCTTCTACAAAGACGATCTGAACTGGCTAAAGGGTATTGGCTGCTATGCCTGGGACACCCCAGAGATCCTGCGTGTCAAGAAGTCTGGCGATCTTCAGAGCGAAGTTTGTCTACCTTAAGAATCGACTTACCATCAGCTTCTACCTCCTCTGACGTGGTCTTAATACCCCTATTGTCTTATCTCTCTCCAGAACAAGTACAGAGCCAAAGGTATCGAGTCTTTCAAGGAGTACTCAATGGTGACGGACACTCCGGTGTATCAGACTGCCAAGCAGAACGCAGTAAACCAGAGCGATGTAAGCAACCGCCATGTTGCTATGGACTGATCACTTCTTGTGCTCATGCGTCACTTTGTCATTTCCCAGCTGCACTACCATTCTGATTACGTCACCCACGTGAAAGGAACCAACACCGCTCCCGCGGTCACTGTGGAACTGGAGAGAGCTCGCCTGGCCAACCACATTCAAAGCGATGTAAGACATTCTTTGTGTTCTGGACAAACAAACAGAGAGGCTAGGATATGATTCACTTAGACTCGTTGGCAAATACCAAGGAAGGCAGGAAATCGATTCATGAAGGGGTTATCTCTAGAGACATAGGTGCAGATTACCAGGAAAGACAGGAACATGAAGGCAGTGCTAATGATGAAGAAGACCAGAGACTGGCAGGGACACAGTCCATGATGGGAGAAGGCCTGGGCTTTGTTTCCTTTCAGGCTCCTTTTCTTACTTTTGAACTTTTTTCTACTGGCCCTTCAGCCTTGAGTCGACTTCATTCAAAACCACGTTAAGCCTCCTAAGTGACGAAAAAGGGACACACTCAAAAACGTGTTATAAGTAAGTCATATATAAAACATTTTTTTTACTTTCAACAAACTAAATTCTTGAACAGCTTTAGATCATTCCATAGATATAAAGTTTTTATATATTTGTAATGTTTTTTTAATGTTTTATGCTCTATTTGTAAAAAAAAAATTTTATTATGGGAAAAACACAAAATATGCATCATTTCCAAAAACGAGTTTCAAAGTGGAATATACTTTACACGAGGCCTCAAATAGGTCAATTGTTCATAACAATACTGATTTTGATGCATTACTATTTTTGGAACAATGACAACTTTTCCTAAAAACTCACACTATCCGTCCTTAGCCAAAAACGGACACATTCAAGTAAGTCATATGATTTATTTTTTTTACTTTAAATGCTTCAAATCATCCAGTAGCTTCAGACCTATCTATAGATATTGCATTTTTTTCAATTTTTACATGTCTTTTACGTTTTTTTTATTGTTGGTAAATGAAAAAAAATGAAAAAAACGGGATATGAAAATATGCCATATTTTCCAAATATTTGTTTGAAAGTGTATTATTGGAGATTAGGTTAGCAGCAAACCTGGAGGAGATGTTAGCCACATAAAAATCTCTCTCCCTATCTTCTCAGACTTACTTACTTACTTAATCCTCTTCTTCCCGGATGGGAAATAAGGCTTCGACGATTCGACGCCATTCATCTCGCTGCTGTACTAGTCTCTGTGCCTCGCCCCATGTAAGCTTCATCTCTTTCAGCTCCCTGTGCTGGTACCTTGCCGTGGTGGCGAGGCTTGTGTGTCTCAATGACTCTTGAAAGTTATACCGGTGGGGGTCTAACCCCTGGCAGGTCCTACCATGCCGGGCAGGTTTCAGAGTAGAGGCCAGACGAAAGACAGCACCTGATCCTCCAGGTTGGGGGTTGGGCGTGGGGTTGACAACCCCACCCTGGAAAAAACACTTTGTTACGGAAACAACGATCTTCTCAGACAACTGTCCTTAAATACCTTTCACACGAAGACTCTTATTCTTACTTGTTCTAGGTTTGGGCTCGGCCAGTCTGGACAAACCCCAGTTTGTTTGCACAAATGCAGACAACAACCGGGCGTTGTCATTTTGCTCAATTAAGTCGGGTGACCTCCAACCCCAGATCTTTCCTCCTACCGGTGCAAGCTCCTATCAGATGTTGCTAATGTGTTTATAGTCCCTCCTAAAATCCAAACCTGCATTCCTTTAAGATCCCCATTGTTCTGGGGGCGAGAGCAACCAATCTCTGGATGAGCTGGGATGGACATCTGCACCTGAAGCTATCTAAGGGCATACTTCCTAGTAGAATAATCCCCTAAAAGATTATGTGCCCAAATACAAATACATGCTAGTTTATGATCCTATAAAAAAATGTACACGTTACAATTTACCTCAATCACTAGGCAAGTTCTTACCTCTTTAAAACAAAATGTGTTTATCATGTTCTCTTGGCGTATTCCAGAACTGGTACAAGGTGGACAATAAAAAGTACATGCCCACTGGGTACACTCTGCCCCATGACACGCCTCTCAACAAGCTGGTTAAGAACAACACCTTTGTTAGCAGCCTTGTAAGTATGGCCCACCAAGTATGTCTACACCAAGTATGTCTACACCTCTCTGGTGCCACACCTTTCTTTTGGTTTATGCAGGTGAAGTACAAGGAGGCCTATGAGATGACCAAGGCAAAGGGTTACACCATCAACCCAGAGGGCGTCAACTTTGTCAACTACAGGAAGGTGAACAAGATCTCAAACGAGGTGAGACGACACACTGCCGTGACTTTCTCACTCGGACACACCCTCACGTGTTTCTGGCTTCTTCTGCCCAGCGCCTGTACCGGGAAGACTATCACAAGCATAAGGACAAGATCCACACCACTTACGACACCCCCGAAATCAAACAAGTCAAGTTGAACCAGGATCATATCAGCGATGTACAGTATAGCGTCTTCATACACCTCACCATTTCTCTCGTACCTTCCTGTGAGCTTTTTGCGTTGCCCTCCTTTCCTAGTTGTGGTACAAAGAGAAGTACTTCAACAGCAGAGGGCAACTGATCTCCATGCCCATGACGCCGGAGCTGATGCACTTCTACAACGTCAACAACATCAACAGCGAGGTAGGAGAACAACTACAAAGTGATTTTGCCAGACATGTTCTTTAAAGTCCTCTTGGGTTTTCAGCTGAAATACAAGGAAGATCTGACGTGGCTCCGAGGCATCGGCTGTTTCTTGTACGACACCCCGGAGATGGTCCGCATCCGCAAAGTCACTAAGTTCAAAGTATGTCCTCTCCTGTAGCTACCTTTGCACCTTCCACTCCCACAATGGTATGGCCGTCATTTGTGTGGTCCCTTGTTAATGATCACAGGCTGACTACCCAGTGGAGGCCAAGATGAACCTCCCTAACTTCTCCGTGGTCCTGGACACTCCAGAGTACAAACGTGTGAGCGAGCTCAGGAGCCACTTGAGCCATGTAAGTTTGGCTTTTTTAAAAAAAAACCTGAAGCATATCCAAAAGTCATTCAAATTCTGGACTTCTCCCTGATGTTCTGCTTCCAGCTGATCTACAAAGCTAAGAGCAAAGAGGACAGGGCAAAGGTCTCCACCACCGCCGACGCAGTGGACCTCAGGAGAGCCAAATGGGCCCAGCAGCTGACAAACCATGCAAGTTTTAATTCCTCACCCCAAAGTCCTTTAGAGGCCTACTGAAATGATTTTTTTTATTTAAACGGGAATAGCAGATCCATTCTATGTGTCATACTTGATCATTTCGCGATATTGCCATATTTTTGCTGAAAGGATTTAGTAGAGAAAATCGACGATAAAGTTCGCAACTTTTGCTCGCTGATAAAAAAAAGCCTTGCCTGTAGCGGAAGTAGCGTGACGTCACAGGAGCTAGTATTCCTCACATTTCCCCGTTGTTTACAATGGAGCGAGAGAGATACGGACCGAGAAAGCGACGATTACCCCATTAATTTAAGCAAGGATGAAAGATTTGTAGATGAGGAACGTTACAGTGAATGACTTGAGAGGCAGCGATGGACGTATCTTTTTTGGCTCTGACCGTAACTTAGGTACAAGCTGGCTCATTGGATTCCACACTCTCCTTTTTCTATTGTAGATCACAGATTTGTATTTTAAACCACCTGGGATACTATATCCTCTTGAAAATGAGAGTCGAGAACGCAAAATGGACATTCAGTGCCTTTTATCTCCACGACAATACATCGGCGAAATGCTTTAGCTACGAGCTAACGTGATAGCATCTTGCTTTAACTGCATATAGAAACAAAAGAAATAAACCCCTGACGGGAAGTATAGATAGAAAATCAACAATACTATTAAACCGTGGCCATGTAAATACACGGTTAATGCTTTCCAGGCTGGCGAAGGTTAACAATGCTGTGCTAACGACGCCATTGAAGCTAACTTAGCAACCAGACTGCACAGAGCTATGCTAAAAACATTAGCTCTCCACCTACGCCAGCCAGCCCTCATTTGCTCATCAACACCCGTGCTCACCTGCGTTCCAGCGATCAGCAGAAGGACGAAGGACTTCACCCGATGCGTTTGGCGGCCCGGAGACGTAGGAAGTCAAGGTGAAGTCGGCGGCTAGCGCGGCTAGCGCTCCAACAAAGTCCTCCTGGTTGTGTTGCTGTAGTCCGCTGCTAACACACCGATCCCACCTACAACTGTCTTCTTTGCAGCCTTCATTGTTCATTAAAAAAATTGCAAAAGATGTCCAGAATACTGTGGAATTATGAAATGAAAACAGAGCTTTTTGTATAGGATTCTACGGGGTACCGTAACTTCCGTTACTCGGACTTCGTCACGCGCATACGTCATCATACCGCGACGTTTCAGCCGGATATTTCCCGGGAATTTTAAAATGTCACTTTATAAGTTAACCCGGCCGTATTGGCATGTGTTGCAATGTTAAGATTTCATCATTGATATATAAACTATCAGACTGCGTGGTCGCTAGTAGTGGCTTTCAGTAGGCCTTTAGGTTAGGCTTTATTCGTCCACAAAAAGTAGGGTAAAATCTAGGGCTGTCAAAAGATAACAACACGTTAACTATAAATTCCTTTAACGGTGCATGCATTCTTTTAGACCCTAGGGACTGTAATGTGTTTAATTACTTCATTGCTAGCTCGACAATAGCGAGCAGAAATGCACAAATAAAAGGGGACATTATGGAAGTCTCAGACCCAAAACCATGGCAAGTCATTCTGCCGACAAGACAAGACTAATTTATCTTCGGTCGCCGTGAGACGACTGAGAGGTGGAGCTTCACTTCCGTGTTTGGATTACAGTTGACGGCATTGATGACATAAAATGTCGATTGTTACACCATTTGGTAAAATGGAATAAAAGCTCAGCAGAAAAAAAAAATTCTGATCTAACCCCAGAACAAAACGGAAAATGTATTGCATTACGATCATGCTTTGTCAAAGAGGTTTTGTAATGTAATCTGTGATATTCCTCCGGCAGATTGAAATGAAGAGAACATTCTTTTATAACATGTTTTGATTGATGTTACTCAATTACGGAATGTTTAGCAAACTGAATACTAAATGTTATTAATAAATAAAGAAGATGAAAACATTGTCATGCAGAGATATTAGTACCACTAACCTGTACAACATGTAATGTACAGAATATGTATTCATGTAGAAATGTCACAGTTTGCATAAACCAAACAAAACAGGATTGTAACAATCCACAGTTTTGTGTTATTAATGCGGGAAACTGGTGTCTGAACATGGAAGTGTAGCTCCTCCTCTCAATGCAAGTGCTCCTACAGCAGGAATACAAATGAAAAGCGTGTTTATGTCCTTTTTTGTGTTGAGCTACTTACAAAAAGCACAAAGTTGAAAAAAAATCCTTTTAATTAAACTAACTGTCCAATCATGGTAATAAAAACTTGAAAAATGATGAAAAATTGCACCTAACTGCGATTAATCGTGAATCATTTTGAGATGACTATGGACAAACTATGATTAAATATTTAAAATGGAAAAACACATGAAAAGAAGAGGGAAACATAAAAACAGACATGACAGGGATGAAATACATAAGCTGCCACTGCAGTGGTGATATTTCTACATACAGCTACAAGGTACAACACATTGAATAACCACAAAACGAGCTCTAAATTATACGTATAGAGCACAAACCATTTCAGCATGCATAGACAAACCACAACACAAAAACATCGTTTCAACATCCTTAAACACCGCGATGGCCTCCGCAGAGACAAGTACAGACCCCAGAGAGTCGTCTCCGTCCTAGGCTGCCCACTAGCCCTCAGACAATATCTATTGACCTCATGATCTCTTTCTCCGCAGTACAAGTACACGGACCTGGCAGCTAAAGAACGTCCTCACTACAAACTGGAACTTGAAACACCAAACATGGGCCTCGCGAGGAAGACCAAAGTGATGTACAGTGACGTAAGTCCCGCCCATTTTCCTGTGCGAACATCGTAGCTTCCAAATAATCCCCACAAATGGTCTCCCTCTGTAGATCAAGTACAGAGAGCAATATGACAGGATGAAGCACAAGTACACCACAATTGCCGACACACCCTTCCTGATCTGCTCCAAGAAGTCCTACCTCCAGTCCAGTGACGTGAGTTTTAACCTCAAAGTCCAGCTAAAGTTCCACCGAGCAGATTTGGTGACCATCCGGATTTCCACAGCTGCGATACAAAGAGACCTTCGAGCTGGCTAAAGGACACTACCACTTTGCCAAAGACGCCCTGGACATCACCTACCATCGCAGAGTCACCGACGACATCAGCAATGTTGGCACAAACATTTCCTCACTCCTTTGGTTCTTCTAGAATGTTCAATCCCTCCTCTCCCCTCACAGGTCAAGTACAGGGAAAAGTACATCAGCTCTCGGGGAACATGGAAGTCCATCCCGGACCGCCCTGAGTTCTCCTTCAACAGAACTGTCAATGACAACGTCAGCACGGTGAGTGACACCTTTTCCTCACCGAGTACTCACTTCCAGGATTTGCAGCGCAATTACCGTATTTTCCCGACAATAGATTGCACCGGTATATAAGTCACACACACGGAATTATACAAGTAAAAATTATTGTCCATATATAAGCCGCACCGGTCTATAGATGGCACTGGCATATAAGCCGCACCCACAACATTTTAGAAACAAAAATTATTGTCCACATATAAGCTGCACCGGACTATAGATCGCACCGGTATATAAACCGCACCCATGGAATTTTAGAAGTAAAAAGTATTCTCTGTATATAAGCCGCATCGGTCTATAGATGGCACTGATATATAAGCCGCACCCGCAAAATTTTAGGATCAAGAATTATTGTCCATATATAAGCCGCACCGGACTATACATCGCACCGGCATATAAACAGCACCCATGGAATTTTAGAAGTAAAAATTATTCTCCGTATATAAGCCGCATCGGTCTACAGATGGCACTGATATATAAGCCGCACCCGCAAAATTTTAGGATGAAAAATTATTGTCCATATATAAGCCGCACCGGTCTATAGATAGCACCGGTATATAAGACGCACCCACAAAATTTTAGAAGCAAAAATTATTGTCCATTTACTGTATAAGCCGCACTGGTCTATAGATGGCACTGATATATAAGCCGCACCCACAAAATTTCAGAAACAAAAATGATTGCCCATATATAAGCCGCACCGGACTATATATCGCACCGGTATATAAACCGCACTCATGGAATTTTAGAAGTAAAAATTATTCTCCGTATATAAGCCGCACCGGTCCATAGATGGCACTGATATATAAGCCGCACCCGCAAAATTTCAGGATCAAGAATTATTGTCCATATATAAGCCGCACCGGTCTATAGATAGCACCGGTATATAAGACGCACCCACAAAATTTTAGAAGCAAAAATGATTGTCCATATATAAGCCACACCGGACTATAGATCACACCGGTATATAAACCGCACTCATGGAATTTTAGAAGTAAAAATTATTCTCCGTATATAAGCTGCATCGGTCTATAGATGGCACTGGTATATAAGCCGCACCCGCAAAATTTTAGGATCAAGAATTATTGTCCACATATAAGCCGCACCGGTCTATAGACCGCACTGATACATAAGCCGCACCCACAAAATTTTAGAAGCAAAAATTATTGTCCATATATAAGCCGCATCGGTCTATAGATCACACTGATATATAAGCCGCACCCACAACATTTTAGAAGCAAAAATTATTATTGTCCACATATAAGCTGCATCGGCCTATAGATCGCACTGGCATATAAGCCGCACCCACAAAATCTTAGAAGCAAAAATTATTGTCCATATATAAGCCGCACCGGACTATAGATTGCACCGGTATATAAATCGCACCCATGGAATTTTCGAAGTAAAAATTATTCTCCATATATAAGCCGCACCGGTCTATGGATAGCACCGGTATATAGGCCACACCCACAACATTTTAGAAGCAAAAATGATTGTCCATATATAAGCCGTCGACCTGTAACCTCTTACAGTGTCTCAGCACGCTCTCCCAAAAGATTGCACTCCTCCTTCTTTATTTGACTTTCTCCCCCCCCCCCCCCCCCCCCCCACCTGACCACAGCTGCTTCCAGAGGGAAGTGGGTCGTAAACAGCGACGCCTTTGGTTACCGAACAGTTCAAAAGGAGAGGTCGTAAAATAGTTCAAAAAGAGTTCCGTAAAAAAGTTCAAAAAGAGTTTGTCTGGAAATTGGGCAGATCCTGTCATCTCTCCGCTTTGAAGTCCCACTGGAGTTTTACGAGCCTTCTTCTTGGTTGGTTTCAAAGACAGCCTTTGGTCTTTTTGCCTGGAACTCATTTCAACACAAAGTTTTTTGTGGTAACTTACAATTATTCTAACACGGGTAGTGCATTTACAACTCGCAGCGGCGGCAGTGAGCGAACTTGTCTAAAAGATAGCGCCATAGCACAAACAAATAACTCACCTTTTCAGTGTCTCTGTCGGTGTTTTACGAAAACTATTTGTTGAGTCCAACATTTTATGGCTTTTAGCGAAGTAAAAAGGTTTTGTAAGCCGTAAGCTCGTTGTATAAACCGCACGGTTCAAAGTTTAGGAGAAAAAAGTAGCGGCTTACAGCCCGCAATTTTTCGGTGAGTTTGAAAGTGACGTCTGTGCTTCCAGGTGAAGTACAAGGAGGACCTGGACTGGCTGAGAGGGATCGGCTGCTACGTGTGGGACACGCCCGAGTTGTTGCGGGCTGAGAAGAACAAGGCGCTGTACAGTGAGGTCGGTTGCTTCCCGTTGACGTCTTTGCCAGGAGGCGGCACATTTGTTGACTTAGTCCTCTTCACACGCAGATAGTCTACAAGAGCTCACTGGAGAAAAACCTCGGGAACTTCAAGTACACGTCCAATTCCCCGTTCTTCCACACCGTCAAGCACGCCTCCAGCCTCATCGATCAGGTAAGTCTTACCTTAGGTAAGCCACGGTTGTATCGCCCAGATAACGATATAGCGAGTTGGCCTTCTGTCTCCGTACACCCTAACTTGACTTCAGCTCCAAGGTACAGGATGAAAGGATGAAAGGAATCATGTTGACCTTCCTCTTCATTGCAGTGTTGTTGGGAAAAAATGCAACGACTTTCTAGTAGAGATCGACCGATTATCGGCACCGATATTTGTCATTGTCGGGTTCAAACACTGATGACATTTATTAAACAAGACAAGAGGCAAAGAATCAAACAGAGGCAGAATTCATTTTGGACTCAATATTGAGGAGAAAACGTGTCGACCTGTAACCTCTTACAGTGTCACCCACGCTCTGCCAAAAGATTGCACTCCTCCTTCTTTATTTGACTTTCTCCCCCCACCTGACCACAGCTGCTTCCAGAGGGAAGTGGGTCGTAAACAGCGTCGCCTTTGGTTACCGAACAGTTCAAAATGAGAGGTCGTAAAATAGTTCAAAAAGAGTTCCATAAAATAGTTCAAAGAGAGTGTGTAAAATACTTCAAAAAGAGTTAGTCTGGAAATTGGGCAGATCCTGTCATCTCTCCGCTTTGAAGTCCCAGTGGAGTTTTACGAGCCTCCTTCTTGGTACGTTTCAAAGACAGCCCCTGTCCTTTTGCCTGGAACTTATTTCAACACAAAGCTTTTTGTGATAACTTACAAACAATTATTCTAACAGTCATTTTGACGTATATCGCTAACAACTGAAGTACACCAGAAGATAAAACACAATACACTTCTCTTCTACTTTGCTTTCAAAACTTTCGGGATATCCATTTTTTGTCCTTCATTACCAGTTCTGTTTCACTTGTTTCGCTACTGCCACGATCAAGTCTACGTCCGCGACACTCGGAGTTTCACGTTTCGTGATTCAATCAAATAACAACACGCCCTAATAAAAAGTCAATAAGGTAAAACAAAATAAAGCAACTAGCAACTTCCGACGGTCATCATCGTTTGTGGCAACTAGGATCACGATCGGAACTTTCCGAATAGTTAGGAACAGTTTCTGACCCGTGGGGCACTTCAGGGTGTCATCATCATCATCGTATCTCTACCAATTCAGATCTTGATCTGAATTGGTAGAGTTGAGTTCTTAACGTTTTGTGGCGAATCATCGGAGCAATGTTTGGCGCCATGCCACGCCCACATCTCACGGCGTAGGCAAAATTTGTCCGCAATTTATCGTCGCCTACATTTGAACCGCAAGTCATTTGGTCAAAGTCCCTAGGAGGAGTCCGGTAAAGTACGACCCCGGTTTTTTTCACCGAAAAATGGAATAGGAAATCCAAGATGGCCGACTTCCTGTTGGTTGTCAGCTATGGGTTCCTCAGACTTTTATGTGCGTCTCGTCATGACAGACGTCTCTTGCCATTTTTGTGTCCAATACGTGAAACTATTTTTTTTTTTTCATTTTAAAGGTGGCGCTAGAGAGCCAATTTATTTTACTTCTTTTTCTAGACCACTCCACCAAATATGACATTTTTCTCCGATTGCAAAATTTGGGGAGTTTTTTTTTTTATTTAAAGGTCCTCAATAAGTTTAGAAGAAAAAGGGCCCAATTTCAATAGGGCCCTTGTGGGGCTTACTCCGCTACTTGGGGCCTTAGAAATACCTCAAATCCTTGTCCAGACGTTTACTGACGTATAAAATTCATTTCAAATAACTCCTACCATTAAAAATGGGACCCATTGGCACTCATCATCAAGGGTTGGAATTGGGGGTTAAATCACCAAAATGATTCCCGAGCGGGGCCACCGCTGATGCCCACTGCTCCCCTCACCTCCCAGGGGGTGGAACAAGGGGATGGGTCAAATGCAGGGAGTAATTTCACCACACAACTGCAAAAGAATATCGCCTCCCAATATCAGGTAATCGGCCTCCTTGACGACGAATAATCGGTATCGGGCCTGAAAAACCGTATCGGTCGATCTCTACTTTGTATCGCCATTGTCTTCGGGCCTGTGTCTGTAACGACCTTCTGACGTTCTGAGCAGCGGGCCTACAGAGCTAGTTATGACAAGAACAAGGATCAGTTCACCATAACCACGGACGATCCCAGATACCAACTGGCCAAGGAAAACCAGAAGATGAGCCAGGTAAAGGTGGTGGCCGCTCCCAACCCTGCGGCCGAGTCCGCCGCATGAGGTCCTCCACAGACCTGCTGGTGGTTGTTGTCCGCATGGATTATGATCGTTGTTAGTGTCTTGGACTAAACAGGAAAACCTTGGCACTCAAACTCTTTGAGTGGGACAGCGTCACCGGGGAACCATACCACTTTTTAAAAGCTTGTCCAAGGGCCCTCGTCAGGTTCAAGCTTGGATTCTTAGATCCGGTTTTTCCAGTGTGACCACTGACCCGATGTGTTTTAACCACGGCATGACTTGTGTGTGTGAACTTGACAGAAAAAGTACAAATCGAGAGCCAAGGAACTACTCAGGAGCGGCTGCAATGAGCTACACCGGCCCGACATCCTCACAGCCCTCTACGGGACCGTGTTGGGTAGTAAGGTAAACTGCCATAGAGAAGCCAAACCATAGCGCTGATCCCTGTCCACAAACAGACAAACTCTTGTCAGACTCCGTTGAGTGGCGAGCTTCCTTACTCTCAGCCCTATGGCTGTTTCTGGACAGGACCTCATCCCATCTGCTCCCATCCATAAAGCTCAAAACACAATTAGCAAAATGCGCTAATCCTCCATCTGCCGTTCATCTCTGCTGCAACGCTTCATGGATACTTCATGCATAAGAAGGCATTTCAGCTGCTTGGTTGAGGAGTTTCAGCACCGGAGACTTTGCATGTGTCACCGTGCGCTTGGTAAGGAGCTACACCCGCCAGGCACAAGACGTTGACACAACGTTGATGCTACGTACGTGTCCCTTCAAACTGACGTTGAAACAACGTCGCAAAGTAGTTGCCTTTGTAAATTGAGACAACGTTGATGTCCAACGTTGGATCCACGTTGTTGGTTGGGAAATGACCAAATTTCAATGTTAAATCAACATCAGAACCTGACATTGAATAAACGTTGTCAAAAAGCACGTTGTTTCAACCTTGTATTTGTGTTGGGAAATGACCAAATTTCAATGTTAAATCAACATCAGAACCCAACATTGATTAAACGTCGTCAAAAAGCATGTTGTTTCAACGTTGTATTTGTGTTGTAGAATATTGGTTGGGAAATGACCAAATTTCAACATTAAATCAACGTCAGAACCTGACATTGCATAAACGTTGTCAAAAAGCATGTTGTTTCAATGTTGTATTTGTGTTGGGAAATGACCAAATTTCAATGTTAAATCAACGTCAGAACCTGACATTGAATAAACGTTTAACGTTGTATTTGTGTTGGGAAATGACCAAAATTCCAATAGTCAAATCAACATCAGAACCCAACATTGATTAAACGTCGTCAAAAAGCATGTTGTTTCAACCTTGTATTTGTGTTGTAGAATATTGGTTGGGAAATGACCAAATTTCAATGGTCAAATTAATGTCAGAGCTCGACATGAAATCAACGTCGTCAAAAAGAATGTTGTTTCAACGTTGTATTTATTGAAGAAGTTGTCAGGGTTGTTTCAATGTCTTGTTGCTGCTGGTCACTTCACCTGCGTAACAACAACCTGCCTCGTTGTCCTGCATGTCATGTGACCCAGCATGTTGCTGACCCTGCCCTGCATGTCATGTGACCCAGCATGTTGCTGACCCTGCCCTGCATGTCATGTGACCCAGCATGTTGCTGACCCTGCCCAGCTGGACCACATCCATGATCTCTTGCATGGACATCACAAGGTGGATCAGGGGTGTCCAAAGGAAAGGAAAGCTATTTGAGTATTTTGCATTTTGTAGCCATGAGGGCAACACAACATCTATTGTAGCCATGAGGGCAACACAACATCTATTGAGGGCTCCCCTCATGAAAGTGTTCAAAACCAGTCACATATGCACAGTATTTATTTATACTTTCAATGCTAAAATATCAACTTCAGATCTATCTGTTGACATAAAGTCTTAATTGTTTTCATGTTTTTTGCCCTTTTTGTTAAATAAAAAACTGTTTTTTATGGCAAATTGACCAAATATGCAATATTTACCTGCCAAAAAATTCAAAGAGGAATATTTGATGTGAAGTAAATATAGGCTTGAATAGCTCAATAATTTATAACATTAATGTATTATTGATTTTTGAGCAAAAATCCCACTAAAGTTCTTCGGGATCCAAAAGGGTCCCACTCATAAAAGTGTTCAAAAGAAGTCATACATTATTTTAATGTTGTTTTACTTCCATCCCATAAATAACTTCAGATCTATCTGTCGATTATAAGTTATTTATTTTATTATTTTTTTGTCATTTTTTTTTTTAGAGATGTCCGATAATATCGGTCTGCCGATATTATCAGCCGATAAATGCAATAGCGTAAATTATCGGTATCGGTTTTTTTATTATCAGTATCGTTTTGTTTTTTTTATTATTATTTTTTTATTAAATCCACATAAAAACACAAAATACACTTACAATTAGTGCACCAAGCCAAAAAACCTCCCTCCCCCATTCACACTCATTCACACAAAAGGGTTGTTTCTTTCTGTTATTAATATTCTGCTTCCTACATTATATATCAATATATATCAATACAGTCTGCAAGGAATACAGTCCGTAAGCACACATGATTGTGCGTGCTGCTGGTCCACTAATAGTACTAACCTTTAACAGTTAATTTTACTCATTTTCATTAATTACTAGTTTCTATGTAACTGTTTTTTATATTGTTTTACTTTCTTTTTTATTCAAGAAAATATTTTTAATTTATTTATCTTATTTTATTTGATTCATTTTTTTAAAAAGTACCTTATCTTCACCATACCTGGTTGTCCAAATTAGGCATAATAATGTGTTAATTCCACGACTGTATATATCGGTTGATATCGGTATCAGTTGATATCGGTATCGGTAATTAAAGAGTTGGACAATATCGGCATATCGGATATCGGCAAAAAGCCATTATCGGACATCCCTATTTCTTTCTGTTATTAATATTCTGCTTCCTACATGATATATCAATATATATCAATACAGTCTGCAAGGGATACAGTCCGTAAGCACACATGATTGTGCGTGCTGCTGCTCCACTAATAGTACTAACCTTTAACAGTTAATTTTACTCATTTTCCTTTTTTTATAGTTGTTTTTATATTGTTTTACTTTCTTTTTTATTCAAGAAAATGTTTTTAATTTATTTATCTTATTTTATTTTTTTATTTTTTTTAAAAAGGACCTTATCTTCACCATACCTGGTTGTCCAAATTAGGCATAATAATGTGTTAATTCCACGACTGTATATATCGGTTGATATCGGTATCGGTTGATATCGGTATCGGTAATTAAAGAGTTGGACAATATCGGCAAAAAGCCATTATCGGACATCCCTAATTTTTTTTGCTTGGTTGGGAAATGCAAACACACAAAATATGAAATATTTCCCCAAATATTTGACGTGAAGTAAATATGTCAATAATTCATAACACTGATTTTGATTCATTATTATTTTTTCAACAATGACAGTTTTAAAGAAGAAAAAAAAAGCATTATTTCTTGTTACATTTCAGCTGTTTGCTCTTTTATTCTGAAACAGTATTTCCAGAATGTGCCACAGGCAGTTAAAAAATGATCTGCGAGCCCCAAATGGCCCCCGAGTCTCACTTTGGACACCTCTGACATAGACGTCCATTTTGAGTCATCACTAATAACAATGTACAGTCGGGAAGGGATTCATATGGCCAATGCAGTCTGCTGAAAATGATGGAAAGCGCCACCCTACCTAGAAACTGACTCTGTGGTCAAACATTTCCTATTCAACGCGGCTAAAGTGGATCATGCATCCTCCCCAAATTTGTCACGTTTCGTGTGTCAGGTAAACCTTGACGCTTGAATCCCCTCCCCGCTGTACGTGTTTTACCGCACCCTGTTAGCAACTAGGGGCTAACGGTCCACGTGGGTGCACTTCAGTGGCATTACAGGGAGCAGTACGAGCGCGGCAAGGACAAGTTCACCTCCATCCTGGACACACCCGTCTACAAAACCCACAAACGCAGCCTGAAGATCGGCGACGTAAGTTTGCTTTTTGTGGTCACGACGCCCGCCCGACTGACAAGGTGAGGACGCTTGCTCGGCAGATCGTCTACAAGATGGAGTACAACAAGAACAAGGCCAGGGGCTACACGCTGCCGTACGACACCCCGCACCTGCAGCTGATGAAGAAGGTCAAGGACTTCCCCAGCAGCGTAGGTGGTCTGGTGACGGACTTCCGGTACGCTGGTGCCGGCACCCACCTCTGCTTTGTGGACTTGTGCAGCTCAAGTACCGGGAGGTGTACGAGAGGAGCAAGGCCCAGATCAACATCAACCCGGAGGCTCACTCCATCCGCGCCGCCAAGGAGGCCTACAACAACATCACCAACGTAAGACCTCGTCTACCGGAAGGAAGAAGGAGTGACGGCCATGTTCTTCTCCACCCCCCCAGCTCCAGTACAAGAAGAAGTACGAGGCCATGAAGGACAAGTGGAGCTGGACGGTGGACAGGCCCGACTTCCTCACCGCCGCCAGGAGCACCGCCCAGCAGAGCGACGTGAGTTTGAGACTAAATGGACCACCGCGAGGAGTTCTCCACCCATGTGGCTTCTTGTCCAGGTGGAGTACAAGTACGACAGGGAGATCATGAAGGGGTGTGTGACGCCCATTGTGGACGACAAGCTCACCGTCCTGTGCCTGAAGAACAACGTGCTGGCCAGCCAGGTGAGTCTTACCTGAGAAGGTTTGGTGAGAGTGGGGGCGGGGGCGGGGGGGTTTGGCTAAAAACAATTAGCATGTGTCACGTAGCAAGTTATATGACTCTAAGGTTTATGGCTGTGAAATTAGCTAATAACATTAGTACGCTAACGCTAGCAAGATAACCGTTAGCATGTGTCACGTAGCAAGTTATATGACTCTAAGGTTTATGGCTGCGAAATTAGCTAAGAACATTAGTACGCTAACGTTAGCAAGATAACCGTTAGCATGTGTCACGTAGGAAGTTATATGACTCTAAGGTTTATGGCTGCGAATTTAGCTAAGAACATTAGTACGCTAACGTTAGCAAGATAACCGTTAGCATGTGTCACGTAGCAAGTTATATGACTCTAAGGTTTATGGCTGCGAATTTAGCTAAGAACATTAGTATACTAAAGCTCGCAAGATAATAGTTAGCATAAGTCACGTACCAAGTTATATGACTTTAAGGTTTATGACTGTGAAATTAGCTTAGAAAGTTAGTATGCTAACTTTAGCAAAAAAAACACAGTTAGCATGTAGCAAGTTACATGACTCTAAGGTTTATGGCTGCGAGATTAGCTAAGCACATTAATACGCTAACGTTAGCAAGAGAACAGATAGCATAAGTCACGTACTAAGTTATATGACTCTAAGGTTTATGGCTGCGAATTTAGCTAAGAACATTAGTACGCTAAAGCTCGCAAGATAATAGTTAGCATAAGTCACGTACCAAGTTATATGACTTTAAGGTTTATGACTGCGAATTTAGCTTAGAAAGTTAGTATGCTAACCTTAGCAAAAAAAACCAGTTAGCATGTACCAAGTTACATGACTCTAAGGTTTATGGCTGAGAGATTAGCTAAGAACATTAATACGCTAACGTTAGCAAGATAACAGATAGCATAAGTCACGTACTAAGTTATATGACTTTAAGGTTTATGGCTGTGAATTTAGCTAAGAACATTAGTACGCTAAAGCTTGCAAGATAATAGTTAGCATAAGTCACGTACCAAGTTATATGACTTTAAGGTTTATGACTGCGAATTTAGCTTAGAAAGTTAGTATGCTAACCTTAGCAACAGCAAAAAAACAGTTAGCATGTACCAAGTTACATGACTCTAAGGTTTATGGCTGAGAGATTAGCTAAGAACATTAATACGCTAACGTTAGCAAGATAACAGTTAGCATAAGTCACGTACTAAGTTATATGACTCAAAGGTTTATGGCTGCGAATTTAGCTAAGAACATTAGTACGCTAAAGCTCGCAAGATAATAGTTAGCATAAGTCACGTACCAAGTTATATGACTTTAAGGTTTATGACTGTGAAATTAGCTTAGAAAGTTAGTATGCTAACTTTAGCAAAAAAAAACACAGTTAGCATGTAGCAAGTTACATGACTCTAAGGTTTATGGCTGCGAGATTAGCTAAGCACATTAATACGCTAACGTTAGCAAGAGAACAGATAGCATAAGTCACGTACTAAGTTATATGACTCTAAGGTTTATGGCTGCGAATTTAGCTAAGAACATTAGTACGCTAAAGCTCGCAAGATAATAGTTAGCATAAGTCACGTACCAAGTTATATGACTTTAAGGTTTATGACTGCGAATTTAGCTTAGAAAGTTAGTATGCTAACCTTAGCAAAAAAAACCAGTTAGCATGTACCGAGTTACATGACTCTAAGGTTTATGGCTGAGAGATTAGCTAAGAACATTAATACGCTAACGTTAGCAAGATAACAGATAGCATAAGTCACGTACTAAGTTATATGACTTTAAGGTTTATGGCTGTGAATTTAGCTAAGAACATTAGTACGCTAAAGCTTGCAAGATAATAGTTAGCATAAGTCACGTACCAAGTTATATCACTTTAAGGTTTATGACTGCGAATTTAGCTTAGAAAGTTAGTATGCTAACCTTAGCAACAACAAAAAAACAGTTAGCATGTACCAAGTTACATGACTCTAAGGTTTATGGCTGAGAGATTAGCTAAGAACATTAATACGCTAACGTTAGCAAGATAACAGTTAGCATAAGTCACGTACTAAGTTATATGACTCAAAGGTTTATGGCTGCGAATTTAGCTAAGAACATTAGTACGCTAAAGCTCGCAAGATAATAGTTAGCATAAGTCACGTACCAAGTTATATGACTTTAAGGTTTATGACTGCGAAATTAGCTTAGAAAGTTAGTATGCTAACCTTAGCAAAAAAAACAGTTAGCATGTACCAAGTTACATGACTCTAAGGTTTATGGCTGCGAGATTAGCTAAGAACATTAATACGCTAACGTTAGCAAGATAACAGTTAGCATAAGTCACGTACTAAGTTATATGACTCTGAGGTGTACGGGGACAAATTGGGCTAAAAAGTTAGCATGTGTCACGTACCAGGTTAGGATTCTGAGAAGACTTCTACTCCCGGTTGAAAGCACTAAATGGAAGGACACTGCAGCACCTGCAGTGAGCTAACTCGTCCATTAAGTTGGCGCCGTAGCACAAACAATAACACACTTTTGGTTCAAAGTGTAGGAAAAAAGTAATCCGGAGTTTAAGGTAATTCCTCTTACCTGCCGCATGATTTTTCCCTTCTCCTCCTCCGCGCCCCCACCTTGCCGGTGGGGCCTTTGCAAAAGCGCCAGAAAAAACCTACACTCAGCAACTTGACGTTGGAAAGCGTCAGACGTCACGGCAGTTAAGGTTTCCAAAAAGGTTTAACTCTGCGTTGTCCTTCAGCTGAAGTACAAGGAGAAGTACGAGAAGGCCAGGGGCCACTACCTGCACGTTGCCGACACGCCTCAAAACCTCCACTCCAAGTCTGTGCGCCACCTTTCATCCGAGGTAAGACCCCCGTCCAAAGAAAACCAAAGTTCCTGCTGGTCCTTCAACGTCCGCGATGTTCTCCCACAGACCAAGTACAAGGCGGCCAGCAAGAAACAGAGGCAGTCCGGCTCCTTCACCATCATGCCGGAGACCCGGGACACGGTCCACAGCAAGGAAATCAACAAGCTTGTCAGCAAGGTACCTTTTCTGGTCTCCTTAGGCTCGGGCCGCTGGCTGGGGTCCTGACAGTCCCGTGTCCTGTTCCAGAATGTGTACAAAGCCAAGTTTGAGAAGGACAAGGGCAAGGCGGTGTACAACCACATGAGGGTGCCACCTGATGTCGGCCACGCCATGGACGTCAACATAAAACAGAGCGACGTGAGTCCGTCCGGTCACTTTGTGGTCTTGTAGAAATGTGGACCGTGGGTGATGTGGGTCACGTCTTCCTTCAGCTGGCCTACAAGAAGAACGTCAAGGCCAACCTACACTACACGACCGTGGCGGACCGACCCGACATCAAGAAGGCCACGCAGACGGCTAAACTCGTCAGCGAGGTAATCAACGAGCAGGTTCAAGAAGAAGACTCCAGACCTTGACACTTCAGACCCAAGACTAGGGCTGAGCCATTACGGGAAAAATGATAGTCACAGATATTTGGATTGATACTGACAACACGATTTACTGGAATCCGTGAATGCCACCGCGGAATTGTGCGGGCCGCCAAGTGGAACTGACTTGCAAACGTTAGCATGCTAACAGTTAACGTGTCCGGTACCAAGTTTAATGACTCAAAAGTGTAGTTCTGCAAAAATGGATTTTTAAAAAGTTAGCATGCTAACCTTAGCATGCTAACAGTTAACATATGTTGAATAGGTATGTTTTGGCACCAGCTGCTAGACTAGATCTGACTAATCTAAATCTAAGACTAGATCTGACTAATCCAAGTCTATGACTAGATCTGACCAATTTAAGTCTATGACTAGATGTGACCAATCTAAATCTAAGACTAGATCTGACCAATCCAAATTTAAGACTAAATCTGACCAATCCAAGACTAAGACTAGATCTGACCAATCCAAATCTAAGACAAAATCTGACCAATCCAAGTCTAAGACTAGATCTGACCAATGTAAGTCTTAGACTAGATGTGACCAATCTAGGTCTAAGACTAGATGTGACCAATCTAAGTCTAAGACTAGATCTGTCCAATCTATGTCTAAGACTAGATGTGACCAAACTAAGTCTAAAACTAAATCTGTCCAATCTAAGTCTAAGACTAGATGTGACCAGTCTAAGTCTAAGACTGGATGTGACCAATCTAAGTCTAAGACTAGATGTGACCAAACTAAGTCTAAGACTAGATGTGACCAGTCTAGGTCTAAGACTGGATGTGACCAATTTAAGTCTAAGACTAGATCTGACCAAACTAAGTCTAAGATTAGATCTGTCCAATCTAAGTCTAAGACTAGATGTGACCAATCTAAGTCTAAGACTAGATGTGACCAATCTAAGTCTAAGACTAGATGTGATCAATCTAAATCTAAGACTAGATCAGACCAATCTAAGTCCAAGACTAGATCTGTCCAATCTAGATCTAAGACTAGATGTGACCAATCTAAGTCTAAGACTAGATGTGACCAATCTAAGTCTAAGACTAGATCTGACCAAAATAATTCTAAGACTAGATGTGACCAATCTAAGTCTAAAACTAGATGTGACCAATCTAAGTCTAAGACTAGATGTGACCAGTCTAGGTCTAAGACTGGATGTGACCAATTTAAGTCTAAGACTAGATCTGACCAAACTAAGTCTAAGATTACATCTGTCCAATCTAAGTCTAAGACTAGATGAAACCAATCTAAGTCTAAGACTAGATGTGACTAATCTAGGTCTAAGTAATCATTTTTCTTTTGCATGATAATATTTGAATGAGGGGGAGGAGCCAGAAGGAAGTTGTCCAGCTCTACTTCCTGGCTGGTGTTGATGTGTGAGTGACATCCTGTCATGGCTGGTGTTGATGTGTGAGTGACGTCCTGTCATGGCTGGTGTTGATGTGTGAGTGACGTCCTGTCCTGGCTGGTGTTGATGTGTGAGTGACATCCTGTCATGGCTGGTGTTGATGTGTGAGTGACATCCTGTCATGGCTCTCCCCCAGATTGGCTACCGTAACAAAGCCCGAGAAGAGGCCAGTCGTGGAGGATCTCTGCTCTACCGGCCGGACATCAAGTTGGCCACGGACGTGTGCAAGCTGAACAGCCAGGTAGGCCACACCCACACACCTGTGTGCCTTTAGTCTGGAGCTGAAGGTGTCCACAAGCCACTGAAGGCCATGTTTCATCCATGTTTGATCCAAGTTTGATACACGTTTGATCCAAGTTTGATCCACGTTTGATCCATGTTTGATCCACGTTTGATCCATGTTTGATCCAAGTTTGATCCATGTTTGATCCAAGTTTGATCCACGTTTGATCCAAGTTTGATCCACGTTTGATCCATGTTTGATCCACGTTTGATCCACGTTTGATCCATGTTTGATCCACATCTGATCCATGTTCGATCCAAGTTTGATCCAAGTTTGATCCATGTTCGATCCAAGTTTGATCCATGTTTCATCCATGTTTCATCCATGTTTCATCCATGTTTCATCTATGTTTGATCCATGTTTCATCCATGTTACATCCATGTTTCATCTATGTTTCATCTATGTTTGATCCATGTTTCATCTATGTTTGATCCATGTTTGATCTAAGTTTCATCAATGTTTCATTCATGTTTCATCCATGTTTCATCCATGTTTCATCCATGTTTCATCCATGTTTGATCTGTGTTTGATCCAGGTTTGATCCATGCTTCCTCCTTGTTTCATCCATGTTTGATCTGTGTTTGATCCAGGTTTGATCCATGCTTCCTCCTTGTTTCATCCATGTTTGATCCATGTTTCATTCATGTTTGATCCATGTTTGATCATGTTTGATCTATGTTTCATCCATGTTTCATCCATGTTTCATCCATGTTTCATCCATGTTTCATCCATGTTTCATTCATGTTTCATCCATGTTTGATCCATGTTCCATCCATGTTTGATCTGTGTTTGATCCAGGTTTGATCCATGTTTCATCCTTGTATCATCCATGTTTCATCCATGTTTGATCCATGTTTGATCCATGTTTGATCCATGTTTCATTCATGTTTCATTCATGTTTGATCCATGTTTGATCATGTTTGATCTATGTTTGATCCATGTTTCATCCATGTTTCATCCATGTTTGATCCATCTTTCATCCATGTTTCATTCATGTTTGATCCATGTTTGATCCATGTTTGATCCATGTTTGGTCTGTGTTTGATCCATGTTTGATCCATGTTTGATCATGTTTGATCTATGTTTCATCCATGTTTCATCCATGTTTCATCCATGTTTGATCCATCTTTCATCCATGTTTCATTCATGTTTGATCCATGTTTGGTCTGTGTTTGATCCATGTTTGATCCATGTTTGATCATGTTTGATCTATGTTTCATCCATGTTTCATCCATGTTTCATCCATGTTTGATCCATCTTTCATCCATGTTTCATTCATGTTTGATCCATGTTTGATCCATGTTTGATCCAGGTTTGATCCAGGTTTGATCCATGTTTGATCCGTGTTTCATCCATGCTTGTCAGTCATGGACATTTCCACATGCATTGACCGCTCATATTGTTCCGTCTGTCTTCAAATGTGTGTCTTCCTTCCCTCCTTGACCACGTGGTCTGGCGCCTCACGCCATGGTCTGGTAGAAGGAGGCCCCGCCCCGCCCTCCCCCCATGGACTGGCCTCCATTGACACGCCCCAGATGCGCCACATTAAGAGAATAAGTGCAATGACGAGTAACGTAAGGAGGCTGACCCTCGTCCCGTTCTTTGTGTTGGTGACTCCAGCTCACTGCTGAACATGGCGGGAGTCTGTGGTCTTTGTGTTGGTGACTCCAGCTCACTGCTGAACATGGCGGGAGTCTGTGGTCTTTGTGTTGGTGACTCCAGCTCACTGCTGAACATGGCGGGAGTCTGTGGTCTTTGTGTTGGTGACTCCAGCTCACTGCTGAACATGGCGGGAGTCTGTGGTCTTTGTGTTGGTGACTCCAGCTCACTGCTGAACACGGCGGGAGTCTGTGGTCTTTGTGTTGGTGACTCCAGCTCACTGCTGAACATGGCGGGAGTCTGTGGTCTTTGTGTTGGTGACTCCAGCTCACTGCTGAACATGGCGGGAGTCTGTGGTCTTTGTGTTGGTGACTCCAGCTCACTGCTGAACATGGCGGGAGTCTGTGGTCTTTGTGTTGGTGACTCCAGCTCACTGCTGAACATGGCGGGAGTCTGTGGTCTTTGTGTTGGTGACTCCAGCTCACTGCTGAACACGGCGGGAGTCTGTGGTCTTTGTGTTGGTGACTCCAGCTCACTGCTGAACATGGCGGGAGTCTGTGGTCTTTGTGTTGGTGACTCCAGCTCACTGCTGAACATGGCGGGAGTCTGTGGTCTTTGTGTTGGTGACTCCAGCTCACTGCTGAACATGGCGGGAGTCTGCGGTCTTTGTGTTGGTGACTCCAGCTCACTGCTGAACATGGCGGGAGTCTGTGGTCTTTGTGTTGGTGACTCCAGCTCACTGCTGAACATGGCGGGAGTCTGTGGTCTTTGTGTTGGTGACTCCAGCTCACTGCTGAACATGGCGGGAGTCTGTGGTCTTTGTGTTGGTGACTCCAGCTCACTGCTGAACATGGCGGGAGTCTGTGGTCTTTGTGTTGGTGACTCCAGCTCACTGCTGAACATGGCGGGAGTCTGTGGTCTTTGTGTTGGTGACTCCAGCTCACTGCTGAACATGGCGGGAGTCTGTGGTCTTTGTGTTGGTGACTCCAGCTCACTGCTGAACATGGCGGGAGTCTGTGGTCTTTGTGTTGGTGACTCCAGCTCACTGCTGAACATGGCGGGAGTCTGTGGTCTTTGTGTTGGTGACTCCAGCTCACTGCTGAACATGGCGGGAGTCTGTGGTCTTTGTGTTGGTGACTCCAGCTCACTGCTGAACATGGCGGGAGTCTCTGGCCGTCATGTGTTCACTCATCCTACTCACCGCCATCTTCCTTTCAATAGAAGAGAATAGTGTCCAAGATGTGCAGGTTACATCTGAACAGAGCTTGACGTCTGTTCATGTCCTTCCTCTGCATGCTCACTGATCCACTGACTCAGTTCTAATGGGGTCCAAAGAAGACCACGGTCACTGCCTAAAGTGGGTTTGAAACACAGACTGCATCCAGGAATTATTCACAGTGCTGCACTTTTTCCAAAATGGAATATATTAATTTGCCATCCATCCATCTTCTTCCGCTTATCCGAGGTCGGGTCGCAGGGGCAGCAGCCTAAGCAGGGAAGCCCAGACTTCCCTCTCCCCAGCCACTTCGTCCAGCTCTTCCCGGGGGATCCCGAGGCGTTCCCAGGCCAGCCGGGAGACATAGTCTTCCCAACGTGTCCTGGGTCTTCCCCGTGGCCTCCTACCGGTCGGACGTGCCCTAAACACCTCCCTAGGGAGGCGTTCGGGTGGCATCCTGACCAGATGCCCGAACCACCTCATCTGGCTCCTCTCCATGTGGAGGAGCAGCGGCTTTAGTTTGAGCTACCTCCAGATGGCAGAGCTTCTCACCCTATCTCTAAGGGAGAGACCCACCACCCGGCGGTTGTGTCCTCCAAACTCTGCACCAACTGATCCTCCTTGAGATGTTCCTACAGCTTCATTGGAGTCCGCCTGTGCTAAATTCAGTTGGTTGGACATGATCAAGAAAGGAACACACCTGTCTATATATAAGGTCCCACACCAAGTCCAAGGAATTGTCTCCAGACCTCCGAGACAGGATTGTGTCCTGGCACAAATCTGGGGAAGGGTACAGGAAAAACATGTGCTGCCTTGAAGGTCCCAATGAGTACAGTGGTCTCCATCAGCCGTAAATGGAAGAAGTTTGGAACCACCTTTGACTCTTCCTAGAGCTGGCTGTCCGTCTAAACTGAGCGATCAGGTGAGAAGGACCTTAGTCAGGGAGAAGACCAAGAACCCGATGGTCACTTTGTCAGAAGAGAATCTTCCAGAAGGACAATCTACCAGTCAGGCCTGTATGGGGTAGAGTGGCCAGACGGAAGCCATTTCTTAGTTAAAAGTTTGCCATAATCAATCAATCAATCAATCAATGTTTACTTATATAGCCCTAAATCACGAGTGTCTCAAAGGGCTGCACAAGCCACAACGACATCCTTGGCTCAGATCCCACATCAGGGCAAGGAAAAACTCAACCCAATGGGACAATGAGAAACCTTCGAGGGGACCGCACATGTGGGGACTCCCCCCTGGGCGCAATGGACGTCGAGTGGATCTAGCATAATATTGTGAGAGTCCAGTCCATAGTGGATCTAACATAATAGTGAGATTCCAGTCCATAGTGGATCTAACATAATAGTGTGAGAGTCCAGTCCATAGTGGATCTAACATAATAGTGTGAGAGTCCAGTCCATAGTGGATCTAACATAATAGTGTGAGATTCCAGTCCATAGTGGATCTAACATAATAGTGTGAGAGTCCAGTCCATAGTGGATCTAACATAATAATGTGAGAGTCCAGTCCATAGTGGATCTAACATAATAGTGTGAGAGTCCAGTCCATAGTGGATCTAACATAATAATGTGAGAGTCCAGTCCATAGTGGATCTAACATAATAGTGAGAGTCCAGTCCATAGTGGATCTAACATAATAGTGAGAGAGTCCAGTCCATAGTGGATCTAACATAATAGTGAGAGTCCAGTCCATAGTGGATCTAACATAATAGTGAGAGAGTCCAGTCCATAGTGGATCTAACATAATAGTGTGAGAGTCCAGTCCATAGTGAATCTAACATAATAGTGAGAGTCCAGTCCATTGTGGATCTAACATAATGGTGTGAGAGTACAGTCCATAGTGGATCTAACATAATAGTGAGAGTCCAGTCCATAGTGGATCTAACATAATAGTGAGAGTCCAGTCCATAGTGGATCTAACAAAATAGTGTGAGAGTCCAGTCCATAGTGGATCTAACAAAATAGTGAGAGTCCAGTCCATAGTGGATCTAACATAATAGTGAGAGTCCAGTCCATAGTGGATCTAACATAATAGTGAGAGTCCAGTCCATAGTGGATCTAACATAATAATGTGAGAGTCCAGTCCATAGTGGATCTAACATAATAATGTGAGAGTCCAGTCCATAGTGGATCTAACATAATAATGTGAGAGTCCAGTCCATAGTGGATCTAACATAATAGTGAGAGTCCAGTCCATAGTGGATCTAACATAATAATGTGAGAGTCCAGTCCATAGTGGATCTAACATAATAATGTGAGAGTCCAGTCCATAGTGGATCTAACATAATAATGTGAGAGTCCAGTCCATAGTGGATCTAACATAATGGTGAGAGTCCAGTCCATAGTGGATCTAACATAATAGTGTGAGAGTCCAGTCCATAGTGGATCTAACATAATAGTGTGAGAGTCCAGTCCATAGTGGATCTAACATAATAGTGAGAGTCCAGTCCATAGTGGATCTAACATAATAGTGTGAGAGTCCAGTCCATAGTGGATCTAACATAATAGTGTGAGAGTCCAGTCCATAGTGGATCTAACATAATAGTGAGAGAGTCCAGTCCATAGTGGATCTAACATAATAGTGAGAGAGTCCAGTCCATAGTGGATCTAACATAATAGTGAGAGTCCAGTCCATAGTGGATCTAACATAATAGTGAGAGAGTCCAGTCCATAGTGGATCTAACATAATAGTGAGAGTCCAGTCCATAGTGGATCTAACATAATAGTGAGAGTCCAGTCCATAGTGGATCTAACATAATAGTGTGAGAGTCCAGTCCATAGTGGATCCAACATAATAGTGAGAGAGTCCAGTCCATAGTGGATCTAACATAATAGTGAGAGTCCAGTCCATAGTGGATCTAACATAATAGTGAGATTCCAGTCCATAGTGGATCTAACATAATAGTGTGAGAGTCCAGTCCATACTGGATCTAACATAATAGTGAGAGAGTCCAGTCCATAGTGGATCTAACATAATAGTGTGAGAGTCCAGTCCATAGTGGATCTAACATAATAGTGAGAGTCCAGTCCATAGTGGATCTAACATAATAGTGAGAGTCCAGTCCATAGTGGATCTAACATAATAGTGAGAGAGTCCAGTCCATAGTGGATCTAACATAATAGTGTGAGAGTCCAGTCCATAGTGGATCTAACATAATAGTGAGAGTCCAGTCCATAGTGGATCTAACATAATAGTGTGAGAGTCCAGTCCATAGTGGATCTAACATAATAGTGTGAGAGTCCAGTCCATAGTGGATCTAACATAATAGTGAGAGTCCAGTCCATAGTGGATCTAACATAATAGTGAGAGTCCAGTCCATAGTGGATCTAACATAATAGTGAGAGAGTCCAGTCCATAGTGGATCTAACATAATAGTGTGAGAGTCCAGTCCATAGTGAATCTAACATAATAGTGAGAGTCCAGTCCATTGTGGATCTAACATAATGGTGTGAGAGTCCAGTCCATAGTGGATCTAACATAATAGTGAGAGTCCAGTCCATAGTGGATCTAACATAATAGTGAGAGTCCAGTCCATAGTGGATCTAACAAAATAGTGTGAGAGTCCAGTCCATAGTGGATCTAACAAAATAGTGAGAGTCCAGTCCATAGTGGATCTAACATAATAGTGAGAGTCCAGTCCATAGTGGATCTAACATAATAGTGAGAGTCCAGTCCATAGTGGATCTAACATAATAGTGAGAGTCCAGTCCATGGTGGGGCCAGCAGGAGACCATCCTGAGTGGAGACAGGTCAGTAGCGCAGAGACCGATGCACAGACGAGCATCGGTTCTGGACTGACAAATGCACCTGGAAGACTCTCAGACCATGAAAAACTACATTCTCTGGTCTTATGAGACAAAGATTGAAGTCTTAGGCGTGAATGCCAGGCATCATGTTTGGAGGAAAGCAGGCACGGCTCATCACCAGGTCAATACCACCCCTACAGTGAAGTGGTGGCAGCATCATGGTGTGGGGGTGCAGTAACATGAGAAATGTGGAAAAAGTGAAGCGCTGTGAATACTTCCTGGATGTAATCCTGATCTTTCCTCTTCCATAAATACCTTCTGATACATGATCTGGTTGGTGTTGTTGTGAAGTCCAAGCCCAGTGGAGGACGCCTCCATGTTGGAAAGCAGCCACAAAGTGGAGGATGCCTCCATGTTGGAAAGCAGCCACAAAGTGGAGGATGCCTCCATGTTGGAAAGCAGCCACAAAGTGGAGGATGCCTCCATGTTGGAAAGCAGCCACAAAGTGGAGGATGCCTCCATGTTGGAAAGCAGCCACAAAGTGGAGGATGCCTCCATGTTGGAAAGCAGCCACAAAGTGGAGGATGCCTCCATGTTGGAAAGCAGCCACAAAGTGGAGGATGCCTCCATGTTGGAAAGCAGCCACAAAGTTGCAGTCCTAACATTTCCTGCTTTGTTGTCGCCAGCTGAAGTACAAAGAGAAGTTTGACAAGGAAATGAAGGGCAAGCGTCCGCAGTACGACCTGAAGGAGAGCAAGATCTACCAGACGTATAAGGACGCCAACACGCTCGCCAGTGAGGTAGGTTCCCGCCTTCGAGCTGACGGAGGCGGTGTTCTGAGGCCCCGCCCTGCTGTGACACAGGTGAAGTACAAAGGTGACCTGAAGAAGATGCACAAGCCTGTGACCGACATGGCCGAGTCTCTGTCCATGCAGCACGGCCTGAACACCAGCAGGCTGTCCAGCGACGTAAGACTCTCACACACCCATCCTCATCTGGTAGTGATCCATACCTTCACCTTCCACCTCCTGCTGTACTACCACTTCACTTCTTTTCCTCATCACATTCCAATCACGTCACGCCAAACATCTGATTGGACGACTGTCCGCCCATTTTTAACCAGCATCTTCATTTCCATTGGACGTCACAAACATCTGATAATTCTACACAAGTATTATTGGAGCAAATGTGTATCTCAATCTGTGCGTCTGTAACACGATTCACTTGTCTGTGTACTCATTTCTGTGTCTGGATGTCAATCTGTGTGTGTGTGCTTTAATATTGTGTGTTTGTATTTTGATTTGGGTGTGTAAAAAATGTGTGTCTGTATATCAATGTGTGTGTGTGTGTGTGTGTGTGTGTGTGTAATCAGGTGTGTGTATGCGTTTTTCAATTTGTGTGTCTGTATTTTGATTTGTGTGTGTGTAAAGAAATGTGTGTGCCTGTATATCAATCTGTGTGTGTGTGTAATCAGGTCTGTGTATGCGTTTTTCAATTTGTGTGTCTGTATTTTGATTTGTGTGTGTGTAAAGAAATGTGTGTGCCTGTATATCAATGTGTGTGTGTGTGTGTGTGTGTGTGTGTGTGTGTGTGTGTGTGTGTGTGTGTGTGTGTAATCAGGTCTGTGTATGCGTTTTTCAATTTGTGTGTCTGTATTTTGATTTGTGTGTGTGTAAAGAAATGTGTGTGCCTGTATATCAATCTGTGTGTGTGTGTGTGTGTGTAATCAGGTCTGTGTATGCGTTTTTCAATATGTGTGTCTGTATTTTGATTTGTGTGTGTGTAAAGAAATGTGTGTGCCTGTGTATCAATCTGTGTGCGTGTGTAATCAGATCCGTGTGTGCATGTTTCAATTTGTGTGTCCATATTTAGATTTCTGTGTGTAAAAAGTGTCTGTATATCAATGTGTGTATGTGTGTAATCAGATCTGTGTATGTGTGTTTCAATTTGTGTGTCCGTATTTCAATTTGTGTGTGTCTGTATATCAATCTGTGTGTGTGTAATCAGACCCGTGTGCGCGCATGTTTTATTATTGTGTCCGTATTTCGATTTGTGTGTGTGTAAAAAATGTGTGTGTCTGTATATCAATCTGTGTGTGTGTGTGTGTTTTAATATTGTGGCCGTATTTCGATTTGTTTGTGTGTGTGTTTGGGTAAAAAATGTGTGTGTCTGTATATCAATCTCTGTGTGTGTAATCAGATCTGTGTATGCGTGTTTCAATTTGTGTGTCCGTATTTCAATTTGTGTGTGTGTAAAAAATGTGTATGCCTGTATATCAATCTGTGTGTGTGTTTTAATATTGTGTTTGTATTTCAATTTGTGTGTGTAAAAAATGTGTGTGTCTGTAAATCAATCTGTGTGTGTGTAATCAGATCCGTGTGTGCGTGTGTTTTAATATTGTGTCCGTATTTCAATTTGTGTGTGTGTAAAAAATGTGTATGTCTGTATATCAATCTGTGTGTGTGTGTGTGTGTGTTTTAATATTGTGTCCGTATTTCGATTTGTGTGTGTGTTTGTGTGTATGTGTAAAAAATGTGTGTGTCTGTATATCAATCTGTGTGTGTAATCAGATCTGTGTATGCGTGTTTTAATTTGTGTGCGTAAAAAATGTGTGTGTGTAATCAGACCCGTGTGTGCGTGTATTTTAATATTGTGTCCGTATTTCCATTTGTGTGTGTGTAAAAAATATGTATGTCTGTATATCAATCTGTGTGTGTGTTTTAAAATTGTGTCCGTATTTCGATTTGTGTGTGTGTAAAAAATGTGTATGTCTGTATATCAATCTGTGTGTGTGTTTTAAAATTGTGTCCGTATTTCGATTTGTGTGCGTGTGTCTATGTGTAAAAAATGTGTGTGTCTGTATCTTAATCTGTGTGTTTTTTTCAATTTGTGTGTCTGTATTTTGATTTGTGTGGGTGTCTAAAAAAATGTGTTTATATCTCAATATGTGTGAGTGTGTAATCAGATTTGCGTGTGCGTGTCTTTTTGTGTCTGTATTTTGATTTGTGTGGGTGTGTAAAAAATGAATTTCAATTGTGTGTGCATCTCCAAATGTGTGTTAAATCAGATCTGTGCAAGTGTTTTAATTTGTGCATCTGTATTTCCATTTGTGCGCGTGTAATCGGATCCGTGTGTGTGTGTGTGTGTGTATTCAGATTTATGTGTTATTGGTTGTCTTTATACCCGTGACTTTTGCGACACAGAATAACATGAGTGGGTGCAAGGCGCCCACTAGTGGTGAGTATAGGGAAAGGAAAGTTGCAGACACACAAGTCTTTTTACACATTCAGATCTCTGCACGGACACACTAATCTTACACGGCAGAAGGACTACACAAGTCAGGTGTAAAAAGACAACCAATCAGTGTTCCTGCTTCACACCAATCTGAATACACACATTCATTTTTACACACACACAGATCAAAATACAGACACACAGATGGGTTGTTGTTTTTTACACGCACACAAATTGAAATAGGGACACACAAATTAAAACACACACAGATGGATCTAATTACACACACAGGTCAAAATACAGACACACAGATGTTTTCTTTTTACACACACACAAATTGAAATACGGACACACAAATTAAAGCACGTACATGTGGCTCTGATTACACACACATTTTTTTACACACACAAATTGAAATACGGACACACAAATTAAAACACGTACATGTGGCTCTGATTACGCACACATTTTTTTACACACACAAATTTAAATACAGGCACACAGATTTTTTTGTTTGTTTTTTTTACTCACACAAATTGAAATGCGGACACACAAATTAAAACACGTACATGTGGCTCTGATTACACACACATTTTTTACACACACAAATTTAAAGACAGACAGATGTTTTTTTTTGTTTTTTTTACTCACACAAATTGAAATGCGGACACACAAATTAAAACATGTACATGTGGCTCTGATTACACACACATTTTTTTACACACACAAATTGAAATACGGACACACAAATTAAAACACGTACATGTGGCTCTGATTACACACACATTTTTTTACACACACAAATTTAAAGACAGACACACAGATGTTTTTTTTTTTGTTTTTTTACTCACACAAATTGAAATGCGGACACACAAATTAAAACATGTACATGTGGCTCTGATTACACACACATTTTTTTACACACACAAATTGAAATACGGACACACAAATTAAAACACGTACATGTGGCTCTGATTACACACACATTTTTTTACACACACAAATTTAAATACAGACACACAGATGTTTTCTTTTTACACACACACAAATTGAAATGCGGACACACAAATTAAAACACGTACTTGTGGCTCTGATTACACACACATTTTTTTACACACACAAATTTAAATACAGACACACAGATGTTTTTTTGGGGGTTTTTTTACTCACACAAATTGAAATGCGGACACACAAATTAAAACATGTACATGTGGCTCTGATTACACACACATTTTTTTACACACACAAATTTAAATACAGACACACAGATGTTTTTTTTTGTTTTTTTTTACTCACACAAATTGAAATACAGACACACAAATTAAAACACACACACATGGATCTGATTCCACACAGATTGAGATACAGATGTGAATGATCATATTACAGATACACAGACTTCTGCTCCAATAATACATGAAGTTCCTTTCTGGAGAGATCTTGTCATGGCTTTGTGTGGTTTATGCACTGAGCTGTGGTCCTGCCTTAGTACTGCTACAAGAGGAAGTTTGAGGAGAGTAAGGGTCACTACCACATGATTCCTGACACACCCGAGCAGCTTCATCACAAGGAGGCTTCTGAGCTGCAGAGCCACGTAAGTGCCACACACCGTCGCCGGGGCAACCAGGCTAACTAAACACCAATGACGGGTCCGTCCACACCTTTCTGTTCACTCCGGGTGTTGATGAGGGGCCATTCCACCCAATAAGTGTCATTTCATGCTTTTTACTAGGGATGTCCGATAATGGCTTTTTGCCGATATGCCGATATTGTCCAACTCTTTAATTACCGATACCGATATCAACCGATACCGATATCAACCGATACATACAGTCGTGGAATTAACACATTATTATGCCTAATTTGGACAACCAGGTATGGTGAAGATAAGGTACTTTTGAAAAAAATGAATCAAATAAAATAAGATTAATAAATTAAAAACATTTTCTTGAATAAAAAAGAAAGTAAAACAATATAAAAACAGTTACATAGAAACTAGTAATGAATGAAAATGAGTAAAATGAAGTGTTAAAGGTTAGTACTATTAGTGGAGCAGCAGCACGCACAATCATGTGTGCTTACGGACTGTATCCCTTGCAGACTGTATTGATATATATTGATTAGGGATGTCCGATAATATCGGCCTGCCGATATTATCGGCCAATAAATGCGTTAAAATGTAATATCGGAATCGTTTTTTTTATTATCTGTATTGTTTTTTTGTTTGTTTTTTTAAAAAAATTTTTAATTAAATCAACATAAAAAACACAAGATACAATTACAATTAGTGCACCAACCCAAAAAACCTCCCTCCCCCCATTTCTTTCTGTTATCAATATTCTGCTTCCTACATTATATATCAATATATATCAATACAGTCTGCAAGGGATACAGTCCGTAAGCACACATGATTGTGCGTGCTGCTGCTCCACTAATAGTACTAACCTTTAACAGTTAATTTTACTCATTTTCATTAATTACTAGTTTCTATGTAACTGTTTATATATTGTTTTACTTTCTTTTTTATTCAAGAAAATGTTTTTAATTTAGTTATCTTATTTTATTTTATTTTTTAAAAAGTACCTTATCTTCACCATACCTGGTTGTCCAAATTAGGCATAATAATGTGTTAATTCCACGACTGCATATATCGGTTGATATCGGTATCGGTTGATATCGGTATCGGTAATTAAAGAGTTGGACAATATCGGATATCGGCAAAAAGCCATTATCGGACATCCCTAATATTGATATATAATGTAGGAAGCAGAATATTAATAACAGAAAGAAACAACCCTTTTGTGTGAATGAGTGTAAATGGGGGGAGGGAGGTTTTTTGGCTTGGTGCACTAATTGTAAGTGTATCTTGTGTTTTTTATGTGGATTTAATAAAAAAATAAAAAAAATAAAAAAACGATACTGATAATAAAAAACCGATACCGATAATTTCCAATATTACATTTTAACGCATTTATCGGCCGATAATATCGGCAGACCGATATTATCGGACATCTCTACTTTTTACACTTTAAAAATACACTGAACTCTTAAAAAGTCAACTCTGATTTTATATATATATATATATATATATATATATATATATATATATATATATATATATATATATATATATATATATATATATATATATGTGTGTATATATATATATATATATATATATATATATATATATATATATGTGTATATATATATATATATATATATATATATATATATATATATATATATATATATATATATATATATACATATATACATATATATATATATATATATATATATATATATATATATATATATATATATATATATATATATATATATATATATAACCCTAACATGCATGAAAATGTACCAAATTTGAGCAAAAATGTTGATTATTTTGGGGTCCCAAACACAACATTTTTGAAATTGACTCTCTAGCGCCCCCTTGAAAATGAGAAAAAAATGAGCCCCTGCCATCAGATGGACTTATCATCACGGGGATGGCTGGAGACGTCTATCTATCATGACAGGACGCTCTGGAGAACCCATATTTGAAAACAAACAGAGTTAGTTTTCATTTTAGGCCAAAAATAGGGATCGTACTTGGCGAAGTCCTCCTAGGGACTCTCACCAAATGAGTCACGGTTAAAATAACAGATACTACACATAAAGGTGATGATAAATTGCGAGAGAAAAAAAATTCCACACCATAAGCTGGGGGCGTGGTATGGCGCCAAACTTTGCTCCGATGGTTTTCGGCCATTTTTCTGCGAAAAAAGTTTTCCTACTTGAACGAATTCCTCCTAGGGACTTTGACCAAATAAGTCGTGGTTAAAATGACCGACACTACACATAGAAGTGGTGATAAATTGCCAACACATTTTTTCCACACCATAAGCTGTGGGCGTGGTATGGTGGGCGTGGTATGGTGGGCGTGGTATGGTGGGCGTGGTATGGTGGGCGTGGTATGGTGGGCGTGGTATGGTGGGCGTGGTATGGTGGGCGTGGTATGGCGCCAAACTTTGCTCCGATGGTTCGCCACAGAACACGAAGCATTCAAAACTTGGCTCTACAAATTCCGATCTTGAGATTTGTTGTAATTTTCTTCACACATTTTCAACCAGATTAATGTGCAGGACACTTCTTCTAATAAAATGATGTATTCTATATTTTATACTGTTTTTCCCCCCGGGATGCAAATGGCACCCATTGGGCGACAAGAGGGTGAGCTGTTGTTGTGGAGCGGCCATGACAGCGTGTGTTTGCGCTGCCACAGATCAAGTACAAGGAGAAGTACGAGAAGGAGAGGGGCAAGGCCATGTTGGACTTTGAGACGCCCACATACGTCACGGCCAAGGAAGCGCAGCACATGCAGAGCCAGGTAACGACACGCCGGCGTACTAACACGTGACCTTGACACGCAGGATGAACATTCAACACTTTCAGGTTTACCAAGCACGTACTTTTTGCGTTGTTTCCAGATAGCTTAGCGATTAGCATGCCTTCTTGTCCGCTGCTTTTGGTTCCTACTCGTTGTGTAACATGTTTAGCACCGTCCACCAGTGATAACAACACCTAGACGAGATGCAGGTCATTTCCTGCACCGGAGGTGATGATTGCTGGAGGGACAACCCTATAAGTAGACGATTCAAAGCAGTCTTTAAACGATGCACGTGCATATTTCATGGATAATTAGCTTCCTTTTTTTCAACCCTTTGAAGCCTGAACCACTAAATAATTCAAATATAAATAAATCAATAAATTCAAATGATTTCAAACTGGATCTTATTTTGGTCCTTCTCAACAAATTAGTATTAGGTTTTTTGGGGGGACAAAAATCAGTTTCCATATATAATTTTCAATTTGTATCATATTTGATACGTATATATCTATATACATTTTTGTTATTTTTATAACAAATTAAAACATAAGAACTATCTATCATGTTATTTCCAAACATCAAAAGAACATTTGTCATCATCTTTTTTTAATCATTTTTAAAACATCTTCAATGTTGCAATTATTTATCATCTAAACAAAACATACAAAAAAATCTAAATAATCGTGTATTTTATTTTTTTATGTGATTTTCCTGCCATAAAAGTCAGAAAGCTATAATTAATTATGGCAACACACAAAATAACACAGTAAATATGTATATTTGACCTCTAAATATACCATATTGTGTCATATAAACATTATATTTGATTATTTGGAACATCTAAAGACTTTTTGTTGCTCCATGATATTTATAATGCATGAAATGCAAAAAAATGTCAATTTAGAGTTAAATTACCTTTTATGCCTGCTGTATCAAATTTGATACGCACATTTTCAACACGGTTTTACTGTAAAAAATATTTTCCATTAACTGTTCATATGTGATGTGTCAGTAATAAAAATACGTCTTTCTTATTTCCTCCCTCTCAAATTTGGCAAAGTTTGTCTTCAAAAATCAGGCGTCGCTCATTACTTCGCTGCAGGAAATAAGTCAATTACTGCCCTCTTGTGGAGGATACGTGTAATGCACCTCAGGCTTTTTAATTAAAAAAAAACGAATGACACTGATTTTATACCTGCTGTATCAAATTTGATATGCACATTTTCAACACGGTTTTCCTGAAAAAAATATTTTCCATTAACTGTTCATATGTGATGTGTCAGTAATAAAAATACATCTTTCTTATTTTCTCCCTCTCAAATTTGGCAAAGTTTGTCTTCAAAAATCAGGCGTCGCTCGTTACTTCGCTGCAGGAAATAAGTCAATTACTGCCCTCTTGTGGAGGATACGTGTAATGCACCTCAGGCTTTTTAATTTTAAAAAAAACGAATGACACTGATGAGGGTGTAAAAATGCATGTATCACTTCTGATACACTGGGCGTTTTAATAGGACATCTTTGTTTAAGTGTGTTATTCTGTTACACACACACACACACACACACACACACACACACACACACACACACACACACACACACACACACTGCAGCACGCTGACACATGTGTTCCTGTCTTATCTGTGCGGCCACTAGAAAGACTATAAGAAGGACTTTGAGGAGTCCATGAAGGGCAAGAACCTCTCCGGCTTGGAGGTCACGCCCGCCATGCTCCATGTCAGACATGCCACCAAAATAGCCAGTGAGGTAACGACGGGAGTATTTTGTCCCCACACCTGAAGTCCTCCCCCCCGTCTCCCTCCCCCGTAACGCCACTAGCACACCTCCCACTCCCTCCCTCTTGTCCCTCCTCACTTCCTTAACGGGAATGAAGCCCCACTAAGGAGCACCAAAGGTCTCTCTTTGGTGACAAGGTGCGCCTCGCACTCGGGATGACTCCATTTAAAGTCGCGGTGTCGATCTTTGACAGAGACGTTGCCACCTAGTGGCCTGGCATGCATACTACACTTTGCACTTGTTTCCCAGGAAGAGAGAGAAGACTCAGACTTCATGTGATTGTGGACTGCAATATTTGGGTATAATAATAATAATGATAATAATAATAATAATACAATTAATAATAATAATAAAAACAATAATTAAAATAATAATAATAATACATTACAGCAGTCTTTGTCTTAGGTCAGGGTGTCAAACTGCTTTTTACTGAGGGCCACATGTAACAGTGAATAATATATGCATTGTATTATATATATATATATATATATATATATATATATATATATATATATATATATATATATATATATATATATATATATATATATATATATATATATATATATATATATATGTATATATATATATATATATATATGGTTGTTTTTACAACATAATACTGTAAAGGAAAAAACAGTACCACTGTTTTTTCACGAACAAAAAAACTGGCAGGTTAGTCACCAGAATTTTACTGTGTGGTTTTTACCACATAAAATGGGGTTTTAGTCGGCAGAATTTTATTGTAAAATTTTTACAGTAATTTTTATAACATTTTACGGCAAATGGAAAAATAGTTCCACTGTTTTTTATGGGGGGAAAAAGGCAGGTTAGTCACCAGAATTTTATTGTAAAATTTTACAACATTTTTTACAACATTTTACAGCAAACAAAAAAACAGTACCTCTGTTTTGTTTTGTTTTACAGCAAAATGGCAATTGAGTCGTCAGGATTTAATTGTAAAATGTTAGTGGGGTTTTTTTTTACAACTTTTTACTGTAAATGGAAAAACAGTACGACTGTTTTTCTACGGAAAAAAATGGTCAGCTTAGTCACCAGAATTTTACTGTAAAATTGACGGTGTTTTTGTACAACATTTTACGGCAAATGGAAACACAGTAAGATTTTTTTTTTTCTTTTTTTAAATGGCAGTTTATTTGCCAGAATTGTATTGTTAAATTTTCACTTAATTTTTTTTACAACATTTTACAGGAAACAAAAAAAAACAGAACTACTGTTTTTTTTTACAAGAAAAAAGGGCAGTTTATTTGCCAATATTTTATTGTACAATTTTAAAAATGTTTACAACATTTTACGGCAAATAAAAAAACAGTACCTCTGGGTTTTATTTTTTACAGCAAAATGGCAATTTAGTCGCCGGGATTTTATTGTAAAATGTTAGCTTTTTGTTTTTTTTTACAACTTTTTACTGTAAATGTAAAACCAGTACCACTTATTCAAATTCTGTACTACAAATTTAAATTCTGGCAACTGAGCTGCAAGTTTTTTTCCATAAAAAAATGTGGCACCATGTTTCCATTTACGATAATACACCGTAGATTTTACGTGAAAAAGCGGGCAGCTTAGTCGATAGAATTTTACCATGAAAAATAATTTACAGTAATATGCTGTTAACTACTCAGTGGCCTAGTGTGTCCGCCCTGAGATGGGTAGGTTGTGAGTTCAAACCCCGGCCGAGTCATACCAAAGACTATAAAAACGGGAGCCATTACCTCCCTGCTTGGCACTCAGCATCAAGGCTTGGAATTGGGGGTTAAATCACCAAAAATGATTCCCGGGCGTGGCACCGCTGCTGCTCATACAGACCACAGCTGACAAACGGCTATTTTGTGGCAGCCCTCTATGGGGCAACGATGGGCCTTATGGTAAGAAACACTGCCTTTCCGACACATTCTATGATAAATGATATGGCGGGTGAGATTTAGCCCTGGGGCTTTGAGTTTGACACCGTTGTCCTCGGCTCAGAGAAGATTGGGCTTTTAGCTCCAGGAATGTATCAGAGCCATAAACATGTTCTTTATCAGTGGACACGGCACGGATTGTGGTGTAGAATTTTCCGCAGCGCGGCGACAAAGTGATGTGAATTAGGCACCGCTGATTTAAATCTGGCCCCCTACAAGGACCGGCCCTCTCCCGACGAAGAGCCTCAAGAGCTGTCATGTTTGTTAATCGGTGTGTCGGCAGGTTTGCACGTGCCCCCACAAGACCCTCCTGGAGCGCTCATGACCGTGGAACCAGCGTCCGTGTGCGTATTAGTACAGTAACACCTCCACCCAAACTATACTAGGTGTGTCGGCAGGTTTGCATGCGTCCCCACAAGACCCTCCTGGAGCGCTCATGACCGTGGAACCAGCGTCCGTGTGTGTATTAGTACAGTAACACCTCCACCCAAACTATACTAGGTGTGTCGGCAGGTTTGCATGCGTCCCCACAAGACCCTCCTGGAGCGCTCATGACCGTGGAACCAGCGTCCGTGTGCGTATTAGTCCAGTAACACCTCCACCCAAACTATATTAGGTGTGTCGGCAGGTTTGCACGCGTCCCCACAAGACCCTCCTGGAGCGCTCATGACCGTGGAACCAGCGTCCGTGTGTGTATTAGTACAGTAACACCTCCACCCAAACTATATTAGGTGTGTCGGCATGTGTCCCCACAAGACCCTCCTGGAGCGCTCATGACCGTGGAACCAGCGTCTGTGTGTGTATTAGTACAGTAACACCTCCACCCAAACTTTACTAGGTGTGTCGGCAGGTTTGCATGCGTCCCCACAAGACCCTCCTGGAGCGCTCATGACCGTGGAACCAGCGTCCGTGTGTGTATTAGTACAGTAACACCTCCACCCAAACTATACTAGGTGTGTCGGCAGGTTTGCATGCGTCCCCACAAGACCCTCCTGGAGCGCTCATGACCGTGGAACCAGCGTCCGTGTGCGTATTAGTCCAGTAACACCTCCACCCAAACTATATTAGGTGTGTCGGCAGGTTTGCACGCGTCCCCACAAGACCCTCCTGGAGCGCTCATGACCGTGGAACCAGCGTCCGTGTGTGTATTAGTACAGTAACACCTCCACCCAAACTATATTAGGTGTGTCGGCATGTGTCCCCACAAGACCCTCCTGGAGCGCTCATGACCGTGGAACCAGCGTCCGTGTGCGTATTAGTCCAGTAACACCCCCACCCAAACTATATTAGGTGTGTCGGCAGGTTTGCACGCGTCCCCACAAGACCCTCCTGGAGCGCTCATGACCGTGGAACCAGCGTCCGTGTGTGTATTAGTACAGTAACACCTCCACCCAAACTATATTAGGTGTGTCGGCATGTGTCCCCACAAGACCCTCCTGGAGCGCTCATGACCGTGGAACCAGCGTCTGTGTGTGTATTAGTACAGTAACACCTCCACCCAAACTTTACTAGGTGTGTCGGCAGGTTTGCATGCGTCCCCACAAGACCCTCCTGGAGCGCTCATGACCGTGGAACCAGCGTCCGTGTGTGTATTAGTACAGTAACACCTCCACCCAAACTATACTAGGTGTGTCGGCAGGTTTGCATGCGTCCCCACAAGACCCTCCTGGAGCGCTCATGACCGTGGAACCAGCGTCCGTGTGCGTATTAGTCCAGTAACACCTCCACCCAAACTATATTAGGTGTGTCGGCAGGTTTGCACGCGTCCCCACAAGACCCTCCTGGAGCGCTCATGACCGTGGAACCAGCGTCCGTGTGTGTATTAGTACAGTAACACCTCCACCCAAACTATATTAGGTGTGTCGGCATGTGTCCCCACAAGACCCTCCTGGAGCGCTCATGACCGTGGAACCAGCGTCCGTGTGCGTATTAGTCCAGTAACACCCCCACCCAAACTATATTAGGTGTGTCGGCAGGTTTGCACGCGTCCCCACAAGACCCTCCTGGAGCGCTCATGACCGTGGAACCAGCGTCCGTGTGTGTATTAGTACAGTAACACCTCCACCCAAACTATATTAGGTGTGTCGGCAGGTTTGCACGCGTCCCCACAAGACCCTCCTGGAGCGCTCATGACCGTGGAACCAGCGTCCGTGTGCGTATTAGTCCAGTAACACCTCCACCCAAACTATATTAGGTGTGTCGGCAGGTTTGCACGCGTCCCCACAAGACCCTCCTGGAGCGCTCATGACCGTGGAACCAGCGTCCGTGTGTGTATTAGTACAGTAACACCTCCACCCAAACTATATTAGGTGTGTCGGCATGTGTCCCCACAAGACCCTCCTGGAGCGCTCATGACCGTGGAACCAGCGTCTGTGTGTGTATTAGTACAGTAACACCTCCACCCAAACTTTACTAGGTGTGTCGGCAGGTTTGCATGCGTCCCCACAAGACCCTCCTGGAGCGCTCATGACCGTGGAACCAGCGTCCGTGTGTGTATTAGTACAGTAACACCTCCACCCAAACTATATTAGGTGTGTCGGCATGCGTCCCCACAAGACCCTCCTGGAGCGCTCATGACCGTGGAACCAGCGTCCGTGTGTGTTTGCATCCAACCTTCACAGCCGCATGCCGCCCGGGTTCTACCTTCCTGTGTACTTTCAAATGTGGTTATCAAGATTCTTGCCAAAGTCACCGGCGTCTCCTTACCAAAGACGCAGTTTTTTTGTGTTTTTATTGTTTTTTTCTTTTAAACAACAACTTGATTGTGAGTTTGTTCTTGGGAGACCCGGTGACTTTGAGCTCTACATGTGCCTGGCCTGCCCTATGCGCGTCTCCGCAGTGTCTGTGTTCTTCTCCCGTCCTGTAGAAAGAGTACAGGAGGGATCTAGAAGAGGGCGTGAAGGGTAAAGGGCTAACTGTGCTGGAGGAAACTCCTGAGCTTTTGAGAGCAAGGAATGCCACTCAAATCCTGTGTGAGGTACGACCACCACAGGCCGGGTGACCGGGGCGGCTCCTCCCCCGCCGTCCCGGTGCTCTTCCGCCTGCTCCGCCGCCTGCTCCGCCGCCTGCTCCGCCGCCTGCTCCGCCGCCTGCTCCGCCGCCTGCTCCGCCCTCCTAACCACGCTTCCCCGACGCACTCAAAAGTTGTCGTGTCCCCGCTTGGTGTTTTTCACTAACGTGTGAGCCATCTTCTCTTTCTAAAACATCTCAACTGAATGGCTTCTAACCCTAACAAGTTGAAAAACCTCATTTTGATAATTCTTCCACAACAAGAATATTTGTTTCAAATTAAGAATAAAACTGGTTGCCTAACTTTCTAAATTCAAGAACAGACTCATGCAGAAAAGATATCTATTTATAACATTTATTGATGTAGAGGGAGGGTGTCCAAAGTCCAAACCGGGGTCTATCATCAACCCACAGCTCGTTTTTCATTGGCCCTCAGCATATTGTTCAAAATAAAGTGAATTGATTATTGAGGCGTGTATTTTTTATGATTGGTTTTCATTTGACATATCTAGGAGTCGTTGTATTTGTGCTTAAAACAAGTATAACATTGAAACAACTTGCCATTTTAGGAGCTCAGATTTCTTGTCAGTAAATCTGGAATACGTGACAACATTTTGCTTAAATTTCACCTCCTAAAAAGTAAATGATATCTCTATCTATCAATCTAATAAGAATCTGACCTAATCTAATAATAATCAAATCTAATATCCCAGCAGGAGCCACGTTGTTGACCAAGGGTCAAGTCGACGTCAGAACCCAACATGGATTAAACGTCAACAAAAAGCATGTTGTCTCAACGTTAGGTTTGAGTTGCTCAACTTTAGGACCCAATTCAACAAGTTTTGTTTCCATGTCTTGTGCCTGCTGGGCTAACAACATCTGGCTTAATCATACGTTTAACCTAAATCTTACTATGTGACAAGAACTTGCTTGGGAACTTGGACCCAATTTCTTATCTTAGGACTTATATTCCTAAAGTCACAAGGAAAATATTCTAGTTTTAAGAATCCTAGCCAAGCCAATTTTGCTTACCCTCGAACCCTAACCCTGTTTTTGCAGTGTAGCCGTGTAGACTATCTTTATACAATAGACCCCTGGGGTAGATCAACCTCAAATCTTACAAGAAACTACTCCTGGTTTGAAATCCAAACAACTAGAGGAGCAAACGACGCCCTGGAATGTCTCTGGATTCTCTCAGGGCATCCAAACAATCGCAGCTGGACTGTTTGGTTTGTCTGAGAAAACGCTCCGTCTGTCATCCGGGCAGGCTTCATCAGTTCATAGACTTAGATCGATGGAGTCTAGACTCGATCTGACCGGTCTAAGTCTATCAAAGACAAACCGAACAGTCCAATTGCAATCAACTGAATGCCCTGAGAAGACATCTTGGAATGTGTTTGACTTGTTAGGGTCCACTGATTGTTTTTTGTCAGTTATGACAGCAACGCAGGCTGTACATTTTCAGTACGAGTAAAAGAACCGTCCACTCCAGTTAACACAAATAAAAATGGGTCTACAATCACTAATTCTGCCTGAACATACTTTCCCCAATAACCACTGTAGAATCTCCTTTTTCCAGCTGTAACAGAAGAACGTCCACTTCTTTCTCCATCCTATCTCAATGTAGTTCCGCTAACCACTGTCCCTCCGAGAGTTCTGGTTTTGCAGCCCTTCTCAGTGTGAATGAGTAGAAAGTCCCTGGCCTACTACACTTCTTCACCAAGTGGTTCCCTTGTGTGACACTTTGACATGTGACCTGTGCAGAAAGACTACAAGAAGGCACTGGAGCAGGACATTAAGGGCAAGGGAATGTTGGCTCTGGCGAACGACACCCCGGACTTCATGAGGGCAAAGAACGCGACTGACATCCTCAGCCAGGTCAGAAAATAAAACCGTTTTTCTTACTCATTCACCGGGACTGCCTGTGGGTGTAGCGTGTCATTACAAGTTGTCTGCTTCTTAACACACCACATACGTGATAAATGTTTGCCTCATTCCTGGGAGAATCTTGGGTGCGACTAAATAATTAAGGAGTCGGGGATGGTTAATTTATCCAAGACTAGCTGAAACACCGCCAGGTACAATCTGTAAGCAGATAATACTGTATCACCTCTTTCATTTTTGGACGCATTATTCAATCAATCAATCAATTAAAGTTTATTTATATAGCCCTTAATCACAAGTATCTCAAAGGGCTAGACAGGCTCAGATCCCACATCAGGGCAAGAGAAAACTCAAGCCAATGGGCACAATGAGAAACCTTGGAGGGGACCGCAGATGTGGGGACCGAGCAGACATCTCCAGCAAGCCCTAAGAATGTGTGAAGGCCATAAAAGTGTCTTATCTGGGACAACACACACAAACAGTAAAGGCAAATAAACACTACACAAACACTTTCCATCCATCCATCCATCTTCTTCCGCTTATCCGAGGTCGGGTCGCGGGGGCAGCAGCTTAAGCAGGGAAACCCAGACTTCCCTCTCCCCAGCCACTTCGTCCAGCTCCTCCCGGGGGATCCAGAGGCGTTCCCAGGCCAGCCGGGAGACATAGTCTTCCCAACGTGTCCTGGGTCTTCCCCGTGGCCTCCTACCGGTCGGACGTGCCCTAAACACCTCCCTAGGGAGGCGTTCGGGTGGCATCCTGACCAGATGCCCGAACCACCTCATCTGGCTCCTCTCGATGTGGAGGAGCAGCAGCTTTACTTTGATCTCCCCCCGGATGACAGAGCTTCTCACCCTATCTCTAAAGGAGAGCCCCGCCACCCGGCGGAGGAAACTCATTTCGGCCGCTTGTACCCGTAATCTTGTCCTTTCGGTCATAACCCAAAGCTCATGACCATAGGTGAGGATGGGAATGTAGATCGACCGGTAAATTGAGAGCTTTGCCTTCCGGCTCAGCTCCTTCTTCACCACAACGGATCGATACAGCGTCCGCATTACTGAAGGCGCCGCACCGATCCGCCTGTCGATCTCACGATCCACTCTTCCCTCACTCGTGAACAAGACTCCGAGGTACTTGAACTCCTCCACTTGGGGCAGGGTCTCCTCCGCAACCCGGAGATGGCACTCCACCCTTTTCCGGGCGAGAACCATGGACTCGGACTTGGAGGTGCTGATTCTCATCCCAGTCGCTTCACACTCAGCTGCGAACCGATCCAGCGAGAGCTGAAGATCCTGGCCAGATGAAGCCATCAGGACCACATCATCTGCAAAAAGCAGAGACCTAATCCTGCAGCCACCAAACCAGATCCCCTCAACGCCTTGACTGCGCCTAGAAATTCTGTCCATTTGAGTTTAGCCCCAGACCGCCATATATAAAGGTGGTAAAGATCACTCTGTCCATTATGGTAGTGAGCCTTGTGAACAAACTCAAAGGGTAAGCAGGGATATTAGGGCTACCAAACAATTTGCGATTCCAAATTCAATACTTTTTAAATAACATTGGGTGCCAGTTCTATGATTAGTTACGTTCCTCCAGCTCTGATAAATGTTTGTTACTTAAAATAAAAACTGTTTTTGTGTGAATGTTGTCTATAAATATAATAAATAAATGGGTTATACTTGTATAGCGCTTTTCTACCTTCAAGGTACTCAAAGCGCTTTGACACTATTTCCACATTCACACACTGATGGCGGGAGCTGCCATGCAAGGCGCTAACCAGCACCCATCAGGAGCAAGGGTGAAGTGTCTTGCCCAAGGACACAACGGACGTGACTAGGAAGGTAGAAGGTGGGAATTGAACCCCAGTAACCAGCAACACTCCGATTGCTGGCACAGCCACTCTACCAACTTCGCCACGCCGTCTACGTGTGTTGGCCCTGCAATGAATTTGTTTTTTAATCGATTTTTGATTTCTTTTAAATCGATTAAGAATCATTACGAATAAGAATCGCAGTTAACTCGAAATGTATGCATTTTTCTGACACCTCTATAATTGTATAATACATTTGCACATTATTCCTTTCCTACAGCTTCCATTACAATTTCATGGACATGCGTCATGGCCAATTAGACAAACATTTCAATGTAGCACTTTTGATGTAACATTATGAACGTTTATGACCAATGCCGTGACTTTTGTGCCCATCAGGTGAAGTACAAGCAGACCGCAGAGATGGACCGAGCCAGCTACACCTCCGTCATCGATACTCCGGACATCATCCACGCGCAGCAGATGAAGAATATCATCAGCCAGGTGTCGTACTGATCCCAGACAGTCCTGGAAGAAGGTAGCTAAGCTGAGGTGTGTGTTCGTCCAACAGAAAAAGTACAAAGAAGAGGCTGAGAAGACCATGTCTCACTATGTGCCTGTTCTGGACACTCCTGAGATGCTGAGAGTCCGTGAGAACCAGAAGAACTTCAGCACTGTAAGTACGGAGGCGGATTGACTACTATGGACTTGAATTAATTGATATAAATATTTCATATTTATATGGCATGTTTGATATAACATTTTGTAAAGCTTGTGACCGCACTTGTGTTTTTCTCCTTGTAGCTTCAGTACCAGACTGACCTTAAGTTCATAAGGGGCCATGGGTCTGCTGTAATCACCCCTGAAATGCTTCGTGTTAAAGAGAATACAAAGAATTTCAGCTTGGTATCTACCTGTGATATTTATCATGTATCATTTAACACAGAGTTTTAACACCTTTTATTGCTCAGATTAGCCTCACCTTTAACAGGCTCTAATACACCATCTTTGTGTTTTTGGACCACTTTAACCCTGTTAGACATGCTATTTCATTCACGCTGCTAACCCTTGGCTAGTTTAGTCATGGTTTCACGTCTTGCTTGTTGTGTTGTTCATTTCTGTGTTTGAGTGATTTGCAGCACACTTAAGTATTGTTTATCTGTAGGACAGTTCATCTGTAAGTATGCTTAAAGAACCATTTTAAACAATTTAGTCACTTTTGGGACCATGAACATGCTTGGGTTTTCTGCTCAAGAGAAGAAGGATCAGGCTATTTACTGGTTCTTTTCTCCCTCGTCCACACAAAGATTCAGTACAAAGAGGATTTGGGAGGAGGAACCGCAATGCCTGGAACCCCTGAGATGGAGAGGGTTAAACAAAACCAGCGCAACATAAGCACGGTAGTCCACAGAGTCACTCTCCCTCCATATTCCCAACCTTGGCAGTTTGTGACAATACTGCCCAACTTATCTTCACACCGTTACTCTTCCCTTGACATCATCTTAACCAGTACACCCTAAACTTACCTGAATTTTCCATTAACCGTGTTTTATACCAGTTTCTGCATTCTTTAACCGTGTTTTATACCAGTTTCTGCCTTCTTTAACCGTGTTTCATACCAGTTTCTGCAGTTATTCCGAGTGGTTAACAACCTCAGTGATTTCCCACTCTCACAAGTTTAATGATGCCTCACTTCTAAACCAAAATAATACACTAAATGGAAAATAATCCATCCTAATAACAAACTGGATCTAATTGTAGCAGCATTAACATTTACACAACTGTTGTCGAGTGAGTGGATGAACATGTTGTTCTTATGTCTTCAGTACAAACTGCACTTTGTCGATGGCTTAATTTGCTCCTGTGTAACATTTGCAACCGGCAGATACAGTACAAGGATTCTCTGAGTCAAGGCACAGCCATACCTGATCTCCCTGAGGTGAAGCGGGTCCGAGAAACCCAGAAGAATATCAGCTCGGTAGAAGACAGAACTCCAGTTATCCTCGTGTACCCCTGACTCTTACCCTCCTTACAGCTATTACCCCTAGAATCCTCTGACATCCCTCAAATTCCCTCTGACCTTTCCAACTAGAAAGTCATGTAGCAACCTTCGATCCTAATTAAGATCCCTGCATCACTCTCTCCTCTTGCCCAGTGGTGACCTATGTCTTTCTTTGGACCTGATTTCTCTTCAGTTTATAACTTCCTCCACATTTTGCGAATAATCTGCTTGCTTGAAGTCGTTGTTTGGTATTCCTGCAAGAGCCTGACCAATACTGTTCATACTATTAGGTTGTTATCAGAGACTGTTTGCATATTGGCGAGAGACTGTCTCAGAGTTGTTATGCTTTGAATCAGAAGTTTATAAACCTTTGGAGGTTCGATGATCAGCCAAGAACAAGAAGGAAACACTACTAGATTAGGGGTCTGTTGAATACAGACTGCTATCACCACCAGCTGGTATAGAGCTGATGGCTTCCCAGACTTGGTTTGCATCCCCAAATTCAAGTGTCGGTCAGGCTCTGCCGTTAGTAAAAACTACTTTAAGAGTGTCACCAAAATGTTTGACTTTTTTGTCTCATTCCAAGCTGCAATACAAAGAAGACTTGGGACAAGGCACGTCAGTGTCAGAGACACCAGAGATGGAGCGAGTTAGACGCAATCAGCAAAACATAAGCACGGTAGTCTACAGAGTCACTCTCCCTCCATATTCCCAACCTTGGCAGTTTCTGACAATACTGCCCGACTTATCTTCACATCGTTACTCTTCCCTTGACATCATTTGAAACAGTATTTCTTAAACTTACCTGAATTCTTTAATAACCGTGTTTCATACCAGTTTCTGCAGTTATTCCCAGTGGTTAACAACCTCTGTCATTTCCCACTCTCACAAGTTTAATGATGCCTCACTTCTAAACCTAAAATAATACACTAAATGGAGAATCATCCATCCTAATAACAAACTGGATCTAGTTGTAGCGACCTGAATTAACATTTACACAACTGTTGTCGAGTGAGTGGATGAACATGTTGTTCTTATGTCTTCAGTACAAACTGCACTTTGTTGATGGCTTAATTTGCTCCTGTGTAACATTTGCAACCGGCAGATACACTACAAGGATTCTCTGAGTCAAGGCACAGCCATACCTGATCTCCCTGAGGTGAAGCGGGTCCGAGAAACCCAGAAGAATATCAGCTCGGTAGAAAACAGAACTCCAGTTATCCTCGTGTACCCCTGACTCATACCCTCCTTACAGTTATTACCCCTAAAATTCTCTGACATCCCTCAAATTCCCTCTGACCTTTCCCACTAGAAAGTCATGTAGCAACCTTCGATCCTAATTAAGATCCCTGCATCACTCTCTCCTCTTGCCCAGTGGTGACCTATGTCTTTCTTTGGACCTGATTTCTCTTCAGTTTATAACTTCCTCCACATTTTGCAAATAATCTGCTTGCTTGAAGTCGTTGTTTGGTATTCCTGCAAAAGCCTGACCAATACTGTTCATACTATTAGGTTGTTTTTAGAGACTGTTTGCATATTGGCGAGAGACTGTCTCAGAGTTGTTATGCTTCGAATCAGAAGTTGATAAAACCTTTGGAGGTTCGATGATCAGCCAAGAACAAGAAGGAACCACTACTGGATTAGGGGTCTGTTGAATACAGACTGCTATCACCACCAGCTGGTATAGAGCTGATGGCTTCCCAGACTTGGTTTGCATCCCCAAATTCAAGTGTCGGTCGAGCTCTGCCGTTAGTAAAAACTACTTTAAGAGTGTCACCAAAATGTTTGACTTTGTGTCTCATTCCAAGCTGCAATACAAAGAAGACTTGGGACAAGGCACGTCAGTGTCAGAGACACCAGAGATGGAGCGAGTTAGATGCAATCAGCAAAACATAAGCACGGTAGTCTAGAGTAACTCTACCTCCATATTCCCAACCTTGGCAGTTTCTGACAATACTGCCCGACTTATCTTCTCATCGTTACTCTTCCCTTGACATCATTTGAAACAGTATTTCTTAAACTTACCTGAATTCTTTAATAACCGTGTTTCATAGCAGTTTCTGCAGTTATTCCCAGTGGTTAACAACCTCTGTCATTTCCCACTCTCACAAGTTTAATGATGCCTCACTTCTAAACCTAAAATACACTAAATGGAGAATCATCCATCCTGATAACGAACTGGATTTGTTTGTAGCGACCTTAATTAACATTTACACAACTGTTGTCGAGTGAGTGGATGAACATGTTGTTCTTATGTCTTCAGTACAAACTGCACTTTGTCGGTGGCTTAATTTGCTCCTGTGTAACATTTGCAACCGGCAGATACAGTACAAGGATTCTCTGAGTCAAGGCACAGCCATACCTGATCTCCCTGAGGTGAAGCGGGTCCGAGAAACCCAGAAGAATATCAGCTCGGTAGAAGACGGAACTCCAGTGATCCTCGTGTACCCCTGACTCATACCCTCCTTACAGTTATTACCCATAAAATCCTCTGACATCCCTCAAATTCCCTCTGACCTTTCCCACTAGAAAGTCATGTAGCAACCTTCGATCCTAATTAAGATCCCTGCATCACTCTCTCCTCTTGCCCAGTGGTGACCTATGTCTTTCTTTGGACCTGATTTCTCTTCAGTTTATAACCCCTTCCTTATTTAATCAAATAATCTGCTTGCTTGAAGTCGTTCTATATTCCTGCAAGAGCCTGACCAATACTGTTGATACTATTAGGTTGTTGTCACAGACCAGAGTCAGTTTATTACCAAACTGTGCTACGGCAGTTTGCATATTGGCAAGAGACTGTCCGGGAGTTTTTATGCTTCGAATCAGAAGTTTATAAACCTTTGGAGGTTGGAGGATCAGCCAAGAACAAGAAGGAAACATTACTAAATTAGAGGTCTGTTGAACACAGACTGCTATCACCACCAGCAGGTATGGAGCTGATGGCTTCCCAGACTTGGTTTGAATCCCAAAATTCAACTGTCGGTCAGGCTCTGCCATTGGTAACAACAACTTTAGCAGTGTCACCAACGTTTTTGACTTTGTGTCTCATTTCAAGCTGCAATACAAAGAAGAATTGGGACAAGGCACGTCAGTGTCAGAGACACCAGAGATGGAGAGAGTTAGACGCAATCAACAAAATATTAGCACGGTATTCTACAGAGTGAACTTGAACCTTCCTGTGCTCCACCCTTGCTTTCATCGATCCCTTAGCTCACCCTCATTTGCCTTCAAAAAACACTGTAACAACGCTCCCGATGCGAATGCAAACTGTTATGTCTGTCACCTCGCAGTGGTAACACCTGTGGGCGCAGGTAAGACCCATTGTTTAGCTAACATGCTTCTTCATTTCTCCGGATGAACAAAATCTTAATTCTGTTGTGGTCTTTGGTGCTGTGTTTTGCCGTCTTTTAGACTCTACGACCTACTTGCCTTTGACTGACGCATGTTTTTTTTATCTGCCGTTGGCTAGATCAAATACAGGGACTCTTTGGACCGGGGAACAGCTATATCAGACCTGCCAGAGGTGAAGCGGGTCAAGCAAACCCAGAGGCACATCAGCTCGGTAGTGAAATTCGACCGACCCGTGTGTGCTCCTAACAAGAGTGGCCATTAGCAACGCCCACCATAAGACCATTTGCTTCTCCCTGCTCCCACCATTTAATCACGCTCTGATAACCTCTTGCTTACTTAGCTCATCTTTACCCAAGGCTTAGACCTCCTGAGGTCCACTTGCAATCTGTCACCTCTTTGACCCTAATACTTTCACCCCTTCCATTCCCCGCTTAATCTTTAAGCGCCAACCCTTCAGACCGAAGTTGACACACGCTCCCCTCTACGTATGGTTCTAGCTAACCCGCCGCCCACCTTTTCTCCCACTAAGCCACTCCACACTGCTCTGAATGTTTTTGACTGTTCAATTCATGAATCACTCAATAGCACCAGTTTCTTAGACTAAAAATCTTACAAATTCTCTGGAAGCTTCTCTGCTGAAAGCAGTCCTATAGGCGTGTGACGGTGTGTGTGTTTGTCACCCAGTATCTGATCCGACCCTTCGGGGTGCTCTGCTTCTGTCCTCTAGGTCTTGTATAAGGACAGTTCTGCCAAGGGAACCCCCATGGTGTACACTCCAGAGATGGAGCGAGTCAAAAGGAACCAAGAGAACATTAGCTCGGTACTTGCAGATCCAACATCTGAAGAAATGTTCTGCTACTTCACCCTGCGTGAACCCTTGTCTAACAAACCTGTGGTCTTGGTCAAGCAAAGGTCCAGTGTGAAGGATTATTATTTTGTAAACGACGACTCATCAGTCGTCTCCAAAGGTTTGAAGGTACCGTGCAGACATTTAGACAGCCTGGTACCTGATGATCATATTCAATTGTAAAGCTACTTCTGTGTCAATCAAAACAAGTCGCAGGTCTTTGCACCTGACAGCATTTTAGTCTCTCAACTACTGAATCCTGTTAAATCCTTCCCACTGGTCCTTATAATCCCATTCATGTCCCTCAAGTGCGCTCTCTTTTTCACTGTTCCAACCCACACTGCGCTAACCTCTTGTGTCGTCCAAACAACTCCACCTCCTCTTCTCCCCCTTTGGGCCGTATCGTCTTTTTCTCGTTATCATTTCCTCTGTGCTAATTCGTTTATTTGGTTCCCCAATCTTTGTATTTCTCTGTCAAGTCTTGTCTCCCTCTAAAATGCCGTGAATAATGACGGCTATGTAGGGAAGTACTGTTGTAGCAAAGCTATTTGCTAATGCGTATCTCGACCTGTGCGTCTGTAGTCTGATTCCCGTGTCGGTGTGCTAATTTGTGTGTCTGTATCTCAATCTGTGTGTGTAAGGAGCATACAGATCCGTTTGTCCGTATTTCGATTTGTGTGTGTGTGTATTCAGATTTGTGTAAAACAGAAACCCTGATTGGCAGTTTTTTTGGGACACTTCCGCCTTGTAAGATTTGTGCGTCCGTGCAGAGATCTGAATGTGTAAAAAGACTTGTGTGTCTGCAACTTTCCTTTCCCTATACTCACCACTAGTGGGCGCCTGTCAGACTGTCAGTGACTAAACCTAACTTGCTCGCAGATAACCGGACAAGTTTTCTTGCACAGACAAACCAATCTTACACAGAAGTGTCGCAAAAGTCAGATGTAAAAAGACTACCAATCAGGGTTCCTGCTAACACAAATCTGAATACACACACACAAATCAAAATATGGACGGACTGATTGTTTTATTTTTTTACACACACAAATCCACACCAATTAAAACACGCACATGCGGCTCTGATTGAGATACAGACGCACAAATGTGTACACAGACACTTGAATCAGATTACAGACGCACAGATTGAGATGCGCATTTGCAAATATTTTTGCTACAAAGATGGCTTCAGTTCTGAAAAGGTCTCACCACGTGTCCCTGCTTCCCACCAGGTGTTGTATTCCGACAGCTTCCGCAAGCAAGTCCAGGGCAAGGCTGCCTTCATTCTGGACACCCCCGAGATGAGGCGTGTCAGGGACTCCCAGCGCAACATATCTGGGGTAAGCCCAGTCCTCACTCCCAGGTGGGTGTCAAGTCGGTACGCGGGTGTAACGCCGGCGCCGCGTTTTTGTCCGTGCAGGTGCGATACCACGAGGACTTTGAGAGGAGCAAGGGCAGCTTCACCCCCGTCACCACGGACCTGGTGATAGAGCGCGTGAAGAAGAACACCCAGGACTTCAGCGACATCAACTACCGCGGCATCCAGAGGCGCGTGGTGGAGATGGAGAAGAGACGCGCCGTGGAGCAGGACCAGGAAACCATCACCGGTATGACCTCGGACATCTCGTCTTGCAGGCATCAGGGAGGGTTTACACGACGTGGTCCGGGTGATCCAGTCTGTGGACGATCTTAACAATATTGTTAATGTACTATTTTTAGCTATCGACATATTAAGCCGGTGAGACGCTGCATGGCCTCTGAGTCGGTGAAAGTTAATTCTAGATGATAAATCAGCTGGATAGTAGAAGGTTCTGGACATAAACCCACAAGTTGGTCAACTGTGACATCCAACTTAGACCCGGAGATGGCCAAAAAGACACATTCAAACATTTTTAACCCTTTCTGAGGATTATGATGAATTGTTGATTTAAAGGGGAAGATATAAACATCCCAGTGAGAGCAGACATTGTACAGTAGGTGATTGTTTTATTATGTTTGTATATCTTGTTTAGCACTTAGCAATACTGCTACACAATGCTTAGTGTTTGACTAAAGCTGCATCTGTTTAGCTTCTAAAACTTGTAGATTGTCCTCCTTATATTCAGGCTCAAAAATAGAAGTTTCTGGATCATCATTTGTCCCAAAGTAGTCTTTGTTGTCTCTCCATGATTAGTAGTCTTGTTGTTGTTGAAGTCTGAAATCAATACTTAAAATTATCAAAATATGTAAATATAACATGTTATTATGAATGTTACGAGATACTACATATATACTTACAGTGTGTACACAAAACATTGATGGCGGTTTTTAAGAGCGCTTTATAGGCGGAATAGGGCGGCTTCCTTTAGCTCCATTGTCAACTGACTTTTGCTAACGTTTATTTACGTTTTAGAATGCATCGAAAATTAAAAACACGGGTGTTTTTGTCTTACATAAGGATTGTGAATTATAGGCAACATTCCCCCCAAAAAGTGCAGCTCCCCTTTAAGTTGAAGTGGAGTAATAATTCATTAATTTAAGATGACGATGCGGACACGTTTCTTACTGGATAGTTTCTACTGTTGGAGACTTTGTATGTGTAAGTAATATGTAACTATAATGATTTGATACTTGTTTATATTGACAAATGCCACCTTTTCTTGTTTAATGATTATTACCTATGCCTAGCTTGTGTGCTATTGTGTGCTTAGCTGTTGTGTAGCTGCTAGCTCCTAAAGCCTAGCACGTTTACCCTTTCGTAAGTTGACTTTAGTAAAATAGAAGACATTGCATGCTCATTGGAGGACATTTAGTTGTTTTTTGTCGATATTGGACTGATATCTGATATCAATATGGGATCGGTACACCCCTATTTTGGGGTACGAGTCAACAAACGGACAGTCAAAATAATCTGAAACCGGAACTACAGTAAATCAAGTTTGAGCATTTAGGTCTAACTGTAGCCTGACTGACTTTGTCCTCTCAGGTCTGAAGGTGTGGCGCACAAACCCCGGCTCCGTGTTTGACTACGATCCCGCCGAGGACAACATCCAGTCTCGCAGTCTGCACCTGATGTCAGGTCAGTGGTGGCGCTCCTTCCTAAAGAACGCTGGTGACACCAGGGCCTCATGGAACTGCAGTGGCGTGGATTCCCCACTACAAATAGACCTGGGTCCCAAAGACCCTTGGCATGTCGGGGTAGTGGGCGTGACCAGGTGGGGGTGGGGGGTATGACTCTAGCAAGATATTCCAGATGCTGACTCGCCCAGAGAGCGCCACAGAACATTTCCCAGAATGAATAATAAGTGTCGGTAAGTTTGAACACTTTAACGTAAGAGGATGCGATTATGTGACCATTGTTTACGCTGCTCGGTAACGTTGCCATGTCCTACTCGTTAGCGCTTGTATTTCCTGCGAATGTGTCGGGTATTTCACACGAGTACGACAAGTAAGGTTATCCACTTTGGACCGATCGTTACAATCGCGAGCCAGCTAACGTTAGGCTAAAATACCGACGACGGGCTTGTGAAAGCATTGACGTCACGTACCTCGGAAAGATTCGCACCCGACAACAGTCCGTGTGGTTCTTCGTTAACTCCTGGACCGAGGCATGATGAATGAGAAAATCGTCGACTCCATTGCTGCCCGGTTATTTCTCACGGTGGGACGTAACTACGTAGTCGCTTCCGTGCCCGAATGTAAACTATGCAGGGACCTAGCAAGTGGTGTCCCAGTTCCTAGGGAAGATTACAAAGCCATAACCCTTGTGGCTTCATTTCCAGGGTGGAGCGGTAGGTGAATAGGGGGAACATTTGACTCAATTTATTAATAGAACACAGGAGAGCTACTTGCGGTAGCAGCCGTAAATGTGACATCATGCCTGTGTGCCGCAACCACCCGCTGTTGCTGTCCGTCTGGTATGGTTAGGGGTCCCAGGAACACGTTTTGACAGCAAAATGATAGCCTAGACCCGGACTATTCAACATTTCCAGAAAGCTAAGGACCGGACTTCCTCTCCCTTCACTATTAGTACCAAAGAACCGGCATCCTCTACAGTAGACATTTGATTTTGGTCCATTTATTTTGTCAGTTACAGGAGCACTCTGCGGTTTTTAATAACCTTAGTCAAAGGTGATCTCTATGACAGCACTCGAGTTTAAAAAAAAATCACAAGTTTTTAGATCTGAACCAGTCGAATAGCCCAAATGATGAAAAAGAGAGGGGTCCTAAGATGGAACCTTGAGGCACACCACGAGTATAAGTCAAGAATTTGAACAAAAGACTGACTGCATGTGAAGTACACTAGCTACAGCAAGACCTTAGTTACAAAAACCACATTGCGTCAAGAAACTGTCAATGCCAAGAAGGTGAGGACTTAAAGAGGAGCCTTGGGGAACTCCTCGGTTAGGTCAATCACAAGTTTAGACCCCAGTGTTCTTTGTTTGAATGTCAACGCAAGGATCTTTGAAGGTTTTTACACAGGTCCAAGTTCCCCTGTACGACAAGAGCGCTCTAGTCTTTTTAGGAATTTGACCTGAACTCGGTGGCCGGTATGGTGTCATTTCTGGGCCAGATTTGGCCCCCCGGCCACTAGTTGAATAGCACTGTCTAGAGTACTGAATATATGTCCTGGTAAAGCCCGAATGACCACCTCTGTGTGTGTGGCCAAAGTGTCCACAGCCTGTAGAACTGTACGTACGTCCAGCATGAAGTTGGCGTCAGACTTGATACATCTAATCTTTGCCGTGAAAGACCAGGTCTTCGTGCGCACACAAGCTTGTTACATGAGGGCCCTGGTCTGCTTGAAGGTTTTTCTTGTTAAGACAAACTAGCCTGGTCCACCTTTGGACCACTAAAGTTGAGAGTGTCATGTCTTGCTAAGGAACTAGGAGTCAAGTCTAGAGGATTCTCACTTAAACGTGAACGTTTTTGTCCTTTCCATGTTCCCGCTGACGTCATGGTGACAGTGCACGCACAACGCCGCAGCAAGGACCACTCCCGCTCCACCAGCGGCCTGAGCGGCACGGCGGACGAGAAATCTGAGCTGTCCCAGGACTACTACGTGTCCACCCAGGGCCACCGCTTGTCCACCCAGGACCAGGGAGTCTCCACCCAGGGCTACCGCGTGTCCGCCCAGGACCACAGCGTGGCCACCCAGGACCACGGAGTGTCCACCCAGGGCTACCGCTTGTCCACTCAGGACCACGCAGTGTCCACCCAGGACCTTGGAGTGTCCACCCAGGGCCTTGGATTGTCCATCCAGGGCCTTGGAGTGTCCACCCAGGGCTACCGCTTGTCCACCCAGGACCACGGAGTGTCCACCCAGGGCTACCGCTTGTCCACCCAGGACCACGGAGTGTCCAGCCAGGGCTACCGCATGTCCACCCAGGATCTTGGAGTGTCCACCAAGGACCTTGGAGTGTCCACCCAGGGCTACTGCATTTCCACCCAGGGCCAGCGCGTGTCCACCCAGGACCAGCACGTGTCTACCCATGACCACCACGTGGCCACCCATGACCACCACGTGTCCAGCAACGGACTCATAACTTGCTCTATGGGTAAAGGCCGCGGGTCTGGCAGGTAGAACCGAGACAACTTGTTGGGTTTTTCACGTACGACTTCCTCTGTCTGCAGGTTACCTGCACCCTAAGACTGTGGAGCTGCAGCAGAGGTCCTCTTCTGTGGCCACGCAGCAGACCACCGTGTCCTCCATCCCCTCACACCCCTCTACCACCGGGGTTAGTAACACACACTCTTCTACCTTCGGGGTTTAGTAACACACACCTCTCTACCTCCGGGGTTAGTAACATACACCCCTCCACCTCCAGGGTTAGTAACACACACACCCCTCCACCTCCGGGGTTAGTAACACACACACACTCCTCCACCTCCGGGGTTAGTAACACACACACCCCTCCACCTCCGGGGTTAGTAACACACACCTCTCTACCTCCGGGGTTAGTAACATAAACCCCTCCACCTCCGGGGTTAGTAATATACACCCCTCCACCTCCGGGGTTAGTAACACACACACCCCTTCACCTCCGGGGTAAGTAACACACACCCCTCCACCTCCGGAGTTAGTACTTCACATCAAATATTACACTTTGAAATGTTTTTTGGGGAAAATATTGCATAAGTTGTGTGTTTGCCATAAAAAACAAGGTTTTCTTTGACAAAAAGGGCATAAAACATCTAAATAAAATAAAATTACTTTTATATCAAATTAATGTAGTGATTAAAGTGTTGAAAAAAATAATAATATAAGACAGACTTTTAACATTTGAAACTTGAGTGTAGAAATAAAATCTATGTTCTATTGGCTTTGGAATAAAAAAATATTAAAGGAACCCAGGACCGGACTTTTAACTTGAAACTACTTCCGGACTTCCTCCCCAGAAAACGGTGCGCGCCATGTACGACTACCTGGCGGCGGACCGCGACGAGGTGTCCTTCAAGGACGGCGACGTCATCCTCAACGTGCAGTCCATCGACGAGGGCTGGATGTACGGCACCGTGCAGCGCACCGGCAAGACCGGCATGCTGCCCGCCAACTACGTGGAAGTCGCTTGAACGCCGCCACGCCCGCTGGGATCGATGCAATGTGTGTGTGTCCGTGTGTGTGGGTGTGTGTGAGTGTGTGTGTCTCAAGTCTGATCCTTCTAGTCCTCCGACATGAACGACTCCAACTTGACTCTTTCACCGACTCCTTCGTGGAGAAGACGACTAAATGTGCCATGGACTAAGTTGGAAACCTCACCGCTCTTGACGAGTCGGAGGAGAAAAAACTGGAGAGCGTCTCCCACTATGTAGTCCACTAGCTTGTTTGGGTTTTTGATGGCGAGGGGACGTCCTTCAGCCCGTAGCGAATAAAGCCAAGCTCCTGCAGTACTCGGCCTCCATCTTGTCTTCTTCACCTTTGACCTTGGCATCAGGGCCACACACACGGGAAAACAGATTTGGTGCCAACCTGGGTAAACATACAACTATGGTAATGGTGCATCATTCTCCCTCAAGCAGGAAGTCATCGCTAGCTGACAACCGCTGCGCTAATGGCTAGCTGGAAACTGGCACGCTAATCACCGGCTGAGAACTGGTGCACTAATCACTAGCGGGGCTCACTGGGAGAGCGCGGCGAAGGTTGGCGTGGCAGGGAGTCGCTTGGAGAGCACGGTGGGTGGCGCGCCTGGAGAGTGCGGCGGGAGGTTGCCTGGAGAGAGCAGCGGGTGGCGCGGTTGGAGAGCGCGGCGGGAGGTTGCCTGGAGAGAGCAGAGGGTGGCGCGCCTGGAGAGCGCAGCGAGTGGCGCGGTTGGAGAGCGTGGCAGGAAGTCGCCCGGAGAGCGCGGCTGGAGAGTGCGGTGGAGGGTGCCTGGAAAGCGCGATGGGTCGCGCCTGGAGAGCGCGGTGGTGGGTCGGCGCGGGAAGGGGTCGCTTGGACAGCACAACGGTGAGCACCTGGAGAGCGCGGCAGGGGGCACGGCGGTGGACGCCTGTACAGCGCAGCGTTGAGTCGCCGCAGCGGTGGGCACCTGTAGAGCGCGGCGTTGGGTTGGCGCGGCAGGGGATCACTTGGAGAGCACGGCTGCGGCAACCTGGAGAGCGCGGCAGGAGGCGCAGCGGGGGTCGCTTGGAAGGCGCAGCGTGGGCCGCCTAGAGAGCGCGGTAAGTCGCCTGGAGAGCGCTCTGCGTCGCGCCTGGAGAGCGCAGCGGTGGGTCGGTGCGGCAGGGGGTTGCTTGGAGAGCACAAAGGCGGGCACCTGGAGAGCGCAGCAGGGGGCACGGCGGTGGGCGCCTGTAGAGCGTGGCATAAGGTCGGTGCGGCAGGGGATCGCCTGGAGAGCGCGGCAGGAGGCGCAGCGGGGGACGCTTGGAAGGCGCGGCGTGGGCCGCATGGAAAGCGCAGTGGCTCGCGCCTGGAGAGCACGGTAAGTCGCCTGGAGAGCGCACTGCGTCGCGCCTGTAGAGCGCAGCGGTGGGTTGTCGCGGCAGGGGGTCGCTTGGAGAGCACAACGGCGGGCACCTGGAGAGCGCGGCAGGGGGCACGGCGGTGGGTGCCTGTAGAGCGCGGCGTTGGGTCGGCGCGGCGGTGGGCACCTGTAGAGCGCGGCATTGTGTCGGCGCGGCAGGGGATCGCTTGGAGAGCACGGTTGTGGGAACTTGGAGAGCGCGGCAGGAGGTGCAGCGGGGGTCGCTTGGAAGGCGCGGCGGGGGGCGCCTGGAAAGCGCAGTGGCTCGCGCCTGGAGAGCGCGGTAAGTCGCCTGGAGAGCGCACCGCGTCGCGCCTGAAGAGCGTGGCGTGCCTGGAAAATGCGGCAAGGAGCGCTCGGAGAGCGCGGTGGGCGGCGCGCCTGGAGAGAGCGGCGTTGGGTGGGCACAGTGGCGGTCGCTTGGAGAGCGCAGGGTTCAGGCGCGGCGAGGGGGGGCCTGGAGCGTGCGGTGGTGGGTTGCTTGGAGAGCGCGGTAAGTCGCCTCTAGAGCACTGTGTCGCGCCTGGAGAGCCAGGCATCTAGAAAAGCGCGGCAGGTGTGTAGCCTGGAGAGCGTGGTAAGTCACCTGGTTTGTGCCTGGAGATTGCAGATGGTGGCGCCTGGAAGGCAAGCGCCTAAAGAGCGTTGTCTCCCTCCAGTCATTAACATGACTACATTAAACTGACATGACGTCCATAAGAAGTAAAAATGCATCAGATTGGTTAAGTTTCGCAATTTTGCCAAGCAAGAAAATATTTTATTTAAAAATAGACTTCCAGTGTTGCTACTAAAGTTACTTTCTTGGCTCACAGTCTTGTGGTCTGTCTTCTACTGCCTTGGGATGAAGAGTGAACGTGTACAGGTGTGTGTGCAGGTGTGTGTGCAGGTGATCACTGGTTAGAAAAGGACATTTAAAGAGATGACTGCTAAAAATGTTGAGTGAATACTTTGATTGGCGGTTCTTGCGCACGAATCAGCGGTGGCGTTGCTGCAGCGTGAGAAGCCCCGCCCTCTGCTGGTACTGCTTCTGCTTGGCCTCAGCGATGCGGACCGCCAGATCGCCCGGCTTCTCCAGGAAGTTAACCAGCGTCTGCTCGGTCAGCAGCGAGGCAAAGATCTGAGCAAAGCTGACGGTCCATTCGCTCTCCTCGGACTTGCTGTCCGGCCAGTTATCCGGACAGTCTCCGCCTCCCGACCTTGGTGCTCTGCCACGGTGGTCTGCCTCACCGATCTGCAGGACCAAACTGGTGACCGTGGCGATGGCCTGGAAGAGCTCGTTCTCCTCCGGGTCACCGTGGAACATGCTGTACAGAGTCTTGCAGAACTGGATGAACTCTTTCTGTGGACACAGGGGAGATACACTCTATATACATATATATATATACGTATGTACACATATACACACATATATATATATACACATATATGCCACCTGTTGGCTCTACCTGGTTCATGAGCGGCAGCGGCTTCTCCACATCTTTCTCCTTGGCCACCACCAAGTCCTGCAGCATCTGCTTCAGCTGCTCCTGGTAGTCCTTCACCTTCTGTCCATCGCCAAGTCCTTCAGCAGGACACCACCCGTCAGTTGGTAGCAACACGCCAATTAGCCTACTGTACCTGACACACACCTGAGGCCACCTTCACGTACAAAGGTCTGCTGGTGGACACACCCGGCATCAGAGACGACAAGTCCTCGCTTGCAGTCAGGGCTTGGAGACACAAGGGCGGGTTCAGGCCTAGGTCTAGATTCAGGTCACGGTCTAGGTCTAGGTTCAAGCCACCAACCTGGAGGTAAGTGGAGGCGGTAGAGCAGCTTGATCCTCTCGTTCAGCTCGCCGCAGTACAAAGTGTCTGAGGGCCGACATCATTTACAGTATTCAGGATTATTTAGGCCTTTTTATTGAATTACTTTGGCAATATAAATAAACATTGATTGATTGAATTGTAGGAGTGACTTTTGAAGTGTGTATTACATTTTTGACATCACCAACTTTTACATTCACAAAACTCCAAAAAAAACCTCTGTATGAAATGTATTACTGCAATAATACACTAATATTACCTAGCAGTACTACATTGAAATGTATTACTGCAATAATACACTAATAATACCCAGCAGTACTGCATTGAAATATTTCAAGAGAACCCATGATGAGATATAAGAGAACCCATGATGAGATAAAGGAGAACCCAATGAGATATAAGAGAACCCATGATGAGATGTAAGAAAACCCATGATGAGATATGAGAACCCATGATGAGATATAATAGAACCCATGATGAGATATGAGAACCCATGATGAGATGTAAGAAAACCCATGATGAGATATGAGAACCCATGATGAGATATAATAGAACCCATGATGAGATATGAGAACCCATGATGAGATGTAAGAAAACCCATGATGAGATATGAGAACCCATGATGAGATATAATAGAACCCATGATGAGATATGAGAACCCATGATGAGATATAGGAGATCCTGATGATGAGATATAAGAGAGCCCACGATGAGATATAAGAAAACCCTTGATGAGATGTAAGTTAACCCATGAGGAGATGTAAGAGAACCCATGATGAGATATAAGAGAACCCATGATGAGATGTAAGAGAACCCATGATGAGATGTAAGAAAACCCATGATGAGATACAGGAGAACCCATGATGAGATATGAGAAGCCATGATGAGATATGAGAACCCATGATGAGATATAGGAGAACCCAATGATGAGATATAAAAGAACCCGATGATGAGATATAAGAGAACCCATGATGAGATATAAGAGAACCCATGAGATATAGGAGAACCCATGGTGAGATAAGAGAACCCATGATGAGGTATAAGAGAACCCATGATGAGGTATAAGAGAACCCACGATGAGATGTAAGAGAACCCATGATGAGATGTAAGAGAACCCATGATGAGATAAGAGAACCCAATGATGAGATATAAGAGAACCCATGGTGAGATATGAGAAGCCATGATGAGATATAGGAGAACCCGATGATGAGATATAAGAGAACCCGATGATGAGATGTAAGAGAACCCATGATGAGATGTAAGAGAACCCATGATGAGATGTAAGAGAACCCATGAGATATAGGAGAACCCAATGATGAGATATAAGAGAACCCATGATGAGGTATAAGAGAACCCACGATGAGATGTAAGAGAACCCACGAAGAGATGTAAGAGAACCCATGATGAGGTATAAGAGAACCCACGATGAGATGTAAGAGAACCCATGATGATATATAAGAGAACCCATGGTGAGATATGAGAAGCCATGATGAGATATGAGAACCCATGATGAGATATAGGAGAACCCGATGATGAGATATAAGAGAACCTGATGATGAGATATAAGAGAACCCATGATGAGATGTAAGAGAACCCATGATGAGATATAAGAGAACCCATGAGATATAGGAGAACCCAATGATGAGATATAAGAGAACCCATGAGATAAGAGAACCCATGATGAGGTATAAGAGAACCCACAATGAGATGTAAGAGAACCCATGATGAGATGTAAGAGAACCCATGATGAGATATAAGAGAACCCATGATGAGATGTAAGAGAACCCATGATGAGATGTAAGAGAACCCATGATGAGATATAAGAGAACCCATGATGAGATGTAAGAGAAGCAATGATGAGATGTAAGAGAAGCCAATGATGAGATGTAAGAGAAGCCATGATGAGATGTAAGAGAAGCCATGATGAGATATAAGAGAAGCCAAGATGAGATATAAGAGAAGACATTAAAGGGACCCACCCAGCCAGGCAGCAAAGTCCCTGAAGGTGACCAGACAGTCCTGGTCCTGGTCCAGCAGCGTGAAGGTGCGGTCGGCCAGCGTGTCGGCGTGACGGTTCGATTCCCCGGTCCACGGCGCCAGCAGCCCGTACAGACTCTTGAACTGCGGGCGGTCCAGTCGGTACTGGCGCTCCAAGTAGGACACGCCACGGCTCCATGACGCCGCCTGTGCCGCCGCCGCCATGCTGGTGTCGCCCCAGTACAGGCTGATGAAATGTTCCGTCTGAGGGACGTTAGGTTAGCCGTCATCTTGGAAACACCAGCCAACGTCACGCTTACCTTAAAGAGATCGTAAATGTCCGCCAGCGTGTCTGCGCACATGCACACTTCCGACGCCACCAATCGTAACTATAACAACACAAAACATCACGTATGACAACAACACAAATCATCACTTATGACGACAACAACACACAATATCACTTATGACGACAACAACACACAATATCACTTATGACAACAATATCACTTATGACGACAACAACACAAAATATCACTTATGACAACAATATCACTTATGACGACAACAACACACAAAATATCACTTATGATGACAACAAAACAAAATGTAATTTATGAAGACAACTACACACAATAACACTTATGACAACAACACAAAATATCACTTATGATGACAACAACACAAAATATCACTTATAACGACAACAACACACAATGTATCACTTATGACGACGACAACACACAATATCACTTATGACGACAACAACACACAATATCACTTATAATGACAACACAAAATATCACTTATGATGACAACAACACACAATGTATCACTTATGACGACGACAACGCATAATATCACTTATGACGACAACAACACAAAATATCACTTATGACGACAACAACACACAATGTATCACTTACGACGACGACGACAACGCACAATATCACTTATGACGACGACAACACACAATATCACTTATGACAACAACAACACAAAACATCACTTATGACGACAACAACACACAATATCACTAATGACGACAACAACACAAAATATCACTTATAACGACAGCAACACACAATATCACTTATGACGACAACAACACAAAATATCACTTATGACAACAATATCACTTATGACGACAACAACACACAAAATATCACTTATGATGACAACAAAACAAAATGTCATTTATGAAGACAACTACACACAATATCACTTATAATGACAACAACACAAAATATCACTTATGATGACAACACAAAATATCACTTATGACGAGAACAACACACAATGTATCACTTATGACGACGACAACACACAATGTATCACTTATGACGACGACAACACACAATATCACTTATGACGACAACAACACACAATATCACTTATGACGACAACAACACACAATGTATCACATATGACGACGACAACACACAATATCACTAATGACGACGACAACACACAATATCACTTATGACAACAACAACACAAAATATCACTTATGATGACAACAACACACAATATCACTTATGACGACAACAACACACAATGTATCACTTATGACGACAACAACACACAATGTATCACTTATGACGACAACAACACACAATGTATCACTTATGACGACGACAACACACAATATCACTAATGACGACGACAACACACAATATCACTTATGACAACAACAACACAAAATATCACTTATAACGACAACAACACACTATATCACTTATGACGACAACAACACAAAATATCACTTATGACGACAACAACACAAAATATCACTTATGACAACAATATCACTTATGACGACATCAACACATAAAATGTCACTTATGATGACAACAAAACAAAATGTCATTTATGAAGACAACTACACACAATATCACTTAAGATGACAACAACACAAAATATCACTTATGATGACAACAACACAAAACATCACTTATGACGACAACAACACACAATATCACTAATGATGACAACAACACAAAATATCACTTATAACGACAGCAACACACAATATCACTTATGACGACAACAACACAAAATATCACTTATGACAACAATATCACTTATGATGACAACAACACACAAAATATCACTTATGATGACAACAAAACAAAATGTCATTTATGAAGACAACTACACACAATATCACTTATGATGACAACAACACAAAATATCACTTATGACGAGAACAACACACAATGTATCACTTATGACGACGACAACACACAATGTATCACTTATGACGACGACAACACACAATATCACTTATGACGACAACAACACACAATATCACTTATGACGACAACAACACACAATGTATCACATATGACGACGACAACACACAATATCACTAATGACGACAACACACAATATCACTTATGATGACAACAACACAAAATATCACTTATGACGACAACAACACACAACGTATCACTTATGACGACGACAACACACAATATCACTTATGACGACAACAACACACAATGTATCACTTATGACGACAACAACACACAATGTATCACTTATGACGACGACAACACACTATCACTAATGACGACGACAACACACAATATCACTTATGACAACAACAACACAAAATATCACTTATAACGACAACAACACACAATATCACTTATGACGACAACAACACAAAATATCACTTATGACGACAACAACACAAAATATCACTTATGACAACAATATCACTTATGACGACATCAACACATAAAATGTCACTTATGATGACAACAAAACAAAATGTCATTTATGAAGACAACTACACACAATATCACTTATGATGACAACAACACAAAATATCACTTATGATGACAACAACACACAATGTATCACTTATGACGACGACAACACACAATATCACTTATGACAACAACACAAAATATCACTTATGACGACAACAACACACAATATATCACTTATGACAACAACACACAATATCACTTATGACGACGACAACACACAATATCACTTATGACAAAAATAACACACAATATCACTTATGACGACGACAACACAAAATATCATTTATGACGACAATACCACAAAATATCACTTATGACGACAACACACAACATCACTTATGACTACAATAACACACAACATATCACTCATAAATACAACACAATATATCACTCAAATACAACAACACACAAGATATCACTCATAAACAACAACGACACACAACATGTCACTCAAAGAAGAAGACGACAACAAATCACTCATAAACACAACAGTGACACACAACAAATCACTCATAAACACAACAAAAACGACACAACAAATCACTCATAAACACAACAGTGACACACAACAAATCAGTCATAAACACAACAACAACAACAACACACAAGATATCAGTCCTAGGAGAAGAAGAAGGACTTCCTCACCGTGTTCTCCTTGGTGGTGTCCTCGTGGGCCTGCAGGACTTGAATCCTGTGGTGGCATCGCAGTCTCTCGATCTTCCTTACGGTCAAGTCTCCAAACCTCTGACACACAAAAAGACACAACATCCACATTTGAAGCGCTACCATTAACGTCTTTGTTGGAAAGCTCACACACCAGCTGCGGCTGTAGGCAACCTCCTTCTACTATTAGCTGCGGCTGTAGGCAACCTCCTTCTACTATTAGCTGCGGCTGTAGGCAACCTCCTTCTACTATTAGCTGCGGCTGTAGGCAACCTCCTTCTACTATTAGCTGCGGCTGTAGGCAACCTCCTTCTACTATTAGCTGCGGCTGTAGGCAACCTCCTTCTACTATTAGCTGCGGCTGTAGGCAACCTCCTTCTACTATTAGCTGCGGCTGTAGGCAACCTCCTACTATTAGCTGCGGCTGTAGGCAACCTCCTTCTACTATTAGCTGCGGCTGTAGGCAACCTCCTTCTACTATTAGCTGCGGCTGTAGGCAACCTCCTTCTACTATTAGCTGCGGCTGTAGGCAACCTCCTTCTACTATTAGCTGCGGCTGTAGGCAACCTCCTTCTACTATTAGCTGCGGCTGTAGGCAACCTCCTACTATTAGCTGCGGCTGTAGGCAACCTCCTTCTACTATTAGCTGTGGCTGTAGGCAACCTCCTTCCACTATTAGCTGCGGCTGTAGGCAACCTCCTTCTACTATTAGCTGCGGCTGTAGGCAACCTCCTTCTACTATTAGCTGCGGCTGTAGGCAACCTCCTTCTACTATTAGCTGCGGCTGTAGGCAACCTCCTTCTACTATTAGCTGTGGCTGTAGGCAACCTCCTTCCACTATTAGCTGCGGCTGTATGCAACCTCCTTCTACTATTAGCTGCGGCTGTAGGCAACCTCCTTCTACTATTAGCTGCGGCTGTAGGCAACCTCCTTCCACTATTAGCTGCGGCTGTAGGCAACCTCCTTCTACTATTAGCTGCGGCTATAGGCAACCTCCTTCTACTATTAGCTGCGGCTGTAGGCAACCTCCTTCTACTATTAGCTGCGGCTGTAGGCAACCTCCTTCTACTATTAGCTGCGGCTGTAGGCAACCTCCTTCTACTATTAGCTGCGGCTGTAGGCAACCCCTTCTACTATATAGTCTACCCCAGGGCAGCTGTGGCTACGAAAGTAGCTTACCACCACCAGGTGTGAATGAATGATGGGTTTTTAACATGTAAAGTGACTTTGGGTACTTAGAAAAGCGCTATATAAATCCCAGGTATTATTAGCTACGGCTGTAGGCAACCTCCTTCTACTATTAGCTGCGGCTGTAGGCAACCTCCTTCTACTATTAGCTGCGGCTGTAGGCAACCTCCTTCTACTATTAGCTACGGCTGTAGGCAACCTCCTTCTACTATTAGCTACGGCTGTAGGCAACCTCCTTCTACTATTAGCTACGGCTGTAGGCAACCTCCTTCTACTATTAGCTGCGGCTGTAGGCAACCCCTTCCACTATTAGCTGCGGCTGTAGGCAACCTCCTTCTACTATTAGCTGCGGCTGTAGGCAACCTCCTTCTACTACTAGCTGCGGCTGTAGGCAACCTCCTTCTACTACTAGCTGCGGCTGTAGGCAACCTCCTTCTACTACTAGCTGCGGCTGTAGGCAACCTTCTACTATTAGCTGCGGCTGTAGGCAACCTCCTTCTACTATTAGCTGCGGCTGTAGGCAACCTCCTCTATAGGCAACCTCCTTCTACTATTAGCTGCGGCTGTAGGCAACCTCCTTCTACTATTAGCTGCGGCTGTAGGCAACCTCCTTCCACTATTAGCTGCGGCTGTAGGCAACCTCCTTCTACTATTAGCTGCGGCTGTAGGCAACCTCCTTCTACTATTAGCTGCGGCTGTAGGCAACCTCCTTCTACTATTAGCTGCGGCTGTAGGCAACCTCCTTCTACTTTTAGCTGCGGCTGTAGGCAACCTCCTACTATTAGCTGCGGCTGTAGGCAACCTCCTTCTACTATTAGCTGCGGCTGTAGGCAACCTCCTTCCACTATTAGCTGCGGCTGTAGGCAACCTCCTTCTACTATTAGCTGCGGCTGTAGGCAACCTCCTTCTACTATTAGCTGCGGCTGTAGGCAACCTCCTTCTACTATTAGCTGCGGCTGTAGGCAACCTCCTTCTACTTTTAGCTGCGGCTGTAGGCAACCTCCTACTATTAGCTGCGGCTGTAGGCAACCTCCTTCTACTTTTAGCTGCGGCTGTAGGCAACCTCCTACTATTAGCTGCGGCTGTAGGCAACCTCCTTCTACTATTAGCTGCGGCTGTAGGCAGCGGACTCACTTGGAGGGCGTCGTTGATGAGCCGAGTCACGTGGACTTGGTCCGCGGGAGGTTGAGAGGATGAATCCTCACGGCCGACGTGCTCCAGAAAACTGCAAGGCGGCAAAAGCAAAGGTTGAGACCCCCTGAAGGTGGACTGTGAGGGTCTCCTGTGCGCCAACACACCCGGTGAGGACCATGAGGGCGTGTCCGTCGTCACCGCTGCCACACAGCAGCTCGCAGGTGGCCTCCAGCACGGCCAGGCCCAGCTGGAAGATGGCCTTGATGCCGTGGAAGAAGAAGCAGTCCACCACGCAGACGGCGCTGTGGAATGGCATGACGCTGACGAAGATGGTGAGGAACCAGGACAGCGAGACCGAGGACAGCGTGGACAGGTCGGGGAAGTGCTCGGCCAGCTCAGGAAGGCGCTCGCGGATCAGCTGCTCGAACACCGACTGATCCACTTGGGCTCCTGCGTTGTCGTACATTCATTTATTTGTGGCGGGTTGTTGCGCCCTACAAAGTGTGTACACTGTAAGTAGTGGGCTGTTAACACACCATCTGTTTGATTGTGACATTCATCTTAGCTGTAGTTTTCATTAACACATTGTTCAACTCGCCATGTAAACCCGCTAATGCTAATAGTAGCCTGTCTATGGTAAACCCAATGTAAATTAGCATCACGCTAACGCATTTTGAAAGACTTTCCTACCAAGCATACTTGCTTTGTTGGTGTTAAAACTAGCAACATCCCGTGCAACAAAAGGTACGGCAATATGGCAGCGTTGAATTTGACATGAATGGACGCACGGTAGCGCAGACGGAATTTGGTCGGTGCCTTTAAAAGTATGGAATTGTGTACCCACCCCTAGGTGAGGCGTGGAAGCGTGCAGTCCAGCCAAAGGGAATGACAACCTCCTCAGACCAGCTCAAGTACTTGGGGGAAAAACCCAGTTTTTCCAACGTATTCAATTTTAGACGATTTCTCTTAGTTATTATTTCTCCGGCTGTAGAAAAGAGACGCTCACAGGCGATGTGCCCTCCAATTGTTCATGGGTGTGAGCCAACACAAAAACTCCCTGAGCATTCAGTGGCGCACATGTGAGCAACATCACCAGCAGCACACCCGTCTCAAACCAATCTTTTATAATAACACTCAAATGAGAAGAGTCATTTTCATGAGATTATTTTCTAATACCGTATTTCCTTGAATAGCCGCAGGGGCGCTAATTAATTTAAAACCTCCTGTCACCCCGGCGCTTACCAGAAGCCTGCGGGATGGCCAAGCATGCGCTAATTATTTTAAAACCTCTTCTAACTCCGGAGCTTACCTTATTACGAAAAGCACATTTGATTAAAAAAAAGCGTTATTATTGTCTTACCTTTAAGTAGAAATGAGTCCATGCCAGCTTCTTTTGAAGAAAAGCATCGATATAGAAGTCTTCCTTATCTTTCTTCAGTTTTAAAAGTCTCTCTGTCTCGATGGAGATCTTCCTTTTAAGTATTACCTCCTGTTTCGATTGAAAGTCCAGTTCAGAAAATTGTTTTATTTTAGATATGTAATTCTCCAGGTTAAAAGTCCAAGCAAACAATGGCTGCACACTCTTGCTGCCGGTTGTCTTCTTCTGCAGCACCGGTCCTCTGCAGTACCAGCAGTCGCAAGAAGGATCACTAGCGCCCTCTACCACCAGGAGGCGGGAGTCATTTAATGACTCATATTTGACCCGGCGGAAGTGCCAAGCATGCGCTAATTATTTTGCGAAACGAGTTTGACCCGGCTGTAATTCGAGGCATGCGAATACCATATTCCCGGCGCCAATTCAAGGAAATACGGTATTAGTGATTTGGCTCACTTGTAATGAAAATAAAAGAAATCTTGTTTTTCATAAGCTATGGATTAGTATTGCACAATATGTCTGGGTGGGGGTCCTGCTTTGGAAATCATTTGTACCCCTTTCAGAGATCACATTTAGTTGCCCTCAAACATCCTCATGTTGCACAATGAAATGTAAGCATAGGATGAAGTGTGCATTCCTGTATTCTCTAGTACAGTGTTTTTCAACCACTGTGCCGCGACACTAGAGATACAGTCTGGTGTGCCGTGGGAGACTATCTAATTTCACCTATTTGGGTTAAAAATATTTTTTGCAAAGCAGTAATTATAGTCTGCAAATGATGTGTTGTTGTTGATGATCGGTGCTGTCTGGAGCTCGGCAGAGTAACCGTGTAATACTTTTCCATATCAGTAGGTGGCAGCCGGTAGCTCATTGTTTTGTAGATGTCGGAAACAGCGGGAGGCAGCGTGCAGGTAAAAAGGTGTCTAATGCTTAAACCAAAAGTAAACAAAAGGTGAGTGCCCCTAAGAAAAGGCATTGAAGCTTAGGGAAGGCTATGCAGAACGAAACTAAAACGGAACTGGCTACAAAGTAAACAAAAACAGAATGCTGGACGACAGCAAAGACTTACTGTGGAGTGAAGACGGCGTCCACAATGTACATTTGAAACCGACATGACAATCAACAATGTTCCCACAAAGAAGGATGAAAACAACTGAACTATTCTTGATTGCTAAAACAAAGTAGATGCGGGGAATATCGCTCAAAGGAAGACATGAAACCGCTACAGGAAAATACCAAAAAAAGACACGAAGCCACCAAAATAGGTGCGCAAGACAAGAACTAAAACACTACATAAAGGAAAACAGCAAAAAAACTCAAAATAAGTCACGGCGTGATGTGACAGGTGGTGACAGTACACCTACTTTGAGACAAGAGCTATATTGATGCATGCTTGGTTATGGTTTAAAGTCATATCCAACAATTGCGACAACGTCTTTTTACTGTCACCTGAGTATAGTTTTTTAAAGATTTCTGCTGGTGGTGTGCCTCCGCATTTTTTCAATGAAAGAAATGTGCCTTGGCTCAAAAAAGGTTGAAAAACACTGCTCTAGTAACAGCATTCCATGATTAATATCAATACATTAACATGAATAATAAATGACAGTAAAATAAGCACACGTATGACTGAGGAGTCATAGTGCAACTTTGTGTGGTGTTTGAGTTGTCCGACTTTTTGTGTGGCCATAAACGCACCAGTGGCTTAGTGGTATGCGTGTTGGTGACAGATGACAAGTTGGTTTTGGCCTGGTTTGTACGGCAGAAAATGACTAGTTTTTCCAGATAGAAGTTTTTGACTCATGTTTCTGGTGTGGTTATGTCCGAATATAAACAGTTTTGCTCAATAAAGTGATGGATATAATTGCTGTCCTCGAAGCATCTCCATAGACGTTACAATAATTGAACGGTGTTGACGAGCACCGTCAGGGCCGCTTGTTGTCACGGTCACTCAGAGTTGCATTGCAAAATGACACAGAATAAATGTGTTTATTTTGTTTAGAATTCAGATGGGGTTTGATTTGGTGCGCGGCATATATTTGCTGTGCGCAGAGGACGCTTGAGCAGTGTGCAATTGCGCGGGCGCGCACCTTAGAGGGAACGTTGCTCACAGGGCACAGAGGAGGCGACACAGTTGGCGTATCGGCAGGGCCGGCCCGTGGCATAGGCCGTATAGGCAAATGCTAAGGGCGCCGTCCATCAGGGGGCGCCAAGCCAGTGCCACAAATGTTGGAGAAAAAAAAATAATAATAAAAAAAAGTTGGTACTATTATTTCTAAATACAAAAAATAATCCCACGTTAAATAAAATGCAAAGTAAAGCCTATTTAATAGAAATATTATTTCTTACAACATTACGCCCCCCCACACGGTGCGCCCCCTCCCTTCCCGTATCATGACTCTTTTTGGACGTCACCACATCAAAAAATCAACACAAGATGTCAAAACGGCCAAAACTGTCAGGTGCCCAGGGAAGAAAAAAGAGAAAAGAAGAGGAGAAACGAGAAAAAGACAGAGGTAGCAGGGAGGTAACGTTAGCCTACATGAAATGATTTGTCTGTTACAGAATGTGATAGTAACCTGGCTTTTTGGCATTAAGCTAATGTTACATGATTCGGCAATTGCTAATCAATAAATAGCTAGTTCTGTTTTAACGTCGGGTTAATATTGTGGGGGGGGGGGGCTAAATTATTATGGTAAATAATAATGTAACGTTAGGTAATTACAGTACTCCCTGGTGTACAGTCATTTGTAAGTCATTCTAGTTAATGCAATATTAAAAAGCACAAATAGAGAACTCTGTAAGATCCCCTTTTTTTGTAATATAGTTGTTAAAGTCATACTGGTTTGATATCTTGTTTTGTGCAGTGCCTTATTTATTTTGTATTTTTAATTTATTTTATGCAACTTGTTGACACGTTTTATTTTGTGGTTATGTATGTAAAAAATATTGTATTTCATATATTCATTTTTTATTTTTGTATTCATTTATTTATTCTTTTTTTTTTTATATTGTTAACTATTCTGATAGTTAATTTGCTTTCTTTAAGTAAAAAAAAGGTCAAAGACAAAGCTATTCGGTTTCTTGTGAGTATATACACTTCACTGCCGACGTGGGGGGGGCGCCACCTAAAATCTTGCCTAGGGCGTCAGATTGGTTAGGGCCGGGCCTGCGTATCGGTCACGTGACCAAAACAGCTCATGATCGGTCACGTGACCAAAACAGCTCATGATCGGTCACGTGACTTTCTAAAAGCGGTACGCGCACCGACACAGGGTATCGCTCTATGAGCTGGACGCATGCGCCGATGCACGGGTGTTGCCGGACCCATCACTAATATGTACTTTTGGAAACACTTTTACTTTAAAAAATGGTTTATTGTCATTTGTTTATATTGGTCCCTAATTGCTTTTGTATTTGTATTCCCAAAGGTTTTCCACCTTGTAACTATTTGATGCAAAAAAAGAGACAATCTAGTCCAAAATAAAAGGAGAAACAGAGATTTGTCTCATCATTGCATTGAAACAAAGTGAAGTCTCAGTGTAACTCCTGGTCAAGAAGTCCAAACCCTTTTCAAGTTAGGGGAGAAAACAAACAAACAAGACATAACTTGACAATGACTGTTATGATTATGATTATTGTGATTATTAATACGATTACAACTATGATGATTATGATTATAATTATGATTATGACTATGATTATTGTGATTACGATTATGATTATTATGAGTATTATGATTATCATTGTTATGGTTATTATTATTATTATTATGACTCTTATTATGATTAAGATTATGACTATTATGATTATTATGATTACTGTGATTATTAATACAATTACGACTATTATGATTATGATGATTATGATTAGGGATGTCCGATAATGGCTTTTTGCCGGTATCCGATATGCCGATATTGTCCAACTCCTTAATTACTGATACCGATATCAACCGATATATACAGTTGTGGAATTAACACATTATTATGCCTAATTTGGACAACCAGGTATGGTGATGATAAGGTACTTTTTGAAAAAATGAATCAAATAAAATAAGATAAATACATTTAAAACATTTTCTTGAATAAAAAAGAAAGTAAAACAATATAAAAACAGTTACATAGAAACTAGTAATTAATGAAAATGTGTAAAATTAACTGTTAAAGGTTAGTACTATTAGTGGAGCAGCAGCACGCACAATCATGTGTGCTTACGGACTGTATCCCTTGCAGACTGTATTGATATATATTGATATATAATGTAGGAACCAGAATATTGATAACAGAAAGAAATGGGGGGAGGGAGGTTTTTTGGGTTAGTGCACTAATTGTAAGTGTATTTTGTGTTTTTTATGTTGATTTAATAAAAATAAAAAAATAAAAAATAAATAAAAACGATACAGATAATTCCCGATATTACATTTTAACGCATTTATCGGCCGATAATATCGGCAGGCCGATAATATCGGACATCCCTAGTTACATAGAAACTAGTAATGAATGAAAATGTGTAAAATTAACTGTTAAAGGTTAGTATTATTAGTGGACCAGCAGCACGCACAATCATGTGTGCTTACGGACTGTATCCCTTGCAGACTGTATTGATATATAATGTAGGAAGCAGAATATTAATAACAGAAAGAAACAACCCTTTTGTGTGAATGAGTGTGAATGGGGTGGGTTGGTGCACTAATTGTAAGTGTATCTTGTGTTTTTTATGTGGATTTAATAAAAAATAAAAAAAAATAAAAAAATGAAAACGATACTGATAATAAAAAAAACGATACCGATAATTTCCGATATTACATTTTAACGCATTTATCGGCCGATAATATCGGCAGACCGATATTATCGGACATCTCTAATTATGATTATAATTATGATTATTGTGATTACAATTATGATTATTATGATTATCATTGTTATGGTTATTATTATGATTAAGATTATGACTATTATGATTATTACGATTACTGTGATTATTAATACGATTACGACTATGATGATTATGATGACTGATTATTGTGATTACGATTATTATGATGACGATTATTATTGTTATGGTTATTATTATGATTATTATAAGTATGATTAGGAAGATGCTGGTTTTCTCACCTATGACGCGGCGGTTGAAGTAGTCAGGCAGCATGCGCTCACAGACGGTCACCAGCAGCCAGAAGGCTTCTTCTTCTTTGGCGTAGAGCAGCAGCACCGAGGCCAGGATGTTCATGGACTACATCACACATGTCAAACATCAACACTTGATGTTCATGGACTACATCACACATGTCAGACATTAACACCTGATCATTTAGACACTAACATGCGCTGAAGTGGAACCTCCGAAGTCCTCAGGACCACCCATAACGTGTGTATATATATACACACAACGTTATGGGTGTAACATTGTCTTTCACAATGTTATGTCAGACCCACTCGACATCCGTTGCTTTCGGTCTCCCCTAGAGGGGGGGGGTTACCCACATATGCGGTCCTCTCCAAGGTTTCTCATAGTCATTCACCGACGTCCCACTGGGGTGAGTTTTTCCTTGCCCGTATGTGGGCTCTGTACCGAGGATGTCGTTGTGGCTTGTACAGCCCTTTGAGACACTTGTGATTTAGGGCTATATAAATAAACATTGATTGATTGATTGATTGATACACACACACACATATGTGTACATACAGTAGATATATATACATACATATATATATATATATGTACATACATACATACATACATACATACATACATACATATATATATATATATATATATATATATATATATATATATATATATATATATATATATATATATATATATATATATATATATATATATATATATATATATATATATATATATATATATATATATATATATATATATATATATATATATATATATATATATATATATATATTGTTGGAAGCAGATCAGAATCATATCCATATTTAAGTGTTACTTCTTTCTAAACTCCTATAGTCATATAAAGAATAGCTAGTATTCTTCCTTCTTTTGAGTCTCATAGTAAGGTGTCGGCCTTCTAGATTGGAATGTGTCAGAGTAGAGATAACTCGGAGTAGTCTAAACAACGGGAGTGGGGGCGAGGGACAGAGGGAAGATCACGGGACTTCCGGGGGTTTGAGGGAAGACCGATCTAGACTGGGCGAGGGAACGCTGGTGTACTGGGTTGGTCTCACGTTTGTCCTCTAAGCTTGGAGAATAAACCACAAAATACCAACTACTGCCTGGTGATTGAATATAAACATCAGCTTATTGCCATAAAAAGAATCTGGGAGAGACTAGCAATTTGAATTCCCCATTGGAGGAACGCTGGTCAAACGCAACAATATATATATATATATGTATGTTAAAAAAATATGTTTTTCTTTTATTGAAGGTTATTTATTGTATATAACAAAAAAACATTTGGACTTTGGACGTTCCAGTCCAGTCAATACTTTCCCAGAACTCCTCCTGGTAATACCTGGCAGTACCCGATCTTGGGGTTGCGGTGAGCGTAGGCCGTGAGAACGCGTCTGAGCGCCGCGATGCCGGTGGGGTTCTGGAAGGCGGGATGGTCCGGCAGGGAGCGGTGGAGGTCTCGCTCGATCTCCTCGGTGGCCAAGCTGCTCTGACCCATGGACTTGTGCACCAGGCTGGCGTAGTAACCCTGGTGGGCCTCCAAGTCGGAGGTGGCGTCTGTCGGAGTGTCAAAGTCAACGTCCATGGCGTCCTTTAATGTTTCTTCATGTTACCTGACAGCGTCATCCACAGCTCGCCCCGCAGAGACTCGGGTATCCCCATGGCAACCAGCCTCTGGACCTTCTCGGTGCGGAACATGTGGACGCCACGGCCGAACTCCATGAAATGTTCTTCCCACAGCCGCTCCTTTGCTGCCTCAGTGTTCTGAACAAACACACAAAATGTTCTCAACAAACACACAAAATGTTCTCAACAAACACACAAAATGTTCTCAACAAACATCCCAAATGTTCTGAACAAAGACACAACATGTTCTGAACAAACACACAAAATGTTCTCAACAAACACACAAAATGTTCTCAACAAACATCCCAAATGTTCTGAACAAAGACACAACATGTTCTGAACAAACACACAAAATGTTCTGAACAAACACACAAAATGTTCTCAACAAACACACAAAATGTTCTGAACAAACACACAAAATGTTCTCAACAAACACACAAAATGTTCTCAACAAACACAAAATGTTCTGAACAAACATTCAAAATGTTCTGAACAAACACACAAAATGTTCTCAACAAACACACAAAATGTTCTCAACAAACACAAAATGTTCTGAACAAACACACAAAATGTTCTGAACAAACATTCAAAATGTTCTGAACAAACATTCAAAATGTTCTGAACAAACACACAAAATTTTCTCAACAAACATCCCAAATGTTCTGAACAAAGACACATGTTCTCAACAAACACACAAAATGTTCTCAACAAACACACAAAATGTTCTCAACAAACACACAAAATGTTCTGAACAAACACACAAAATGTTCTGAACAAACACACAAAATGTTCTCAACAAACACACAAAATGTTCTGAACAAACACACAAAATGTTCTCAACAAACACACAAAATGTTCTCAACAAACATCCCAAATGTTCTGAACAAAGACACAACATGCTCTGAACAAACACACAAAATGTTCTGAACAAACACACAAAATGTTCTCAACAAACACACAAAATGTTCTGAACAAACACACAAAATGTTCTCAACAAACACACAAAATGTTCTCAACAAACACACAAAATGTTCTCAACAAACACACAAAATGTTCTCAACAAACACACAAAATGTTCTCAACAAACACAAAATGTTCTGAACAAACATTCAAAATGTTCTGAACAAACACACAAAATGTTCTCAACAAACACACAAAATGTTCTCAACAAACACACAAAATGTTCTCAACAAACACAAAATGTTCTGAACAAACATTCAAAATGTTCTGAACAAACACACAAAATGTTCTCAACAAACACACAAAATGTTCTGAACAAACACACAAAATGTTCTCAACAAACACACAAAATGTTCTGAACAAACATTCAAAATGTTCTGAACAAACACACAACATTTTCTCAACAAACATCCCAAATGTTCTGAACAAAGACACAACATGTTCTGAACAAACACACAAAATGTTCTCAACAAACACACAAAATGTTCTCAACAAACACACAAAATGTTCTCAACAAACACACAAAATGTTCTGAACAAACACACAAAATGTTCTCAACAAACACACAAAATGTTCTGAACAAACACACAAAATGTTCTGAACAAACACACAAAATGTTCTGAACAAACACACAAAATGTTCTCAACAAACACACAAAATGTTCTGAACAAACACACAAAATGTTCTCAACAAACACACAAAATGTTCTCAACAAACATCCCAAATGTTCTGAACAAAGACACAACATGTTCTGAACAAACACACAAAATGTTCTGAACAAACACACAAAATGTTCTCAACAAACACACAAAATGTTCTGAACAAACACACAAAATGTTCTCAACAAACACACAAAATGTTCTCAACAAACACACAAAATGTTCTCAACAAACACAAAATGTTCTGAACAAACATTCAAAATGTTCTGAACAAACACACAAAATGTTCTCAACAAACACACAAAATGTTCTCAACAAACACAAAATGTTCTGAACAAACATTCAAAATGTTCTGAACAAACACACAAAATGTTCTCAACAAACACACAAAATGTTCTGAACAAACACACAAAATGTTCTCAACAAACACACAAAATGATCTGAACAAACATTCAAAATGTTCTGAACAAACACACAAAATTTTCTCAACAAACATCCCAAATGTTCTGAACAAAGACACAACATGTTCCGAACAAACACACAAAATGTTCTCAACAAACACACAAAATGTTCTCAACAAACACACAAAATGTTCTCAACAAACACACAAAATGTTCTGAACAAACACACAAAATGTTCTCAACAAACACACAAAATGTTCTGAACAAACATTCAAAATGTTCTGAACAAACACACAAAATGTTCTCAACAAACACACAAAATGTTCTCAACAAACACACAAAATGTTCTGAACAAACACACAAAATGTGTTTTGTCTTGCTGGGTGGAAAAAGTTGTTGTCTATGTTCTTCTGCTCCAGAAGCAAAGAAGTACTAAAATAATAATAATTCTATAAGTACTAAAAAAATTTTTTAAAAAATACTATAAGTACTAAAAAAAAAATAATAATAATAATACTATAAGTACTAAAAAAAAAATATATATATAATACTATAAGTACTAAAAAAATAATAATAATAGTAATACTATAAGTACTAAAATAATAATACTATAAGAGCAACACTTTTGTATTGTCTCAGGAATGATTTGTAAATGTAACAAGAAGCTCTTAAAAATATGCAAGAAATGTTTCATAAAGTGTAAGAAAATGTAAACAAGTGAGAAGAACTCTTTTCTGCAGTGCTCTAAAGGGTGAGCGTGGTGTGGTGTTAGCGCTCTTGCCTTGCATCCTTTACAGACCACATGGGTTTGACTACGGCCCCTTTGGAAAAACCCCAAGACCTGCTCAGGTGACCTTTCCTCTTTTATCTGCTTATGAATATTCAAACATTCATCACGGCGGTATAGCTCGGTTGGTAGAGCGGCCGTGCCAGCAACTTGAGGGTTGCAGGTTCGATCCCCGCTTCCGCCATCCTAGTCACTTCCGTTGTGTCCTTGGGCAAGACACTTTACCCACCTGCTCCCAGTGCCACCCACACTGGTTTGAATGTAACTTAGATATTGGGTTTCACTATGTAAAGCGCTTTGAGTCACTTGAGAAAAAGCGCTATATAAATGTAATTCACTTCACTTCACTTCACATAAAAAAGTTCATCATGTTATCAGAGAAACTACTTTATTTAAATGAAGGAAAATGAATGAATGAATTAAAGTACCTTGTTTAAATAAAGAAGAATGAATGAATGAGTTGAAGTACCTTGTTTATATAAAAGAAAATGAGTGAATGAATGAAAATACCTTGTTTAAAGGAAGAGGGAATGAAAATTAATGAATGAAAGTACCTTGAATGAATGAATGAATGAATGAGGTAAAGTACCTTGTTCATATAAAAGAAAATGAATCAATGAAAGTACCTTGTTGGAATAAAGGAAAATGAATGAATGAATAAATGAATTAATAAATTAATTAATTAATTAATTAATTAATTAAAGTACGGTTTAAGTGAAGGAAAATGAATGAATGATGGAAAGTACGTTGTTTAAAAAAAGGAAAATGAATGAATTAATAAATGAATAAAAGTACAGTGTTAAAAAATGAAGGAAAATGAAGGAAAATGAATGAAAGTTCCTTGTTTGAATGAATGAAAATGAATGAATGAATGAAAGTACCTTGTTCAAATTAAGGACAATGAATGAATAAATTAATAAATGAATGAATGAATGAATTAAGTACCTTGTTTAAATAAAGGAGAATTAATGAATGAATGAATGAAAGTACCTTGTTGAAATAAAGGAAGATGAATGCATGAATGAGTGAAAGTACCTTGTTCAAATAAAGGAAGATGAATGAATGAATGAATGAAAGTATGTTGTTGAAATAAAAGAAGATGAAAGAATGAATGAGTGAACGTATGTTGTTGGAATAAAGGAAGATGAATGAGTGAAAGTACCTTGTTGTTGTTGTTGCTAGCGTGCTGGAAGGCAGTGATGAGGGCCTGGCTGTTGACGGTGTTGCGGAGAACCTGCTCCTCCACCTCCTCCTCATCCTCATCCTCATGGTAGTAGAAGGTGTAGTAGGAGCAGCTCTGTGGAGCAAACCAAAGCGCTAAAAGCAGCCGACATGACGGTGGACATGACGGTGGACATGACGGTGGACATGACGGTGGACATGACGGTGGACATGACGGTGGACAAGACGGTGGACATGACGGTGGACATGACGGTGGACATGACGATGGACAAGACGGTGGACATGACGGTGGACATGACGGTGGACATGACGGTGGACATGACGGTGGACATGACGATGGACAAGACGGTGGACATGACGGTGGACATGACGGTGGACAAGACGGTGGACAAGACGGTGGACATGACGGTGGACATGACGGTGGACATGACGGTGGACAAGACGGTGGACATGACGGTGGACAAGACGGTGGACAAGACGGTGGACATGACGGTGGACATGACGGTGGACATGACGGTGGACATGACGGTGGACATGACGGTGGACATGACGGTGGACAAGACGGTGGACAAGACGGTGGACATGACGGTGGACATGACGGTGGACAAGACGGTGGACAAGACGGTGGACATGACGGTGGACATGACGGTGGACAAGACGGTGGACAAGACGGTGGACATGACGGTGGACATGACGGTGGACATGACGGTGGACAAGACGGTGGACAAGACGGTGGACATGACGGTGGACATGACGGTGGACAAGACGGTGGACAAGACGGTGGACATGACGGTGGACAAGACGGTGGACAAGACGGTGGACATGACGGTGGACATGGTGGACATGACGGTGGACATGACGGGGGACATGACGGTGGACATGACGGTGGACAAGACGGTGGACAAGACGGTGGACATGACGGTGGACATGACGGTGGACATGACGGTGGACATGACGGTGGACATGACGGTGGACATGACGGTGGACATGAAGGTGGACATGAAGGTGGACATGACGGTGGACATGACGGTGGACATGACGGTGGACAAGACGGTGGACATGACGGTGGACATGACGGTGGACATGACGGTGGACAAGACGGTGGACATGACGGTGGACATGACGGTGGACAAGACGGTGGACATGACGGTGGACATGACGGTGGACATGACGGTGGACAAGACGGTGGACATGACGGTGGACATGACGGTGGACATGACGGTGCCATGACGGTGGACATGAAGGTGGACAAGACGGTGGACATGACGGTGGACATGACGGTGGACATGACGGTGGACATGACGGTGGACAAGACGGTGGACAAGACGGTGGACATGACGGTGGACATGACGGTGGACATGACGGTGGACAAGACGGTGGACATGACGGTGGACATGACGGTGGACATGACGGTGGACATGAAGGTGGACAAGACGGTGGACATGACGGTGGACATGACGGTGGACATGACGGTGGACATGACGGTGGACAAGACGGTGGACAAGACGGTGGACATGACGGTGGACATGACGGTGGACATGACGGTGGACAAGACGGTGGACATGATGGTGGACATGACGGTGGACATGACGGTGGACATGACGGTGGACATGACGGTGGACATGACGGTGGACATGACGGTGGACATGACGGTGGACATGAAGGTGGACATGAAGGTGGACATGACGGTGGACATGACGGTGGACATGACGGTGGACATGACGGTGGACATGACGGTGGACATGACGGTGGACATGAAGGTGGACATGACGGTAGACATGACGGTGGACATGAAGGTGGACATGACGGTGGACAAGACGGTGGACATGACGGTGGACATGACGGTGGACATGACGGTGGACATGACGGTGGACAAGACGGTGGACAAGACGGTGGACATGACGGTGGACATGACGGTGGACATGACGGTGGACAAGACGGTGGACATGACGGTGGACATGACGGTGGACATGACGGTGGACATGACGGTGGACATGACGGTGGACATGACGGTGGACATGACGGTGGACATGACGGTGGACAAGACGGTGGACATGAAGGTGGACATGACGGTGGACATGACGGTGGACATGACGGTGGACATGACGGTGGACATGACGGTGGACATGACGGTGGACATGACGGTGGACATGACGGTGGACATGACTGTGGACATGAAGGTGGACATGAAGGTGGACATGAAGGTGGACATGACGGTGGACATGAAGGTGGACATGAAGGTGGACATGAAGGTGGACATGAAGGTGGACATGAAGGTGGATATGAAGGTGGACATGAAGGTGGACAAGACGGTGGACAAGACGGTGGACACGTACCGAGGCGGTCCTGTTGTGTGCGCCCCAGCGGAAGGTGGACTGTTTGAGCTGCAGAGACCTGAGTCGACAGGTGAGACTCTCCACCAGGTGCTCTCTCTCCTGCAGCTGGATGAGCTGGAAGGCCTTCTTGGAGCGCACGCTCACTATGATGGGATCAGGTAGCAGCTGGCTGCTCTCCGCCTTCTCCACCGACAACACCTGGGAGGGATGGAAATGTTCTTGTTATTTCAGGTTATTAGCGTTGAATGAAGATGTTAATGACAAGAAGGTGACCTCGTAGAGGGGGAGGAGCAGGAGACACTGGCCCTCCTCGTGGCTGCTGAAGCACAGGTAGTTGTCGGTGGTGTACAGCGTGCCCGCCGTGTGGCAGCGGGCGTGAGGCGTCCACGCCGCGCACGGCGCCACCTCGTGGAGCCTTTCGCTGCGAGGGAGGCGGAACAGAGCCAACACGTACTCCCTCAGGGCCTGCTCCTCCAGAACCCTGCAGAGAGGACCGCATTGTTCTGTTACCTCCGCCAGAGAGAGTGCATAGGCCAGGGGTGGGGTTCTTTTGGAGCATCCTCCAACACATTCTAAAAATACTAGTTAAAAAAACAACATAAAAAGTGTAATAAAAGAGAAAACAGGTGAATTGTTGTTATGAATGATTGACATATTTAAGGCTCCAATTACTTCACATCAAATATTACACTTTGAAATGTTTTTGGGGCAAAAATATTGCACATTTTGTATTTGTCATAAAAAATTAACTTTTTATGACAAAAAGGGCATAAAACAAACAAACAAAAATATAATAAAAACTTATATTCCAAGGATAAATCTGAAGTTGATCTAGCGGTTTATGGGTTGAAAGTAATAACAAATAAATAACGTGTTTCTAATTTTTAACACGTTTATGAGTGGGACTCTTTTGGATCCCTGAGAATTTTGAGTGGGATTTTCTTTAAAACTGTCATAACTCAAAAATAATGAGTCCACTTTTTTTATATATAAATTATTGACCTATTTGGGGCTCCAATTACTTGACATCAAATATTACACTTTGAAAAATTTTTGGGGGTAAAAAATTGCAAATTCTGTGTGTTTGTCATAAAAAACGGGGTTTTCTTTAACAAAAAGGACATAAAACTAAAACAATTTCAACTTTATGTGGACAAATAGATCTGAAGTTGATCTAGAGCAGCAGTTCACAATCTGCGGTACGTGCACCACTAGTGGTACGTGCACCACTACACTAGTGGTACGTGGACCACTAGTGCCACGTGCACCACTAGTGGTACATGCACCACTAGTGGTACGTGCACCACTAGTGGTACGTGCACCACTAGTGGTAAGTGCACCACTACACTAGTGGTACGTGCACCACTAGTGGTACGTGCACCACTAGTGGTATGTGCACCACTACACTAGTGGTACGTGCACCACTAGTGGTATGTGCACCACTACACTAGTGGTATGTGCACCACTAGTGGTAAGTGCACCACTACACTAGTGGTATGTGCACCACTAGTGGTACGTGCACCACTAGTGGTATGTGCACCACTAGTGGTACGTGCACCACTAGTGGTATGTGCACCACTACACTAGTGGTACGTGCACCACTACACTAGTGGTACGTGCACCACTAGTGGTACGTGCACCACTAGTGGTACGTGCACCACTACACTAGTGGTATGTGCACCACTAGTGGTACGTGCACCATTAGTGGTATGTGCACCACTAGTGGTATGTGCACAACTAGGGGACGGCGTGGCGCAGTTGGGAGAGTGGCCATGCCAGCAACCTGAGGGTTCCTGGTTCAATCCCCACCTTCTACCAACCTCGTCACGTCCGTTGTGTCCTTGAGCAAGACACTTCACCCTTGCTCGTGATGGGTCGGGGTTAGGGCCTTGCATGGCAGCACCCGCCATCAGTGTGTGAATGTGTGTGTGAATGGGTGAATGTGGAAATAGTGTCAAAGCGCTTTGAGTACCTTGAAGGTAGAAAAGCGCTATATAAGTATAACCCATTTACCATTTAACTAGTGGTACATGCACCACTACACTAGTGGTACGTGCACCACTAGTGGTACGTGCACCACTACACTAGTGGTACGTGCACCACTAGTGGTACGTGCACCACTAGTGGTACGTGCACCACTAGTGGTACATGCACCACTACACTAGTGGTACGTGCACCACTAGTGGTACGTGCACCACTAGTGGTACGTGCACCACTACACTAGTGGTACGTGTACCACTAGTGGTACGTGCACCACTAGTGGTACGTGCACCACTACACTAGTGGTACGTGCACCACTAGTGGTACGTGCACCACTAGTGGTACGTGCACCACTACACTAGTGGTACGTGTACCACTAGTGGTACGTGCACCACTAGTGGTACGTGCACCACTACACTAGTGGTACGTGCACCACTAGTGGTACGTGCACCACTAGTGGTACGTGCACCACTAGTGGTACGTGCACCACTAGTGGTACGTGCACCACTACACTAGTGGTACGTGCACCACTAGTGGTACGTGCACCACTAGTGGTACGTGCACCACTACACTAGTGGTACGTGGACCACTAGTGCCACGTGCACCACTAGTGGTGCATGCACCACTGGTGGTACGTGCACCACTACACTAGTGGTACGTGCACCACTAGTGGTACGTGCACCACTAGTGGTACGTGCACGTGCGCAGGGTGGATCTAGTGGTCCGCCAAATAATCACTTGAATAAAGTATAGCGTATTATTTTCCTATATACAAACACAGTGTTACTGTTCAAACTGTAATGTTACAGTGGACAACAATAATACAAATACTTGTTAAATAAAACCTCTGTCCTGTTTTTAATGAATATTAGGCCTACTACGCTACTGTATTTAAATGTTGGTATTTGGAGAGTCTAGTTTTTTCTAGGGTGGTACTTGGTGAAAAAGGTTCTAGAGATTTAAGCCCTGACAAAAAAATGTTTTAACATTTTAATGACTGAGACCCTTGAGGGTCCCCGGGACAAAACATGTGGGGAGCCAGCCCTAAGGGTTAAAAATATATATTTATTGTATTGTGGTTTTATAAATGAAAGATATCAAAATTGCCACCGCATGTGCGCCCCCCAGTGGAAAAAGCTTGGACCCCCTGATCTAGACGATCCGGAATGTTCCAGCCAGTATTTCACAATAACCCTGAGAAAAGGGACTAGCGACCTCTTGGTGATGCGTGCCGGCTGCTGCAGAACTCGGTCCAGCTCCAGACCTTCGCTGTCCAGCAGCCGTCTGAGAGCGATGTCTGCCAGCTGGCCCACCACGCCGTAGGCCTCGTCCAGGTTCAGGAACATGGAGAAGTCTCTCTGCCGCCGACGCGTGCTCACCCTGATGGCGTCTGTCATGAAGCCGCCGGAGATCCGCTCCAGACGCGTCACCTCCGCCCAGGGAATGACGAACTTGACTGCAATGGAGTAGAAAGCCGTGTGACTGATGTAGTATTATTGGAAGGAGTACTGGTACTAGTTTGCCCAGCAGGAAGGAGTACAACGCCATGTGATCGATAGGAATCCTTTTCTCTCTGGCACTCAGCGAAGGCGGACACTTTCCCTCTCCCTCTCCACTGTCTCTCCTGCTGGCTTCTTGATTTTCTCTTAACTTTCTTGGAGCCTCTTTCTGCATTGCTCTCCGAAATCTAAACAATGGAATTGATCAACTTACCTCTCAAGAGAATTGACAAGATTTCGGGTGTCCTGACAGTGCGGTTGTTGCTGGACAGAGGACGGACTCTTGGGAGAAGAGGAGTGCCGCGTGCCTCCCTTTCAGTCGAGGACGTTGAAGATATCGACCTATTAGAAATCAGCGTAACATCTGTAGATTGGAGCGAGCCTTGCCTTGGTGTAGCCACAAATCGGAAGACGCTGGCAGCCGTTCAAAGTACCCTAGAGTTGCCACAAATGATCGGAGGATGCAGGCAGAGCTGTGGGCACTCAAACTTTTGTGCCATCCATCTTGTACCGCGTATTCAAAGTGGGTCGCAGCAGCCTAACTCCACGTTTTCTTTCCACAGCAACTTGGTCCAGCTCCTCCCGGGGGATCCTGAGGCGTTCCCAGGCCAGCTGGGAGACATAGTCTCTCCAACCTGTCCTAGGTCTTCCCCGTGGCCTCCTACCGGTCGGACATGCCCTAAACACCTCCTCAGGGAGGCGTTCGGGTGGCACCCTGAGCAGATGCCTGAACCACCTCATCCGGCTCCTCTCCATGTGGAGGAGCAGTGTCTATACTCTGATCTCCTCCCGGATGACAGAGCTTCTCACCCTAACTCTAGGAAACTCATTTTGGCCGCTTGTACCCAAGCTCATGACCATATGTCAGAATAGGAACATAGATCAACTGGTAAATTGAGAGCTTTGACTTCCGGCTCAGCTCCTTCTTCAACACCACGGACCGATACAGGGTCATCAGACGCCGCACCGATCCACCTGTCAATCTTACGATCCACTCTTCCCTCACGCGTGAACAAGACCCCAAGATACTTTAATTCCTCCACCTAGTGAAAGATCTCGTCCCCAACCCGGAGATGGCACTCTACCCTCAGTGGCCTAGTGGTTAGAGTGTCCGCCCTGAGATCGGTAGGTTGTAGTTCAAATCCCAGCCGAGTCATACCAAAGACTATAAAAATGGGACCCGTTTCCTCCCTGCTTGGCACTCAGCATCAAGGGTTGGAGTTGGGGGTTAAATCACCAAAATGATTCCCAAGCGCGGCGCCGCTGCTGCCCACTGCTCCCCAAGGGGATGGGTCAAATGCAGAGGACACATTTCACCACATCTAGTGTGTGTGTGACAATCATTGGTACTTTAATCTTTAATCTTTAATCTTAATCTTTTCCAGGCGAGAACCATGGACTCGGAATCGGAGGCGCTGTTTTTCATCCCAGTCGCTTCACACTCGGCTGCAAACTGATCCAATAAGAGCTGAAGATCCTGGCCAGATGAAACAATCAGGACTATGTCATCTTCAAAAAGCAGAGACCTAATCCTGCAGCCACCAAACTAGATCCTCTCAACGCCCTGAC